>NW_026967505.1:1510750-1816500 GCF_028390025.1 Pseudophryne corroboree
ATTTCCCACACTCAGAACATGGAAATGGCTTCTCACCTGTGTGACTTCTCTGATGTGTAACAAGAACTGATTTCTGTGTGAAACATTTCCCACACTCAGAACATGGAAATGGCTTCTCATCTGTGTGACTTCTGTGATGTATAGGAAGATCTGATTTCCGTGCAAAACATTTCCCACACTCAGGACATGGAAATGGCTTCTCACCTGTGTGACTTTTCTGATGTCTAATAAGAACTGATTTGTATGCAAAACATTTCCCACACACAGAACATAGAAATGGCCTCTCACCTGCCTTACCGGTCTGTGGGTTAATAGGCTTTGTGTTCTGTGTAAAACATTTGGCATCTATAGCACATGGAAACTCTGTATCTACTCTCAGAGCTGTACCAGATACACCAATATCAGAGTGATCAGGAGAACATTTTGCAGGATCAGGGGGACCAGCTGATAGAGCTGGATGTATAATTGGGGTAATGGGGTTATCTCCTGGAGATTCTTGTCTACTGTCATCTTTTATTTCACAATCCAGGGATAACATTAGATGTCCTTCTGAGATATTCCTGCTTGTGTGTCCATCTGCTGGAAATAAAATACATTATGGAAATGTGACTTTTCTGTAACAATATTAATCTTGCAAAGAATAGGAGACAACTCTCTGGGACAATTAATTGTAAATGGGTGTGTATAATAAAACAACTTTTAATGAAGGCTTTATAATATTGTCTCAGATGATCATTGTGTCCACCCTTCTGAGAACACTCACAATAACAAATGTAATATAATAAGACTCAGATACATCTCTCTTGTACTGGTAACTAAACATGAAGTATATATGGAGATGTAGTCACTCGCCAAGTCCTATGTCAGCACCAATGTAAAACAATGGATGGGGAACATATCGTATGAATTGGAGATTCTAGATGAACAATAACATCAGTCATATGAGCTGATGGATCAGAGAAATGTCTCCTAACGTTACTCCTGGAAGCATTGGTAAGGTAGCATTCCTTTATGTGTGTGCTCATACGCTGGTAAGCCTGTACATGCGTTACTCACTCTTATATAAGCTATATTGCTACAGCATAGTAGGTGTGAAACAAGGTACTTTACATGCAATACACCATATGATACCCTGTAATCATCATCTGCTAGGCTATAATCTACTTTCTCTTATGTCCTAGAGGATGCTGGGGTCCATTTAGTACCATGGGGTATAGACGGGTCCTTTGGGAGCCACTGGCACTTTAAGAGTTTAATAGTGTGGGCTGGCCCTTCCCTCTATGCCCCTCCTACCAGACTCAGTTTAGAAAATGTGCCCAGAGGAGTCGGTCACAGCTAGGGGAGCTCCAAGGGGGTTTCCTAGTTTTTATTTTTATTTTCTAGAGTTAGGTTACAGGAAGGCTGCTGGCAACAGCCTCCCTGCTTCGTGGGACTTGGGGGTGGGGATGTCGGGAATAGGAACCAACTTCCTGAAGAGTCAATGGTTCTCTACTCCGCTGACAGGACACTGAGCTCCTGAGGGTGCGGATCACAAGCCCATGAGGCGACTGCTCACTCCTGCAACACGGCCGCCACCCCCTAACAAAGCCAGAAGAAAAGTGGCGAGTATAGCGCCAGCATCCCGGTTAGCGGCAGGGTATGGCGGCACAAGGGTGGGAGCGCAGCTCTGAAAGGCTGTGCTCCGGAAAGGCTCAGCAACATACAGTGTAGGTGCTTTGAGGGGCGTCCTGAGCCAGCACGGATAAACCCTACACTGGTCACGCAGCTAACAGGGGCTACTCGCCCTGTTAGCACTAAAATCCTTAGGCCAGTAAAAACAATTAGTGCGGGAAGCCGCTCGACATTACAAGGGGCGGGGCTTCCTCTCAGAGCGGATCCAGCACTCACCAGCGCCATTTTCTCCCTGCAGATCATAAGAAATAGGACACTGACAGGGAGCGCTGCCCTCTTTATTAAGGTTAGTCAGCACCGGGCTTTTATCATAACTACCTACAGGGGCGCTGTGTGGCTGGCTCCTTATACTCTGTGACTCTCTGAAGGTACTCTGGGGGAAACTGTGTCCGACATTTTCCGGTGTGTGTAAGTGTGTATATCCACATTACCATGTCTAAGGACTCTGTGTCCTGTGCTGCAGAGTGTGTATCTTCTCCTGAGGAGTCTATTCCATGTACTCAGGACTGCAATGTGTTGTCTCAGCCTTCTGAATCCGAACCCCCATGGGTGGATTCTTTAAGGGGAATGATATCCCAGATTTAAACATGGATGTCACATAATAAGAGACGCAGTTTTTGAGACAATCTGTGGAGTGTTTGAAATATTCAGCTCCCACTACTTCATCTAAAACCCACCTACATACCCCAAAAAATGTACACTTGCCCAGATAATGCAAGCTGACACTGATACTGACTCTGATACAGGGGACGGTGATGGGGATATGCAGTGGGGGATGCATCCATTGCTAAAGGGGTGCAGCTAATGATTGAAGCCATTAGGGATGTTTTGCATATTTCTGAGAAGGTCCAGAACAAGTAGAGGAATCTTATTTTACAGTGAATAGTCCTCGCTTACCTTCCCTGCTTCTAAGGAGTTAAACTCCTTGTTTGAAAAATCCTGGGAAAACCCAGAGAAAAAATTCCAGATCCCTAAAAATTCTCATTGCTTTCCCTTTCCCTGAAGAGAATAGAAAAGTGGGAAAACCCACCTATTGTAGACGCTTCTGTATCTAGGCTGTCTACAAAGGTGGTTTTACCTGTCCCTGGTTCAACCGCCTTAAAGGAGCCGGCTGACCGCAAGATTGAGACTACGCTCAAATCACTATACACTGCTACAGGCATGGCTTTAAGGCCCACTATTGCTTGTGCGTGTATTTCTAAAGCCATAGTAAAGTGGTCAGGCACCTTACTAGAGGACTTAGATACTATGGATAGGAGTGACACTGACTTGTTTTTACGTCACATACAGGATTCTGCAGGCTTCATGGCCTGCTACTTCCATGGCTGTCTCGGCACGCAGAGGACTCTGGCTATGCCAATGGACTGCGGATGCAGAATCCAAGAAAAGTGTGGAGAACCTGCCATTTACAGGTCATGCACTATTTGGGGATGCACTGGATGCGTGGATTTCCACGGCGACTGCGGGTAAGTCGACATTTCTTGCCTCCGCAGCAGCCCCAGCTAGGAAATCTTATCCTACACTGCAGTCCTTTTAGACTGCAAAATGTAAAAAATCCAAACCCCCTCACACGTTCTTTAGAGGAGGTCAGGGAAGATCCCAAAAATCTGCACCAACAGGTTCCCAGGAACAGAAACCAGGTTCTGCTTCCTCCAAATATTCAGCATGACGATGGACCTATCAGCCTGGACATCAGGCAGGTGGGAGCGAGACTAAAAGATTTCAGTCACGTCTGGGCGTCATCATGCCTAGACCCCTGGGTGAAGGATATTGTTAACCAGGGGTACAGACTGGAGTTTCAGGTACTCCCACCTCACAGATTCCTCAAATCATGCTTACCAGCTTCGCTGACAGAAAGTGCTATCCTTCAGGAAGCCATTCAAAAATTGGTACAAACAAATGTCATTGTTCCAGTTCCACCTCACCCAAAAACCAAGGGTGTTTGTGGTACCAAAACCGGACGGTTCGGTAAGGCCTATATTGAACCTGAAGAAGACGTTGAACCCCTACTTGAGGGTTTTCCAATTCAAGATGGAGTCTCTGAGAGCGGTGATCTCAGGTCTGGAACAGGGGGAATTCCAAGTATCCCTGGATATCAAGGATGCGTACCTTCACATTCTGATCTGGCCACCTCACCAGGCCTATCTACGGTTTGCACTACAGGACTGTCACTACTAGTTCCAGATGTTGTCACTTGGCCTCTCCACAGCACCGAGGGTGTTCACCATGGTCATGGCAGAGATAATGCTCCTCCTAAGCAAACGGAATGAACATAATTCCATATCTGGATGAACTGCTGATAGAGGCATCTTCCAAGGAGAAGCTGTTGCAGAGTATTGCGCTCTCAACTCAACTACTCTGGGATCATGGGTGGATCCTGAACCTTCCAACGTCACATTCGGAACAGACAAGGAGACTGCCCTTCCTGGGGATGATACTCGACACAGAAGTGAAGAGGTTGTTTCTACCGGTGGAGAAAGCGTTGGTGATCCAATCAATGGTCCGTGATGTCTTGAAACCTCCCCGGGTAACGGTTCATCAGCGCATTCGCCTTCTGGGGAAGATGGTAGCCTCCTACAAGGCTCTACAATACGGAAGATTCCATGCACGGTTCTTCCAGCTGGATCTCCTGGACAAGTGGTCGGGATCACATCTTCACATGCACCAGCGGATATGCCTGTCGCCGAAAGCCAGAATTTCAGTACTCTGGTGGCTGCAAACTTCTCACCTGCTTGAGGGCCGCAGGTTTGGGATTCAGAATTGGATTCTTCTAACCATGGATGCAAGCATCAAAGGTTGGGGAATAGTCACCCAGGGGGAAAACTTCCAAGGAAAGTGGTCAGGCCAGGAATCTGTCCTTCCAATAAACATTCTGGAACAAAGGGCCATATACAATGGCCTTCTACATGAAGCTCATCTTCTGCAATATCGAGCCATTCAGGTTTAGTCGGACAACGTCACAGCGGTGTCCTACATAAACAGGCAGGGTGGAACGAAGAGCAGGGCTGCAATGTCAGAGGTAACAAGAATCCTCCTCTGGTCAGAAAGACACGTGCTGGCGCTGTCGGCGATCTTCATTACGGGAGTGGACAACTGGGAAGTGGACTTCCTCAGCAGACATGATCTACATACAGGAGAATGGGGCATCCACCCGGAGGTATTCACAGAGGTAACACATCGATGGGGTGTATCTCAGATAGACATGATGGCCTCTCGCCTCAACAAGAAGCTTCGGAGGTACTGTTCCAGGTCACGACACTGACAGGCAGTGGCGGTAAACGCCCTTTTGACACCCCGGGGTGTCTTACAGTCATTGTATGTGTTCCCTCCACTTCCACTCATCCCAAGGATTCTCAAACTAATAAAAAGATCAAGAGTTCCAGCGATCCTCATTGCTCTGGCCTGGTCAAGGCGTGCTAGGTACGCAAATCTTCTGGCATTACTGCTGGAGGATCCGAGGCCTCTTCCTCTTCGCAAGGACCTTCTACTGTAGGGGCCGCTTGCCTATCAAGACTTACCGCGGCTGCGTTTGATGACATGGAGGTTGAATGCCAGATCTTAGCTCGGAACGGCATTCCAAATAAGGTTATTCCTACTCTGATCCAAGCTAGGAAGGGGGTAATGTCTAAGCATTACCATCGAATTTGGAAAAAGTATGTGTCTTGGTGTGAATCCAAGAAGTTTCCTACAGTGGCGTTTCAACTGGGACATTTCCTCCTCTTTCTGCAAGCAGGTGTGGATGTTGGCCTACGCTTGGGCTCCATCAAGGTCCAGATTTCGGCATTGTCTATTTTCTTCCAGAAACAATTGTCTGCTATCCCTGAGGTTCAGACTTTCTTGAAAGGAGTTCTGCACATCCAACCACCCTTTGTGCCTCCTATGGCACCTTGGGATCTTAATGTGGTGCTGCAGTTCCTGCAATCAGATTGGTTCGAACATTTACAGGAGGTGGATGTAAAGTTTCTTACTTGGAAGGCGGTCATGTTGTTGGCCTTGGCTTCTGCCAGAAGTTTGTCAGAATTGGGGGCATTGTCGCACAAGAGCCGCTACTTGATTTTCCATGAGGATAGAGCTGAGCTCAGAACGCGTCAGCAATTTCTCCCTAAGGCTGTTTCGGCTTTTCATATCAACCAACCTATTGTGGTGCCAGTGGCTACTGACACCTCAATTACCTCAAAGTCCTTGGATGTTGTGCGGGCTTTGAAAATCTATGTGAAGAGAACTCATCACAGGAAGTCGGACGCACTATTTGTACTTTATCATCCCAACAAGATTGGGTGTCCTGCTTCTAAGCAGACAATTTCACACTGGATCAGGCTTACTATCCAGCATGCTTATTACATAGCAGGATTGCCAATTCCAAAATCTGTTCAGGCCCACTCTACCCGTAAAGTGGGTTCTTCCTGGGCAGCTGCCCAGGGTGTTTCGGCTATTCAGCTTTGCTGAGCAGCTACTTGGTCAGGGTCAAACACATTTGCTAAGTTTTACAAGTTCTATACTTCGGCCTCTGAGGACTTCAAGTTTGGTCAATCAGTTCTGCAGGTACCTCAGCACTCTCCCTCCTGTATTGGGAGCTTTGGTACATCTCCATGGTACTAAATGGACCCCAGCATCCTCTAGGATGTAAGAGAAAATAGGATTTTAATTACCTACCGGTAAATCCTTTTCTCGTAGTCCGTAGAGGATGCTGGGCGCCTGCCCTGTGCTTCGTATTACTGCAGTGTTACTTGGTTCAGCATTGTTGGTTTAGCCGTTGCTGAATTGTTCCAAGTTGGTTAGTTTGGCTTTCCTTTTTGTTTTGTGTGAGCTGGTGTGAATCTCACCACTATCTGTGTATTTCCTTCTCTCGAAGTATGTCCATCTCCTCGGGCACAGTTTCTAGACTGAGTCTGGTAGGAGGGGCATAGAGGGAAACTAGCCCACACTATTAAACTCTTAAAGTGCCAGTGGCTCCCAAAGGACCCGTCTATACCCCATGATACTAAATGGACCCCAGCATTCTCTACAGACTACGAGAAAAGGATTTACCGGTAGGTAATTAAAATCCTATTTTTACATCCCCATCATCAGTGTCTTACCTCTATATTCTCAATAGTAATAAGGATCATGTGTGTACGGTAAGTATGATACAGAGAATTACATATCAGAATCTATACAGCTACCGCCATACTTCTGCTTCTCATACATGTGCTACTGGCAGCAGTGAACATCTGAGTGAGAGTGCAGGGAAGACAGCAGAGTCTGATGAGAAAGAGATTGGATCTGCCTTTGCAGGTATGTACCACATCTGTCACCCCTGTTATTATATAAAATAATAAATAAGAGGAGCGTGGTCCATCCAGACGTGCTTTCTGGAGCTCTCCTCACTAAGTGGCTTCTTATCTACCCTACCTAATAGCTCTCAGCCGCCGCTGGAACCAAGACCCTATTTATTAAGTCCCCCACTCCTCCTGCCCTACAGCCGCTCGCTCCGCTCACTCACAGCACTGTTCACTGCCGCAGCCTAGTGACGCCTATGAAGCCATGGGCTGTATTCTGGGACTATGTGCGCTCAGTCTTTCCTGCACGCTCCGGATACCTGACTTGAAGGCGCTTTTGGCTCAGACGGGAGAACTTGCTCTCTAGATAACACAGGTGCGTAGCTCCCAATACTGCTGGGGACAGAACGGGATGCCCACAGTCACCGGAGCCAAGTGGTGAAATTGGGAAGTGAGATGGCTGCCATTTTGGATCCTGGTGCCCGGCCATCGCATGCTTTGTCTTCTGCCTTCAATAAGGTTTAATATAAATAAGTGTCCTGACGGCTGGACCGACCAGGGTCACTAACCTAAATTGAAGCATTTCTAGTGTAATTTCTCGGTCATTACTGTGTTATTTGAGTTGCATTACATCATGTTTACTTGAAATTTTGGCTCGGATACCCCCGTCACCCCGACTAAGAATGTCATATTGAACTGAGTCATCTTGATGTAACCTCCTGACAGCGTATTACTGCTCCTTTTATTTATAGATCGTTTGTATTTTCCTATCTCTGAGAGGTCAGTCTCTTTGTAGCCGGCTTACCATGCCTCCAAAAAAGGTTAATAGGTAACAAATCGGCCCCACCTGTCCATCTCTTTGGTACCTCGAATTCAGGTGGTCCTTCTGAGACCGCTACAACATCATCTGCTTCTTCTTGTCAGACGCACAGCCCGGCTGTAATGGCTGAAGACGTCTTAAGATACTCTAGATGGTCCTGTTACTCTACGCTCTATACATTCTATGTTATCTGCATTTAAGGACTGAAATAACCTCAGAACTTAACTCTAATATTCAAGCTTTGAGGTCCAGTATCAGTGAGATTGGCACTCGTACAGACTAAGATGAAAGAGATTGTTGCATCTCACAAAGATCTGATTTCAGCACATGACACCCTTCAGGAAGACATGGGCCAGTATTTACTAATAATCCGAGTTTGCCCAATTTGTGTTTTTTTTTCTTCAAAGTCTCAATCCGGGATTCACTAAGTGTTATGAGCCACGGCTGTGGCTCATTCCTGTTTTGCATTTTGGTTCTGTATTTTATGTTATACTTCTGTTTATGTTCCCCGTGGGTGTCATGGGGTGCTCGGAGCTCACCCTTAAGGAGGGGATACTGTTATGAACCACAGGTAATGGTTCATTCCTATTTATGTTTATAAAGTTGTCTTGCATGCCAGGATTTCCCGTTGCTCTGTTTTATAATACTCTTGTCTGCTGCCGCTGGTGAGTCTATGTAATTGCAGCCTGTTCCCATGTGTTCAGCCTCACCTGGCTGCTAATTGCATCTGGTCAGGTTGGAATCATGCAACAAGGCAGCTGCATGTGATTATTAATTAGGTCTCCCTGTTATATGCTGGCTGAGGGCAGTTCGCAGATGCTGGTGATAGCTTCCTGTTTGCCTGATTCTGCTGCAGAGAGAGTTCCCAGTCCCGGTCTGTTCGTTTGTTCCTGTTCTCAGTGATCCTGTACTCGGAAGTTACCATCTGTTCCTGGAGTCTGACCGAGCACCTTTAACATCTGGTGGTGTTCGTGAGTCGCGGCGCAGCCGTGTGTTGCGGCTTGTCCGCTACAGTTTATTATTTTGTTTCTATTGTGTTCTGGAGCTTTGCGGAGGATTCCGCTTCCACAAGATCCACTCTGGTGTCCAGCGGTGCCGGATAGGAGTGTCGGATCAGTGGATCTTTGGTTGTCCTTTTCCCTGGCGGCTAGTCCGCACATACCTTTTGATTTAGTTAAGTTAGCTTGTAACCCCTGGCTTGGTTGCTTAGTCAGAGGGCCCCTTGTTATCACCCTGTCTCGGACTTCCCCTTGTCTCCCATTAAGACCTGCGGGGGCATCGGGGTTGGGCAGACATAATCCGCCCTTCGAACGCGGCTGCCATGGGCTCAAGCAACCATAGTCTCGCAGGGGATTTCTGATAACACGGGCGAGACAACGGAGTTAGGGCGCCAGGGGTTACTAGGCTCTCCAGCTCCCACAACCAGCATATTGTTCCTGTACTCAGATCCCTGCCATAAGATCTTCTCCGGTCTGGAGTACAGGAATCATAACATTATCACCAGCCCTACCACAAAAAAGAAATAAAACACTTTTTTTCTTTTTTGGCCCAGTCCGGTGTTTTGAGATCCAGTCCGGTGTTTAGAGATCCAGTCCGGTGTTTAGAGATCCAGTCCGGTGTTTAGAGATCCAGTCCGGTGTTTAGAGATCCAGTCCGGTGTTTTAAAAAAAATAAAAAAAAATTTCCAGCCTTGTCTAGTCTTGCCTTGTCTAGTCTTGCCTTGTCTAGTCTTGCCTTGTCTAGTCTTGCCTTGTCTAGTTTTAAATCCTCCTATGTCAACTATGCAAGCCCTGCAGGCATCTCTCTCAGCCCTGAACTCTGCTGTCAGTGCTCTGAAACCTGAGCGACTAGCAGTTTTGCAGCAATCTTTGAAGCAACTGCAAAACCTTCTGACTAAAATCTTGCTCCTCTTGCCAGAAGTCGTTGAGAGTACATCTATCTCTAAAGAGACTCTTGTTCACAGTATGGTGACAAGAGAATCCTCTGGTTTAATTGAAGAGAAAAGGTTTAAAAGTTTTCTGCGGCCCGAGCTCTCAGAAGAGGAGCGTCTGCGTCGCAGAAACTTAAACTTGTGCCTATATTGTGGGGGTTTAGGCCACTATCTGCAGACCTGTGAGTTGCGCAAGCCAAAGTGTGGTGACGAGTCTTGCCCTCTGGCCAAGTTGAGTCAGGATACAAGACCTACTCCTGTCCCTACTGTGGCAGAGGTACTTGTCACACAACCCACACTAAAAAACTCTCTGTCCTATAATTGGGGTCCTTGGGCAAGGGAGCCCCGGTATAGATTCCGGAATCAAAAGAGAATGTTTCTTTCCTCTCTTGAGGTTCCTGTTGAAGCAGAGTTGCAAGCTCCTGGAGTGGTGCCCGTAGCCCAGGGTCCTGGAGTGGTGCCCGTAGCCCAGGGTCCTGGAGTGGTGCCCGTAGCCCAGGGTCCTGGAGTGGTGCCCGTAGCCCAGGGTCCTGGAGTGGTGCCCGTAGCCCAGGGTCCTGGAGTGGTGCCCGTAGCCCAGGGTCCTGGAGTGGTGCCCGATGCCCAGAGTGCTGGTGCGGTACCCGATACCCAGAGTGCTGGTGCGGTACCCGATGCCCAAGCTTATAGAGGGACATCAAATATTGTAGTTCAGGTGTCCATACCAGAAGGGGTCTCAGAAGCTGTTACCCCAGGTAGGGAATTGAAAAGCGCAATCCCAGAAAGGGTATCTAAAACCATAGTTCTTGAAGGGAACTCGAGAAGCAAAACCCCAGAAGGGATCTTTGAAGTAATATCCCCAAGTGGGGTCTCGAGAGACGCAGCCCCAAAGAAGGGTCTAGAAGTCGCTTCCCCAGGAAAGAACTTAAGAAGCATAGCATTAGTGGAGGATCTGAACGTTATTGCTTCAGCAAAAGTCCCGGAAGTCATAGTCCCGGGAGAACTTTCGATAATTATCGACTCAGAGAGGGAGGCCGATGGCCCGATCCCAGTCAGGGAGGCCAACGGCCCGGTCCCAGTAAAAGAATCCGAGGTGCTGACCCCAGCGGGGTTCCCGGAGGCCACTGCCCCAGCGGGGTTCCCGGAGGCCACTGCCCCAGCGGGGTTCCCGGAGGCCACTGCCCCAGCGGGGTTCCCGGAGGCCACTGCCCCAGCGGGGTTCCCGGAGGCCACTGCCCCAGGTGGGGTTCAGGAAGTCACTGCCCCGGGTGGGGTTCAGAAAGTCACTGCCCCGGGTGGGGTTCAGAAAGTCACTGCCCCGGGTGGGGTTCAGAAAGTCACTGCCCCGGGTGGGGTTCAGAAAGTCACTACCCCGGGTGGGGTTCAGAAAGTCACTGCCCCGTGTGGGGTTCAGAAAGTCACTGCCCCGGGTGGGGTTCAGAGAGTCTCAGCCTCAAGTAAGGGCAATAGTGACCAGGTACTAGCAAAGCACTTCAGTCAGTTAGATGGGAAGGAAACAGATCCTGACTCTGATATCTCAACATCCATAATCTTTGATGGGGACTTAGCCCAATTTCTGGCGCTTTACAAACACTATTACATTATTATGTTGTCTAGACCATTTCTGGGCATCACTCCAGAGAACCTTGTGCTCTATCTTATTTATTCTTTTAAAGGAGAGCCTTTTGAGTGGGTGACCAGCCTAATGAAAGCTGAAGATCCCATTCTTCAGGATCCCCCAGCATTCAGTGATGCAATTATTAAAAGATATGGTCCCAAAGAAATTGGTTCAGGTTCCTCTAAGTCACCCGTCTTGTCTGCTGAGATTCCACCAAATACTGTAAACTCGGCACAAGAGTCCCAGCCCGTTGTTTTGACTGCAGGATGTGCTTTTCTGACTTCTTCTTCTTCTAATAATAGTACTTTGCCAGAAAGTTCAGCTCCCAAGGGTAAGAAACCTGTCTCTGATTTGAACGCAGCCTTGTTGGGTGGTACCATCAGTTCAGACAATGTTTGGGGAATTACCTTGGTCAGACCTAAAGAGCTTTGTAAAAAGAAGAAGAAGAAAAAGAAATAATTTTTGACTCTTGTCTTGATAAAAAAAAAAAATATTTTTTTTCCTTATCTTGTGTCCAGTGGCCACCGTCAGGGGGAGGGCACTGTTACAAGCCGTGGTTGCAGCTTGTTTCTGTTTTTGTGTCTGTTTGACCAATGTGTCAGGTTTTTTTTTTTGTATCCCTTGTTCTGGATAGTCTGAATTTTGGGGTCTTTTGACCCCTCCTCAAGAGGGGGGTAATGTTATGAGCCACGGCTGTGGCTCATTCCTGTTTTGCATTTTGGTTCTGTATTTTATGTTATACTTCTGTTTATGTTCCCCGTGGGTGTCATGGGGTGCTCGGAGCTCACCCTTAAGGAGGGGATACTGTTATGAACCACAGGTAGTGGTTCATTCCTATTTATGTTTATAAAGTTGTCTTGCATGCCAGGATTTCCCGTTGCTCTGTTTTATAATACTCTTGTCTGCTGCCGCTGGTGAGTCTATGTAATTGCAGCCTGTTCCCATGTGTTCAGCCTCACCTGGCTGCTTGCATCTGGTCAGGTTGGAATCATGCAACAAGGCAGCTGCATGTGATTATTAATTAGGTCTCCCTGTTATATGCTGGCTGAGGGCAGTTCGCAGATGCTGGTGATAGCTTCCTGTTTGCCTGATTCTGCTGCAGAGAGAGTTCCCAGTCCCGGTCTGTTCGTTTGTTCCTGTTCTCAGTGATCCTGTACTCGGAAGTTACCATCTGTTCCTGGAGTCTGACCGAGCACTTTTAACATCTGGTGGTGTTCGTGAGTCGCGGCGCAGCCGTGTGTTGCGGCTTGTCCGCTACAGTTTATTATTTTGTTTATATTGTGTTCTGGAGCTTTGCGGAGGATTCCGCTTCCACAAGATCCACTCTGGTGTCCAGCGGTGCCGGATAGGAGTGTCGGATCAGTGGATCTTTGGTTGTCCTTTTCCCTGGCGGCTAGTCCGCACATACCTTTTGATTTAGTTAAGTTAGCTTGTAACCCCTGGCTTGGTTGCTTAGTCAGAGGGCCCCTTGTTATCACCCTGTCTCGGACTTCCCCTTGTCTCCCATTAAGACCTGCGGGGGCATCGGGGTTGGGCAGACATAATCCGCCCTTCGAACGCGGCTGCCATGGGCTCAAGCAACCATAGTCTCGCAGGGGATTTCTGATAACACGGGCGAGACAACGGAGTTAGGGCGCCAGGGGTTACTAGGCTCTCCAGCTCCCACAACCAGCATATTGTTCCTGTACTCAGATCCCTGCCATAAGATCTTCTCCGGTCTGGAGTACAGGAATCATAACACTAAGCACAAATCTCGGCAGTGTCTGGTCTATTCGTAATTGTTTGATTGGCAAAGTTATGAATTACGAATGAATAGACCATCAGTCAAACGCGGCTGTTATTTCATACAATACGGGTATTCACTATTCATTCGTATCTGGGTGTTAGTCTCTGAGGGCTCAAGTGCGGGTCTATTTTTTTGTGAATCGCTCTGTCCATGAGCCGGGGGGACGTGCTGCATATACACTGCCTCAGATTGCTCATTCCTTCCAAAATTATTAGGAGTCCCTCTATAATCTTAGAAAGGATCAAACCCCTCAGGCTGCCTCTGATCTGAGGGTATTGGTACAGAGATACCTGGCGGAAGTTGAATTTCCAAATCTTCCTGAGTCAGACCTGGATGCTCTGGAACAACCCTTTACCATAGAAGAGCTGGAAACAGCCTTGGCGGCTACACCAACTGGGAAGAGTCCGGGCCCGGATGGTTTCCCAGTCGGATACTATAAAGCCTTTAAACAATCCCTGTTGCCCCTCTTCTTGAAGGCGTGCAATTCCATCTCTGCCGAGAAAGGCTTTTCTCCGCAGACCTTGGAAGCACATATAACTGTAATCCCAAAAGAGGGTAAGGACCCCACCCAGTGCTCGAGCTACCGACCTATTTCCCTCCTCAATTGCGACATTAAACTCTTTGCTAAATTGCTTGCGGGCCGTTTGGGCCGCTTTCTCCCGCTGGTGGTACATGTAGTTGTAGTGTCAGTGAGGCTGCACACGGCAGAGATACAATGTATCGCCTATGCGCTCCATAGGCGATACATTGTATCCACTTTCAGCTGGAAGCTGAAATCTCTTCTGACCATGCTAGACAATGCTCGTCGTATATTGTCACAGCTTCTCTGTATATTAAAGAGGCGGCTTCTGATGTCGGCATTCTGGCAGCCAAGATTTCTACTACGTCTGTCCTGGCGCGCTGGATTTGTGGCTGAGATCCTGGTCTGTGGATCTGTATTCTAGAAAAACCCTGCAGGTACTCCCTTTCAAGGGAGATATCCTATTCGGAGAGGACTTACACAAGATAGTGGCTGATTTGGCTACTGCCAAAAACTGCGTGTCTGCCTAATACTGCTCTTTCTGTACCGAAGGCTAAGAGTACTTCCTATCGTCCCTTCCGTCCTTCAGGTAAAGCAAAAGGTCAGGCCTACCACAAGCAGGCCCGCACTTCCAAACCCGGTAAGCCAAAGCCCAAAAGAGCCTGGGCTGCCCGTCAGCCAGCTTCCAAGACTGATAAGCCTGCCGCATGACGGGGCAGGCCTCCCTCTGGGGATTACCAGGGTGGGGGGCTGGCTTCTAGGGTATACCAGGACCACTTCAGATGCCTGGGTACGGGAAGTCGTTACTCACGGTTACGCCATAGCCTTCAAAAACCGTCCTCCTCATCGATTTTGCCTGACAGACGTCCCTTCGGACCAAGTAAAGGCAAAGACCCTACATTCGGTGGTACAGACCCTCCTGGACTCAGGAGTCATAGTACAGGTGCCTCTTGCTCAGAGAGGTCAGAGGTACTATTCTCCGTTATTCCTAGTTCCGAAACCGAATGGGTCCTCCCGGCCCATTCTCAACCTCAAGGCCCTGAACAAGTTTGTGAGAGTCTCCAAGTTTCGTATGGAAACACTTTGCTCTATAGTTCTGGCCTTGGAGTCACATCAACAATACCCAAGGTTTGCGGTTGGCAACCTCCAGTACCAGTTTCGGGCATTACCCTTTGGTTCAACAACGGCTCCACGAGTCTTCAGCAAGGTTATGGCGGCCATGACGGCGGTACTCCATCGTCAAGGGGTCAGGACCCTACCGTATCTAGATGACCTGTTGATCCTGGCAAATTCCCCAGACATTCTCCTACGTCACCTAGATTTGACGATCCGGTTTCTACAAGCCCACGGGTGGCTCATCAACTAGAAGAAATCCTCCCTGATCCCTGCTCAGTGCATCTGTGAGCGCTATTGGACACTCACATCCAGCGGTTGTTCTTGTCTCAGGAGAAGTTCCTGAAACTTCAGGACAGGATTTGTTGCTTCCTCTCTCGTCCGCAAGTGTCGATTCATTCGGCAATGCAGGTGTTGGGCCTCATGGTGTCAGCATTCGACATGGTGGAGTATGCTCAATTTCATTCTCGCCCCCACCAGAGGCTGATTCTGGCCAAGTGGGACGGCCTGCCTCACCGGATTAGATCTCACATGATCTCCTCAACTCCGGAGGTCCGTCTGTCGCTGTACTGGTGGCTCCAGGACCAACAACTGGGCAGGGGCCGTCCCTTCTGGATACCCAACTGGGTACTGTTGACAACGGAGGCCAGTCTGAGGGGTTGGGGCACGGTGTTGGAGCAACACTCCCTTCAGGGACGGTGGACAAAGGAGGAGTCTCTCCTCCCGATCAACATTCTGGAATTGCGGGCGGTCTTCAACTCGTTGAACCTAGCCCAGCACTTGATACAGAACCGTCCTGTTCAGATACAGTTGGACAACGCCACCACACAGTGGCATACATAAATCATCAAGGCGGCACTCGAAGCCACATGGCAATGAAGGAAGTATCACGGATTCTTCAATGGGCGAAACGCCATCTACCAGCAATATTCATTCCGGGAGTCCTGAATTGGGAAGCGGACTCTCAGTCGTCAGGACGTACACGCCGGAGAGTGGGGCCTCCATCCAGAAGTGTTTCAACTCCTAGTGGAAAGGTGGGGCCTTCCAGACGTGGATCCGATGGCGTCTCAACACAATCACAAGGTTCCGGTCTTCGGAGCAAGGACAAGGGATCCTCAAGCAGCATTTGTGGATGCGCTGGCGGTGCCATGGAAGTTTCGGCTACCGTACGTGTTCTCTCCAGTGTCACTTCTGCCCAGAGTGATTCGGAAGTTCAAGCAGGAATCCTGCTTCTCATAGCTCCAGCGTGGCCCAGACGACATTGGTTCTCAGACCTACAGGGCCTCTCGTCAGAGCTTCCAATACTACTTCCACAACACCCAGACCTCCTCGTTCAGGGCCCATGTGTCTACCAGGACCTGGCCCCGCTGTCTTTGACGGCGTGGCTCTTGAAGCTTCCATCTTGAGGGCTAAAGGGTTTTCTGATGCGGTCATTAAAACTATGTTGCGGGCCCGGAAACCGGCTTCTGCTCGGATTTACCATAGGGTCTGGCATTCTTACTTTGTTTGGTGCGCATCTAACAATCATGACGCTTCCAAATTTAGTACAGCACAGCTTTTTGCTTTCCTTCAGCAAGGCCTAGACTTAGGCTTGTGGCTGGCCTCCCTAAAGGTTCATATTTTTGCCTTGTCGGTGTGGTTTCAGAGAAAGATTGCAACTTTGCCTGATGTTCATAGATTTACTCAGGGTGTGTTGCGTATCCAACCTCCCTATGTCTCGCCTGTGGCTCCTTGGGACTTGTTGGTGGTTTTGGAGGCATGCAAAAGAACCTCCATTTGAGCCTCTTGGTTCAGCTGATCTTAAGTGGCTTTCCCTTAAGGTGGTGTTTCTGCTGGCTATTGCCTCAGCTAGAAGGGTGTCAGATTTGGGTGCTTTGTCTTGTAGCTCACCTCATCTGATATTTCACCGTGACCGGGCGGTCCTTAGGACTCATCCCGGATATTTACCTAAGGTGGTTTCTTCGTTTCACCTTAATCAGGAGATTGTGGTTCCTGCCCTTGTCTCTCCTGACTTGTCTCCCAAAGAGCGGTCTTTGGATGTGGTACGGGCTCTCCGTATCTATGTGAAGAGAACTGATTCCATTAGGAAATCTGATTCTTTGTATTGTTTGGATTTCACAAACGTGGCTGGCCTGCTCACAAGCAGACTTTGCCCAGATGGATTAGAATGGTGATTGCACATGCTTATGTGAAGGCTGGTCTATCAGCTCCTGCTCACATTACTGCCCATTCTACTCGGTCTGTGGGACCCTCTTGGGCGGCCCGCCGTGGTGCGATACTTGAACAATTGTGCAAGGCGGCTACGTAGTCCTCGTTAACACGTTCATAAGGTTCTATGCCTTCGATACTGCCGCTTCCCAGGATGCCTCCTTTGGATGTCAGGTTCTTGTGCCCGCTACAGTGCGTCCCCTCCCATAAGGAACTGCTTTAGGACATCCCCATTGTCCAATCCCAGTGTACCCCGCAGCAGAAAACGAGATTTATGGTAAGAACTTACCTTTGTTAAATCTCTCTGCGAGGTACACTGGGCTCCACAAGGCGCCCACCCTGACGCACTTAGCTTCTTTGGGTTGGTATGGCATTAGCCGCTGACACTTCTCCTGTCGTGAGAGTGTGGTGTATGTGGCTACTAACTGTTGTCATCTCTTTTCCTGCTACTGCATTGGGCTGGTTAACTGAAAACTGAGCTCCTGTGCGGAGGGGCGGGGTTATAGAGGAGGCGGCGCTGTGCATCTTGGGAACAGTCAAGCTTTGAGCCTGTTGGTGCTTCAGATCAAGATCCTACTCTACACTCCATTGTCCAATCCTTGTGGATCCCAGTGTACCTCGCAGAAAGAGATTTAACAAAGATAAGTTCTTACCATAAATCTCGTTTTTTCATATTAAAGAATGCATTCACTAGGCTGCTTTGCTTTCCTCATCCACAGCTGAGTGCCTGTATAATCTGCAGATATTTCCAGATATTTCTCCTGTGACGCTGGCCAAAAGGCGTCTATTCCACCCAAGGAAATGTACAATACAAATGGGTATTTCCTACTAAGGTTATTGTAATGCGAAACGGCGCCTTCGCAGTGATACCTTCAACCGAGGATGGCCCTGCTATACTGAAAACATAGGATTTTAATACCTACCGCTAAATCCTTTTCTCGTAGTCTGTAGGGGATACTGGCATGGTCTTAGTACCATGGGGTATAGATGGGGTTCATTGGAGCCTGGCACTTTAAAACTTCTTCAGAGAGTGTGCTGGCTCCCCCCTTCTAAGCCCCTCCTGTAGACTCAGTCTAGGAAAACTGTGCCCGAGGAGACGGACATACTTTGAAAGGAGGAAAAGAGACAAGAAAGTGGTGAGAGAACGAACCAGCACATAACATAACAAGAGGATAGCAACACTAAACACAACTTGAAAATAGGGACAGCAAAAGCAGACCAAAAATACAACACACAAGAACAACTCTTGCTGGAAAATATCAAAGCACAGAGGCGGGTGCCCAGTATCCCCTATGGACTATGAAAAAAAGGGTTTACCGGTAGGTATTAAAATCCTATTTTCTCTAATGTCCAAGGGGATACTGGGTTGGTCTTAGTACCATGAGGAAGTTCCAAAACTCCAAATCGGGTGGGAGAGTGCCGAGACCCAATCAAAACTGATTGACCAAACTGAAAGTCCTCAGTTGCCAAGGTGTTGAACCTTTAAAACTTAACAGAGCATTCAAACCCAACCAAGTAGCTGCCCAGCATAACTGCAAAGCCGAGACACCGCGGGCAGCCACCTAGGAAGAACCCATTGACCGTGTGGAGTGTGCCTGAACAGTCGCTGAAGAGTGAGCCTGTTGGATCGTAAGCCTGATCCAACATGCAATAGACTGCTTCGAAGGAGGACAACCAATCTTTGAAGCATCATAGAGAACAAAAAGCAAGTCTGATTTTGAGACAAGCTGGCCTCTTGACATAAATCTCCAAAGCCCAAACCACGTCCAAGGACATTGGTGTAACAGACGTGCCAGTGACAACCAGAACCACCATCGGCCAATTAATATGAAATGCTGACAGCACCTTAGGCAAGAATGTCTAGCGAGTTTTGAGCACAGCTCTATCCTCATGAAACACCAGAGAAGGACTCTTACAGGATAAGGCCCCTAATTCCAAAACACGCCTCACCGAGGTCAAGGCCAACAACATGATAGCCTGCCATGTCAAATACTCCATGTCCACCTTGTGGAAGGTTAAATCAAACCGATTGGAGAAAAGCCAGAACCAAATTGAGAACTCACGGCGCTGTGGGAGGCACAAAGGGTGGTCGAATATAAAGGACACCTGTCAAGAACATCTGGACCACTGGGAGAACAGCCAATTGTTCCCTGGTAGAAAAAGATAAGTCTGAGATTTGAACTTTTATGTAGCCTAAATGTAGGCCCACATCCACAACAGCCTGCAGGAAGTGCAAGAAATGTCCCAGATGAAAATCCACAGCAGAATACTGTTGACCCTCACACCAAGAGACACATTTCTTCCATATGCGATGGTTATGTTTCAATGCGACCATCTGGCCAGCTTGGAGCACAGTCGAGATAACCTTGCCCGGAATCTCTTTCCTGGCAAAAATCCTCCCAATATACTTCCATTGCATCAAACGTAGCCGTGGTAAGTCTGGATAGACTAACGGCCCTTGTGTAAGACGATCATCCTGAAGTGGCAGAGGCCAGGGGCATACGAGTAATAAGGCTAGAATGTCTACATACCAGGCCCTGCAGGGCCAGTATGGGGCAATCAGAATTGCCTGAACCCTGCCCCTTTAAATCCTTTGAGAACTCTTGGAATTAGAGGAACTGGAGGAAACAAGTACACCAACCGGTAAATCCACGGTGTCGCCAGAGCATCCACTGCTACGGCCTGTGGATCCCTCATCCCAGAACAGTAGCGCAGGAGCTTCTTGGTGAGCTGAGAAACCAACAAGTCGATTTGCAGGCAGCCCCACCAATGAAATATCTGCTGTAACACTTGCGGGTAGAGGCCCCATTTCCCCAGGTGCAGATCGTGTCTACTAAGGAAGTCTGCTCCCCAATTGTCTACTCACTGAATTAATACGGCGGAAATGGCCTTGGGATTCCGCTCCACCCAGAGGAGTATCTGTGACACCTCCCTCATTGCAGCTCTGCTGTTTGGACCTCCTTGTTGGTTTATGTACACCACGTTGGTGCGTTTTCTGACAATACCTGTATGGCCTGATACTGTAGGACATAGAGGTCAGCAAAAGGGCATTGTAAATCACCCTGAGTTCCAAAACATTTATCGGAAGGGAAGCCTCTTGATCAGACCACCTTCATTGGAACCGAGCCCCTAGGGTCACTGCACCCCAACAATGGAGGCTTGCATCCGTTGTCAACAGAATCCAATCCTGAATTCCGAAGTGTCGACCCTCCAGAGGGAGATCAGCAACCACCATAAGAGGGAAATCCTGGCCTTTGGTGAAAGGCATATCATCTGGCGCATGTGTAGATGTGACCCAGACCATTTGTCCAGCAGATCCAGCTGGAATGGTCATGCATGGAATCTTCCGTACTGAATTACGTCGTAGGAGGCCATCATCTTTCCCAGTAAGCGTATGCAAAGATGTACCGAGATTTTGTTAAGCTTCAAAATGGAACGTACCATCGTCTGAATTATCTTTGCCTTGTCCATAGGAAGGAACACCTTCTGAGAAACCGTGTCCAGTATCATTACCAGGAACTGAAGCCTCTGCATAGGTTCTAGGTGGGATTTCTGCAGATTGAGAATCCACCCATGATCCGTGAGTAGTCGTGTTGGAAGGCTGATCTTTTCCATCAACTGTACTCTGAATATAGCCATTATGAGGAGATTGTCCAAGTATCGAATGATGTTCACTTCCTGCTTGTGGAGTTGTAGCAACATCTCTGCCATCACCCCTGATAATACCCTCAGTGCAGTTGAGAGACCAAAAGGCAAGGCCTGGTAGTGACTGTGCTGCAGTGCAAACATGAGGTAAACCTGAAGAGGCAGCCATATTGGGATGTGAAGATACGCATCCTTAATATCCAAAGAAACCAGGAATTCTCCTTCTTCCATGTCACGCTTGGCCTGAGTTGGGGATCTGATGACTGATAATTGACTGAGGGAGCAGCTATTGGCAAAGGAAGGAAACGAGGTGGCTGAATGTAGTTCTTATTCATGGATTGAACACTTAGGCCCGAAGATGTAGAGGGGTAGGCAATGAGGACAATGACCGAGAACGATACACTGAAGAAAGAGGAATTCAGTTTTAATGAGACCTCAATCATACACAATGACTAGGAGAGAAGTCTGAGTGAATTCTGAAAGACGAAAGGTTCATGACTTGTAACCGACGCTGAAAAATACTGAATGAAGTGACTTGTGATTTGTAAATTATGCTGAAGAACATGGAATGAAGAGATGACTCGTGATTTTTAAACACTGACGAAGAGCGTATCGATGTGAGCACCATCAGCAAACGGAGACCCTCTACCAGATAGAGGACCCAGTGGTTAAATCGCAAGAGTAGGTGGACTGGGAGCAAAGGACTGCAATAACAGAACTGACCAACAGGCGGACACAACAGAACTAGGATACCAGGGGTTCACCTGGGAGTGCAGAGCGCAGGGCACCTTACAGCAGCAAGTAACTTGAAGTACTGGCAACATAGCTAAGCATCAACCCCTTTTTATAAGGGAAGCCTGTACCGGATTGGCTGGACGCGAACTGGGATACCTATTGACTTAGATTGGTCTCCAATGTGGTGGCTCCCTGCACAGAGGACACATGTAAAACCAGCACAAAGCCACGACCTCTGGCCTCAGCCTCCCAGATGCAGCACTCCAGCAACAGGACACTTGGAAACAGACACCTCCGGCTGCCATGCTCCGCTCCCCAGGACCCGGACCCTGGCCTCCAGACACCCGGCAGCCGCACCAGAGGACCTTGCTGCTGTAGTGCCTATCCATCGCAACGACACCAGCCAGCTAAGAGGAAGGCCGCAGGGACCAGAACCAGTGGTAAGATTCCGGATGCTGACAGTACCCCCCTTTTTAGGGTGGTCTCCGAACACCCACGCTGCTTAGTGGGATTCTTGGAATGAAAGGCACAACTCAGTCTTGGAGCATGAACATCCTCTGCAGCCACCCAAGATCTTTCCTCCGGAACATATCCTCTCCAATCTATGAGATACTGGACACGACCATACCTCTTGCGGAAGTCAAGAAACTTATGAACCTCGAATTCCTCATTTTGAGCAGCTTTAACCCTGGGAGGTTAGGGGAAAGCTGCCCGAAAAAGATTTAGTACAAGAGGCTTTAGCATAGAAATGTGGAAGGCATTGGGGATTTTAAAATAGGGAGGCAGTTTCACCTTGTAAGAAACAGGATTCAACACTCTTTTCATAGGATACGGACCGATGAATCTTGGAGCAAACTTTTTGGTAGGAACTTTGAGTCTGAGGTTTCTGGTGGATATCCAAACACGATTTCCCACTTTGAGACTAGGAACAGCCCTACGTTTCCGATCAGCATAGGTCTTTTATTTCTGGGAAGTCTTAAGTAGTGCCTTATAAATTTGTCTCCAAATCTTAGTGAACCGACGAAGAGCAGATTCAGCAGGAGGAACCTCAAGAGGTGGGAGAGATTACAAGGAAGGAACTTGTGGATGAAAACTATAATTAATGAAGAAAGGAGTGGAATTGGTAGAAGAATGATATAGGTTATTGTATGCAAACTCAGCAAATGGGAGGTAATCCATCCAGTCTTCCTGAGCAGGGGACATGAACATCCATAAGAAAGTTTCCAGATCTTGGTCGACTCTCTCAGTCTGTCAGTCAGTCTGGGGATGGTAGGCTGAAGAGAAGTTCAACTTGATTCCTAGAACAGAGCTGAGAGCTTTCCAGAACTTGGCAAGGAATTGAGGACCCCGATCAGAAACTATTTCCTGTGGAAGGCCATGCAAATGAAAAATCTATGAGAAAAACAATTTGGATAGCTGAGGAGCAGAGGGAAGACCGGTGAGGGGTATGAAGTGAGCCTTCTTCGAAAATCATTCCACAAATGACCCAAATGGTGTTGTGCCCTATGGAGACTGGCAAATCAGTTATGAAATCCATAGAGATGTGAGTCCAAGGCTTTAGAGGTATTGGAAGTGGATGAAGAAGACCCGAGGTAGATGTTCGTGGACTTTTATGTTGAACACACTTGGAAAAGGCTGCTACAAATTCAAAGACATCCGTTTTAAGATGAGGCTACCAGTAGAATCGCTGAATGAACCCGAGAGTCTTAAGACCACTGGCATGACGCATGAAAGATGAAGAATGAGCCCACGTAAGCAATTTCCTGCAAAATTTTGGTGCTACAAAAGTTCTCCCCGGAGGAGGTAGAGGAAGGGCTAAAACACACGAGCCGGCTTTTGCCGGCCGGGAAAAAGCCGGATGGCTTTTTCCTGTGCCGGCATTGTAATTAACAGTGTGAGGGGTAGGGTCCCTTCACACTGCACGGCCCCGGCCTGGCTGCTGGGTTGCAGCCGGAACTATCCACTGGAAGGTCCGGCTGCCGGGCCGTCTTTGCAGTCAGTGAACCGTGTGTGTGTGAAGGGGAGCTTTCACACACAACGCCTTTTTCCCAAGCCGTGTCTAATGCTGCACATGCGCACAGCATTACACACGGTTCAAAGCCGTCCTGTGTGACAGACTCTGCCGGTTTCTCCCGGATGGCAAAAAGCCGGACAAAGTTTGTCCGGCTATTTGCCAGCCGTGGGAAACCGGCCAGTGTGTTACAGCCCGAACAGTACGAGCTGGAGCAAATGAAGCCGGATTCAGAATAAATTGTTTCTCAGAGGAGTTGAGTGAATCATTCATTTGAAAATAACGAGATAGTGCATCTGCTCTTCGATATAAGGTTCCTGGGCGGTTAAAGAGCTTGAAGGAGAACCGAGAGAAGAAGAGAGCCCACCTGGCTAGCCATGGGTTTAAACAACGAGTTTAAACAATGGGTTTAGCTTTCTTATGAGATGATTTTCCAGTTCTGACCATTCATCAGCATAACATTATGGAGATTAGAGAACAAGGTCAGGAGGCCATAGCAGAAGTATTGAAGAAGTCAAACAGTATGGAGGATGTAGTCAGCACAGTCTGCCACTAGAGGGAGTCAACAGAGCAGGAGTGGAGGCCAGGCAATAATAATAATAATAATAATAATAATAAAAGCAGTTCAGGCGACCACTTACTGCCCAGGTAGGGCCGCAGCGGCAGAAGTTCCTGCCGGAAATCACTGAGGCTGTAGTGAAGGGCACTGATCATGGACTGTCAGTGTCTGTAGCTCCCAGAGAAGCGGCTGGTTTCAGGAGGGCATGTGGCTATACTTCCAGTTTTCAAGATGGCCACTTCTGGCAGGGAAGCCCAAATCAGAAGAAACTGGCCGGCTATGATGGGTGAACCAGGTCAGTAATAAGGCAGGAGAGGGTACTAGGATGCAGTAGCGCAGGGTAGCGTATCTGGATGCATATGAACCCCACGTGTATGTTCTCTATAATTCAAAGCTCAGCCAGATTCCCCCGTAGCACCATGGGTTAGGAGGAGAGGGGAGATGCCAGGACACTGCTGGAGTGATGACAGGCAAGCACTCCATGTATTCCCCGCTGCCACGACTCAGGGCTTCAACGGCGGACAGTAGGAGAAGGCAGGCTGCGGGCAGGTGAGCTGACTAAACTGACGCGTCCCTGCTGAGGCCACCAATCCCCGTAGTATGCACCGCATCAGATGCCGGGAGAGCAGCTCCGCTCCGTGTCTCCCACCGCGGTCACCGCTGATCCCCAGTCAGCCTCTCCACACGGCTTCAACAGCACGGCTAGGCACAAGAGTGGACAGGGCGCACAGCCCTCAGTGAGTAGCAGCGCTACCTCGCTGAGGTCCGGTCCGCGGTGGGATCACTGCATAACTTCAGTCCGCGGCTTCGGATCCGGGGGTAGGCTGCAACCTGCAAAAGCCAAATGAATGGCTCCCCGGCTCCGCAACCTACAAAACACACAGAGGGGCAAGAAAGGGCCCTAAAGAGCCCGTAGAACAGCTGTAAAAGGCAGAAAGGACCTATATAAGCAGGAGGACTTTATCCTGCTTCCTGCTGCCTTTCCAGTCAGGCCACACAACCAGTGACATCATTTATTGATGTTGAAAACAAAAGTAATGTAGATTTTCGCACCAATCTAAGACCTGCGAATCTACTTTGGGAGCCATCTCCCTTTTTTTTTTTTTTTTTTAAACAGTCCCCAGCTGGACGAGGATAATTGCAATTCCATTTCTTGGAATTCTAATTTCCTACTGGGCGTAACCCAAAATTTCCATCAGCTGTTTTGGGATGTTTAAACACAGTTGCCTTAGTTTTTTAACACAGGCTCTGCTGCCTCTTCTGAGGATAGAATGGCTTACATAGCACTAATTAGCTCAGATATGTCCACTATGCTGAGACCTTCTGAAGTGCAATGAGTCCTCATCCTCCAACGAATCCTCATCTAAAACATGTGTAGACTGTGAAGATGTTGTATCATGTCTATGTGATTTACGTACCACTAGCGTTTCAGCCTGCTTTTTTGAGAGGCTGACAATTCCCTAGGTGTATAAACCTCAGAATGAATGTTGCATGTAAGGGTTAATAGTGAAACCTATCACGGTATAGGAGCTGGTATAAACTGTTCAGCTACATTGGATAATGTCTGTGCAAAGTAGCCCATGAAGGTTTACCAGAACCTGTGCCTGCCTCACTGTACACATGGGAAAGCGTTGTCGCGACCCGGCGGGGAGTTGTTGGAGCGACTCTAAGGTGAGTATAAGATGTTTTTTAGAAAGATCACTCATATAAAAATAAAATAAGAAAACTTATGGCTGCTAAACATCAGCCCTCTGACCATGGTCCGGCTCCTGCCGCACCAAACAAAAAGCCGATTTGCCTGAGCCAGGAGGCGGGGATATATGGACAGGCCCGTTGCATGCTGGGAGGCTGAAAGCTTTGACAGTTTGTTGCAAATCCGCTGTCACGTCATCATATCCCAATGTTATCCTATGGATAACCTGTGGTCCCTGCCGGAGAAAGATATATATATCTAAGAGGATAGAATTTGATCGGTGTTGTTACACTGTTTTGTTGGCAGGTTACTTGATACTTTTCTCCTCATTGGTTACTATTGGTCACGTGGACGAGGTTCTCTCCGTGTCCCCGGACGTAGCGTGCGTCAGATGACGTCACTTTGATGTGCTGGAGCGTGCAACGGATGGCGACATGGACGGTTCCACCGGGTATATTAGGTAAGTGGTTGTATGTCTCTTGTGTTCTGCACCCTAACGAAAATGCTGCTTGGTTCAAATTTCTGGTCCATTTCTTCACTTTATCATTTTCGTAGTACTATTATTCTTTTATATGAATTTTTGTCCAATAATTGTTTTTTATAAACATATTGTTTTTTAGAAACATATATATTTTTCATCATTTTAGACTGAAGATTTTATGTACACTTTTTCATTTACCTCTGTTATGTATTCATATATATTTATATATTTATATATAATTTATTATATGATTATTATGGATCTATCATGTCTGAACACATATAACTGCATTGTTTGTCCATGTTAAATAGCAATGTGCCGGAGGGCTGTGGCGCCTTGCCACATATTAATGCTGCTGATTACAAATCTAGTCACGGCCCGCACTGTTTACATATGCTAATTAGCCACGTGTGGGGAGGCTGTGCCGTCACTACACAGACCTCTGCAGCCCTTCACATTCATTACATTCGGCGATACGTCACTTCCGGCGGAAGTGACGCCACCGCCGGAAGCCAGGCGCCGAACAGCGCTGTTTGTAAACAAGCCAGTGGGGCTTGTTTAATTGATAAGAACAGACTGAAAATACAGTCTGTTTCAAGTTGAAATGACTATTAGGCTTATATGCATTAACCTAAACAGTGCAGCACTGACTTTATAAAATATACTTGCACTTCCGGTTTCGTAGCTGACGAAAACCGGAAGTGATTTGCATAATGAACCTCTAATTGTTGTGGGTATAAAAAGGACCTCATCACAATACACTCTGATCTCCTGATGAAGCCCTGAGCTGGGCGAAACGCGTTGAGACACTGAACGACTGACCTGCCGACCAACCTTTGCCGACATCTATGTCCTTTATAAGCTAAGCAATTTATTACTTTTTTAAAAAAAAAATTTTTTTTTTAAATTTCTGTATATCAAATAAAAAAATATATATTTTTCAACAAAAAATACTGATTAGAACGTTATTATACCACCCAAAAAGGTGTCCAGATGGCCATCACCCTCTGATGAGGACGAACACCTGTATTTATATCTGATATGCCTACAACCTTCTTCTGTTTGGTACGCATATAATATTATGTGAGACATACAAATATATTGACCAAAACTGTTGAAAAATTACTACGTTATATAGCGATTTTCTGTCTCCTAAATTCTATATAGAGCCCAACGGAGGTATGGAATAGAAGACTTTGGGGACTGATAGGCACTAAGTCAAGCCGTAATCCGGTACGCAACACTATTACTTGCGTGTGACAAAAAACTAACCTAAGGATACTACACCACAATAGGTTGGTTCATGTGAAATGCAGAAACCACCTTAGGTAGAAATTGAGGACGAGTCCTCAATTCCGCCCTGTCAGAATGAAAAATTAAATAAGGGCTTTTACATGATAAAGCCGCCAATTCTGACACACGCCTGGCTGAAGCCAAGGCTAACAGCATCGACACCTTCCACGTGAGATATTTTAAGTCTACCGTGGAAAGTGGTTCAAACCAATGTGATTTTAGAAAACTCAACACAACATTGAGATCCCAAGGTGCCACTGGAGGCACAAAAGGAGGCTGTATGTGCAGCACCCCTTTCACAAATGTCTGAACTTCAGGTACTGAAGCCAGTTCTTTCTGGAAGAAAATCGACAAGGCCGAAATTTGAACCTTAATGGACCCTAATTTTAGGCCCATAGACAGTCCTGTTTGCAGGAAATGCAGGAAACGACCCAGTTGAAATTCCTCTGTAGGGGCCTTCTTGGCCTCACACCACGCAACACATTTACGCCAAATGCGGTGATAATGTTTTGCGGTTACTTCCTTTCTGGCTTTGACCAGGGTAGGGATGACTTCTTCTGGAATGCCCTTTTCCTTTAGGATCCGGCGTTCAACCGCCATGCCGTCAAACGCAGCCGCGGTAAGTCTTGGAACAGACAAGGCCCCTGCAGTAGCAGGTCCTTTCTTAGAGGTAGAGGCCACGGTTCGTCCGTGAGCATCTCTTGAAGTTCCGGGTACCAAGTCCTTCTTGGCCAATCCGGAACCACGAGTATAGTTCTTACTCCTCTCCTTCTTATGATTCTCAATACTTTTGGTATGAGAGGCAGAGGAGGGAACACATACACTGACTGGTACACCCACGGCGTTACCAGAGCGTCCACTGCTATTGCCTGAGGGTCCCTTGACCTGGCGCAATATCTGTCCAGTTTTTTGTTTAGACGTGACGCCATCATGTCCACCTTTGGTTTTTCCCAACGGTTTACAATCAGGTGGAAAACTTCCGGGTGAAGTCCCCACTCTCCCGGGTGAAGGTCGTGTCTGCTGAGGAAGTCTGCTTCCCAGTTGTCCACTCCCGGAATGAACACTGCTGACAGTGCTATCACATGATTTTCCGCCCAGCGAAGAATCCTTGCAGCTTCTGCCATTGCCCTCCTGCTTCTCGTGCCGCCCTGTCTGTTTACGTGGGCGACTGACGTGATGTTGTCCGATTGGATCAACACCGCCTGACCCTGAAGCAGAGGTTTTGCTTGACTTAAGGCATTGTAAATGGCCCTTAGTTCCAGAATGTTTATATGAAGAGATGTTTCCATGCTTGACCACAAGCCCTGGAAATTCCTTCCCTGTGTGACTGCTCCCCAGCCTCTCAGGCTGGCATCCGTGGTTACCAGGATCCAATCCTGAATGCCAAATCTGCGGCCCTCTAGTAGATGAGCACTCTGCAGCCACCACAGGAGAGACACCCTTGTCCTTGGCGACAGGGTTATCCGCTAATGCATCTGAAGATGCGATCCGGACCATTTGTCCAGTAGATCCCACTGAAACGTTCTTGCATGGAATCTTCCGAATGGAATTGCTTCGTAAGAAGCCACCATTTTTCCCAGGACCCTCGTGCACTGATGTACTGAGACCTGTCCTGGTTTTAGGAGGTTTCTGACTAGCTCGGATAACTCCCTGGCCTTCTCCTCCGGGAGAAACACCTTCTTCTGGACTGTGTCCAGAATCATTCCTAGGAACAGTAGACGTGTCGTTGGAATCAGCTGCGATTTTGGAATATTTAGAATCCACCCGTGCTGACGTAGCACTACCTGAGATAGTGCCACTCCGACTTCTAACTGTTCCCTGGTTCTTGCCCTTATCAGGAGATCGTCCGAGTAAGGGATAATTAAGATGCCTTTTCTTCGTAGAAGAATCATCATTTCGGCCATTACCTTGGTAAAGACCCGAGGCGCCGTGGACAATCCAAACGGCAGCGTCTGAAACTGATAATGACAGTTTTGTACTACAAACCTGAGGTACCCTTGGTGAGAAGGGTATATTGGGACGTGGAGATAAGCATCCTTGATGTCCAGAGACACCATATAGTCCCCTTCTTCCAGGTTCGCTATCACTGCCCTGAGTGACTCCATCTTGAATTTGAACCTTTTTATGTAAGTGTTCAAAGATTTTAGATTTAAGATTGTTCTCACCGAGCCGCCCGGCTTCGGTACCACAAACAGCGTGGAATAATACCCCTTTCCCTGTTGTAAGAGGGGTACCTTGATTATCACCTGCTGGGAATACAGCTTGTGAATGGCTTCCAGAACTGCCTCCCTGTCGGAGGGAGACTTTGGTAAAGCAGACTTCAGGAACCGACGAGGAGGAAACGCCTCGAATTCCAGTTTGTACCCCTGCGATACTACCTGTAGAATCCAGGGATCCACTTGCGAGTGAGCCCACTGCGCGTTGAAATTCTTGAGACGGGCCCCCACCATGTCTGAGTCTGCTTGTAAAGCCCCAGCGTCATGCTGAAGACTTGGCAGAAGCAGGGGAGGGCTTCTGCTCCTGGGAAGCGGCTGCATGGTGCCGTCTTTTTCCTCTTCCTCTGCCCTTGGGCAGAAAGGAGTGGCCTTTTGCTCTCTTGTACTTATGGGAACGAAAGGACTGAGTTTGAAAAGACTGTGTCTTTTTCTGCTGATGTGAAGTAACCTGGGGTAAAAAGGTGGATTTTCCAGCCGTTGCCGTGGCCACCAGGTCCGATAGACCAGCCCCAAATAACTCCTCCCCCTTCTACGGCAATACTTCCATGTGCCGTTTAGAATCTGCATCCCCTGACCACTGTCGCGTCCATAATGCTCTTCTGGCAGAGATGGACATTGCACTTACTCTTGATGCCAGGGTACAAATATCCCTCTGTGCATCACGCATATATAGCAATGCATCCTTTAAATGTTCTATAGTTAACAAAATATTGTCCCTATCCAGGGTATCAATATTCTCAGTCAGGGAATCCGCCCATGCGACTCCAGCACTGCACATCCAGGCTGATGCGATTGCTGGTCGCAGTATAACACCAGTATGTGTGTATATACTTTTTAGGATATTTTCCAGCCTCCTATCAGCTGGTTCTTTGAGGGTGGCCGTATCAGGGGACGGTAACGCTACTTGTTTAGATAAACGTGTGAGCGCCTTATCTACCCTAGGGGGTGTTTCCCACCGCGCCCTAACCTCTGGCGGGAAAGGGTATAGTGCTAATAATTTATTAGAAATTAGCTGTTTTTTATCGGGGGAAACCCACGCTTTATCACACACCTCATTTATTTCATCTGACTCAGGAAAAAATATTGGCAGTTTTTTCACACCCCACATAATACCCTTCTTTGTGGTACTTGTAGTGTCAGAAAGGTTCAATGCCTCTTTCATTGCCGTGATCATGTAACGTGTGGCCCTACTGGACATTACGTTTGTCTCGTCACCGTCGACACTAGACTCAGTATCTGTGTCTGGATCTGTGTCGACCCACTGAGGTAACGGCCGTTTTAGGGCCCCTGACGGTGTCTGAGACGCCTGAACAGGCACTAATTGATTTGCCGGCTGTCTCATGTCGTCAACAGTTTTTTGCAAATTGCTGACATTATCACTTAATTGCTTAAACACAATCATCCAGTCAGGTGTCGACTCCCTAGGGGGTGACATCACTAACACAGGCAACTGCTCCGCCTCCACCTCATTTTCCTCCTCATACATGTCGACACACGCGTACCGACACACAGCACACACACCGGGAATGCTCTGATAGAGGACAGGACCCCACTTAGCCCTTTGGAGAGACAGAGGGAGAGTCTGCCAGCACACACCCAGCGCTATATATATATATACAGGGATAACCTTATATAAGTGTTAATCCCTTATAGCTGCTGTTTTATATTGTTATCTGCTGCCAAAATGCCCCCCCTTCTCTTTTTTACCCTGATTCAGAAGCAGGACTGCAGGGGAGAGTCAGGGAGCTGTCCTTTCAGCGGAGCTGTGAGGGAAAATGGCGCCAGTGTGCTGAGGAGATAGGCTCCGCCCCTTCACGACGTCCTTATCTCCCGCTTTTTCTGTGTAAAATGGCAGGGGATAAAATACATCCATATAGCCCAGGAGCTATATGTGATGTATTCCTTTAGCCACCTAAGGTATATTTCTGTTATATTGCGTCTCAGGGCGCTCCCCCCCCAGCGCCCTGCACCCTCAGTGACCGGAGTGTGAAGTGTGCTGAGAGCAATGGTGCACAGCTGCGGTGCTGTGTGCTACCTTAGTCTGAAGACAGGATGTCTTCTGCCGCCGATTTCACCGGACCTCTTCGTCTCTTCTGGCTCTGTAAGGGGGACGGCGGCGCGGCTCCAGTGACCCATCCAGGCTGTACCTGTGATCGTCCCTCTGGAGCTAATGTCCAGTAGCCTAAGAAGCCCAATCCACTCTGCACGCAGGTGAGTTCGCTTCTTCTCCCCTTAGTCCCACGATGCAGTGAGCCTGTTGCCAGCAGGACTCACTGAAAATAAAAAAACCGAAACTAAACTTTTATTCTAAGCAGCTCAGGAGAGCCACCTAGATTGCACCCTTCTCGGCCGGGCACAAAAATCTAACTGAGGCTTGGAGGAGGGTCATAGGGGGAGGAGCCAGTGCACACCACCTGATCCTTAAGCTTTTATTTTGTGCCCTGTCTCCTGCGGAGCCGCTATTCCCCATGGTCCTTACGGAGTCCCAGCATCCACTAGGACGTCAGAGAAAAGTGTTTATTACTCACCTGTGCTGATATCTGTAGGGATCTCCTCCTCCTTACACTGCTGATTACCCCTCACATACGTGTCTTCTTCTCCCTCTGTATCTTCTTCCTTCATATCAGTCACATATGTCTCTTCTTCTCCCTCTATATCTTCTGCCTTTATATCGGTCACATTTGTCTCTTCTTCTCCCTCTATATCTTCTGTCTTTATATCAGTCACATACGTCTCCTCTTCTCCCTCTATATCTTCTGCCTTTATATCAGTCACATATGTCTCCTCTTCTCCGTCTATATCTTCTTCTTTTATAACAGTCACATACGTCTCTTCTTCTCCCTCTGTATCTTCTGTTTTAATATTAGACAGATGTTCTACCTAAAAAAATAGGATTTTGGTTACCTACCGGAAAATCCTTTTCTCGTAGTCCATAGAGGATGCTGGGGTCCACATTAGTACCAAGGGGTATAGACGGGTCCACCAGGAGCCATTGGCACTTTACGAGTTTAAGAGTGTGGGCTGGCTCCTCCCTCTATGCCCCTCCTACCAGACTCACTCTAGAAACTGTGCCCGAGGAGACAACATACTTAGAGAGAAGGCATTACACAGATAGTGGTGAGATTTATACCAGCTCACACAAACAGGATAATGCGGACAACATGCCGGAACAACTTCAGCAACAGCTGAAATAATAAACAACGCAGAATTTACCTAGGAACCAGGTAACACTGAACCATAAAACCAATGCCCAGCATCTTCTACGGACTACGAGAAAAGGATTTACCGTTAGGTAACCAAAATCCTATTTTCTCTTACGTCCTAGAGGATGCTGGGGTCCATAATAGTAGCATGGGGATGTACCAAAGCTCCCAGTACGGGAGGGAGAGCGGAGGCTCTTGCAACACTGCTTGACCAAACTTGAGGTCATCAGAGGCCAAAGTATCGGACTTGTAAAACTTGGCAAAACGTGTTCGACCCAGACCAAGTAGCTGCTTGGCAGAGTTGTACCGCCGAGACACCCCGGGCAGCCGCCCAGGAAGAGCCCACTTTACGAGTAGAGTGGGCCTTTACAGATCTCGGACACAGCAATCCTGCCGTGGGATAAGCATACTGGATAGTGAACCTGATCCAGCAGGAAATCAAATTTTTTTTGGATCATAGAGGACAAACAGAGAGTCACTTTTCCTATGACGAGCCGTCCTCTTCACGTAAATCTTCAAAGTCCTCCCTACATCCAAGGCCTTTGAAGTAATTGAGTCAGTAGCCACTGGCACCACAATAGGTTGGTTGATGTGGAAAGCCGACACAACCTTTGGTGGAACTGTGCATGAGTCCTAAGTTCCGCCCTGTCTTCATGGAAGATCAGATAGGGGCTTTTACAAGATAAAGCCCCCAATTCCGACACGAGTTGTGCAGAAGCCAAGGCCAACAAGGTGACCGCCTTCCATGTGAGAAACTTGAGGTCAGCCTCCTGTAGAGGCTCAAACCAAGCAGATTGCAGGAACTGCCACACCACATCAAGATCCCATGGAGCCGTAGGGGCCACAAAGGGATGCTGGATGTGCAGAACCCCTTTCAAAAAGGTCTGAACCTCAGGAAGAACAGCCAATTGTTTTTGGAAGAAGATGGACAAAGCAGAGATCTGGACCTTGATGGAGCCCAGGCTCAGTCCCATATCCACCCCTGCTTGCAGGAAAAGGAGAAAACGTCCAAGTCAAAACTCCACCGCTGGAAACTTCTTGGCCTCACACCAAGAAATATATTTCTTCCAAATGCGATGGTAATGTTTAGACGTTACCGCCTCCCTGGCCTGTATCAGGGTAGGAATGACCTCACTCGGGATACCTTTCTGAGCTAAGATCTGGCGTTCAACTGCCATGCAGTCAAACGTAGCCGCGGTAAGTCTTGATAAGCGAACGGCCCCTGCAGAAGCAGATCCTCCCGAAGAGGTAAAGGCCAGCAGAAGATCCAGCAGATCCGCGTACCAAGCCCTCCTTGGCCAGTCCAGAGCAATGAGGATAGCCTCAACCTTTGTTCTTCTCACGAAACTGAAGAACCTTTGGTATCAGAGGAAGTGGAGGGAAAACATACACTGACTTAAACACCCACGGTGTTACCAGTGCGTCCACCACCACTGCCTGTCGGTCTCTTGACCTGGAACAGTACCTCCAAAGCTTCTTGTTGAGGCGTGAGGCCATCATGTATATGTGGGGAACCCCCCACCAACCGGTTACCTCCTCGAACACCTTCGGATGGAGGCCCCACTCCCCTGGATGGAGATCGTGTCTGCTGAGGAAGTCTGCTTCCCAGTTGTCTACGCCCGGAATGAAGATTGCCGATATCGCCACCGCGTGCCTTTTTGCCCAGATGAGGATTTTTGACACCTCTGACATGGCAGCGCTGCTCTTCATTCCACCTTGTCGGTTTATGTAGGCCACTGTGGTCACATTGTCCGACTGCACCTGAACAGCCCGATCCCGTAAAAGGTGTGCTGCTTGCAGAAGGGCGTTGTAAACGGCCCTGAGTTCCAGGATGTTTATTGGGAGAAGTGACTCTTGATCCGACCATCGTCCCTGAAAGGTTTCCCCCAGAGCAACTGCTCCCCAACCTCTTAGACTTGCATCTGTGGTTAAAAGGATCCAGTCTTGAATTCCGAACCTTCTCCCTTCCAGAAGGTGCGGAAGTTGCAGCCACCAGAGGAGTGAAATCCTGGCTTTCGGAGACAGGCGTATCCTCTTGTGCATGTGTAGGTGAGAGCCCGACCACTGGTCCAATAGGTCCAGCTGAAAGAGTCGAGCATGAAACCTGCCGTACTGCAGAGCCTTGTAGGCAGCAACCATCTTCCCCAGAAGGTGTATGCATTGATGAACAGATACCCGGGTAGGCTTTAGGACCTCCCAGATCATTGCTTGAATCACCAACGCTTAATCCACCGGCAGAAATACCCTCTGCACTTCCGTGTCGAGGATCATTCCCAGGAAAGACAGCCTCTTTGTCGGCTCCAGATGAGACTTTGGAAGGTTTAGGATCAAACCGTGCCTCCTGAGCGCGATGTAACGCAACAACCTCACCCTGGACAACGCCTTGATCAGGAGATCGTCCAGATATGGAATTATGTTCACCCCCTGTTTGCGGAGGAGAACCATCATCTCCGCTATCACCTTGATGAAGATCCTCAGTGCTGTGGAGAGGCCAAACGGTAGCGCCTGGAACTGATAATGATCGTCCATCAGCGCAAACCTGAGATATGCTTGATGCGGCGTACAAATGGGAATGTGGAGGTAAGCATCCTTGATGTCCAGGGACACCAGGAACTCCCCCTCCGACAGTCCTGAGATGACAGCTCTCAGATGCCATCTTGAATTTGAACTCCCTGAGATAAGGGTTCAAAGATTTTAAGTTTAGAATAGGCCGTACCGAACCATCCGGTTTCGGTACCACAAAAAGGTTCAAATAATAACCCTTGTTCCACTGCTGAAGTGGGACAGGAACAAGGACCTCTGACACCACCAATTTTCTGATGGCCTCCAAAAGAATTGTCCTGTCTGCCAGCAGGGCTGGCAAACCCAACCTGAAGAAAAGGTGAGGCGGGGGATCTTGAAACTCCAGTCTGTACCCCCTGGACACTATATCCAGGACCCTGGGGTCCAGGCCAGATGATACCCAGACGTGGCTGAACTGCCAGAGTCTAGCCCCCACCTGACCTTCCTCCAGGCATAGCTGTCCACCGTCATGCGGGGACCTAGGGATATCAGAAGCGGGCTTCTGGGTCTGGGAACCTGCGGGAGCAGGTTTCTTTCCTTTGGCACGACCACCTCTGAAGAAGGTGTTCGAAGGCTTATTCTTTCTAGGCCTCGCAGGCCAAAAGGACTGTGACGTGGTAGATGAAAAAATAGGATTTTGATGCCTACCGGTAAATCCTTTTCTCTTAGTCCGTAGACGATGCTGAGGTCATCAAAAGAACCATGGGGTATAGAAGGGATCCGCAGGAGACATGGGCACTTTAAGACTTTTAAGGGGTGTGACCTGGCTCCTCCCTCTATATCCCTCCTCCAGACTCAGTATAGGAACTGTGCCCAAAGAGACGGAGATTTCGAGGAAAAGAATTATTAAACCATGGTGAGCATCATACCAGCTCACGCCTTAAGCATGCCGTACAACATGACATTCAACTGAACAGGTCAACGGACATGAACAAAATTCAGCAACATGCTGAACAGAAGTGAAACACAACTAGTGTGTAACCACAACGAATACCGCAGATACAGTACGCACTGGGACAGGCGACCAAGTAGCAGCTCGGCAAAGTTGCAATGCCGAGACTCCCCGGGCAGCCGCCCAGGACGAACCCACCTTCCTAGTAGAGTGGGCCTTCACCGATTTTGGTAACAGCAATCCTGCCGTGGAATGAGCCTGCTGAATCGTATTATAGATCCAGCGTGCAATAGCCTGCTTGGAAGTAGGACACCCAATCTTGTTGGGAGCATACAGGACAAACAGAGCCTCTGTTTTCCTAATCGGAGCAGTTCTGGCGACATACATTTTCAAAGCTCTGACCACATCCAGAGACTTTGATTCAACCAAAGAGTCAGTAGCCACTGGCACCACAATCGGTTGGTTCATGTGGAAAGATGAAACCACTTTTGGCAGAAAATGTTGACGAGTTTTCAACTCTGCTCTATCTTCATGAAAGATCAAATAAGGGCTCTTTTGAGACAAGGCCGCTAACTCAGACACCCGCCTTGTGGATGCCAAGGCCAACAGGATGACCACTTTCCAAGTGATGAATTTCAATTCCACCTTCCCCAAGGGTTCAAACCAACGTGATTGAAGGAACTGCAACACCACATTAAGGTCCCATGGTGCCACAAATGGAGGTTGGATGTGTAACACACCCTTCACGAAAGTCTGAACTTCCGGAAGGGAGGCCAATTGTTTTTGAAAGAAAACCGATAAGGCTGAAATCTGAACTTTAAATCGAGCCCAATTTTAGGCCCGCATCCACACCTGCTTGCAGAAAATGGAAAAAAACGCCCCTGCTGAAATTCCTCCGTAGGAGCCTTCTTGGATTCACACCAAGAAACATACTTTCTCCAAATACGGTGGTAATGTTTCAACGTAACTCCTTTTCTGGCCTGAATAAGAGTGGGAATAACCTCGCTGGGAATACCCTTGCGAGCTAGGATCAGGCGTTCAACCGCCATGCTGTCAAACGTAGCCGCTGTAAGTCATGATACACGCACGGCCCTTGCTGCAACAGGTCCTCGCGGAGAGGAAGAGGCCAGGGATCTTCTACGAGTAATGCCCGAAGATCCGGGTACCAAATCCTCCTTGGCCAGTCTGGGACCACGAGGACTGCTCGAACTTTTGTTCTTTAGAACTTTTGGAATGAGAGGAAGTGGAGGGAATACATACACCGACTGAAACACCCACGGTGTCACCAGTGCATCCACTGCTGTTGCTTGAGGGTCCCTGGACCAATACCTCTGAAGCTTCTAGTTGAGACGAGACGCCATCATGTCTATACGGGGAACCCCCCAAAGACTTGTCACTTCTGTGAAGACCTTTTGATGGAGGCCCCACTCTCCTGGATGGAGATAGTGTCTGCTGAGGAAGTCTGCTTCCCAGCTGTCCACTCCTGGAATGAATATCGCTGATAGAGCGCTTGTATGCTTTTCTGCCCAGCGGAGAATCTTTGTGGCTTCTGCCATCGCTGCTCTGCTTTTTGTTCTGCCCTGGCGGTTTATGTATGCTACTGCTGTGACATTGTCCGATTTGATCAGTACGGGCAGAGTGCGAAGAAGACGTTCCGCTTGTAGAAGGCCGTTGTAAATGGCTCTTAATTCCAGAACATTGATGTGGAGTCAAGTTTCCTGACTTGACCATTTTCCTTGGAAGTTTTCCCCTTATGTGACTGCCCCCCAACCTCGGAGACTTGCATCCGTGGTCACTAGGATCCAGTCCTGGATCCCAAACCTGCGCCCCTCTAGGAGGTGAGAGCTGTGCAGCCACCACAGGAGTGAGATTCTGGTCTTGGAAGACAGGATTATCCTCCGGTGCATGTGGAAGTGGGATCCGGACCACTTGTCCAACAGGTCCCACTGAAAAACTCTGGCATGGAACCTGTCAAATCGAATGGCCTCGTAGGCCGCAACCATCTTCCCCAGCAACCAAATGCATTGATGGATGGAGACTGTTGCTGGTTTCAGTATGAGTTTGACCAGACCCTGAATCTCCAGAGCCTTTTCCACTGGAAGAAAAACTCTGCAGGTCTGTGTCCAGTATCATTCCCAAAAACGCCAACCAAGTTGTCGGAAATTAACTGTGCTTCAACCATGTTGTTGAAGCACTGTCAGGGATAGTGCAATGTTCTGTACCAACTGATCCCTTGATCTCGCTTTTATCAGGAGATCGTCCAAGTACGGGATAATTGTGACTCCTTGCTTGCGGAGGAGAAACATAATTTCCGCCATCACCTTGGTGAAAATCCTCGGAGCCGTGGACAGACCAAACGGCAACGGCTGGAATTGGTAATGACAATCCTGAATTGCAAACCTCAGGTAAGCCTGATGTGGAGGATAAATGGGAACATGCAAGTAGGCATCCTTTATGTCCAACGACACCATAAAATCCCCTTCCTCCAGACTGGAGATCACCACTCGGAGAGACTCCATCTTGAATTTCTTCAGGTAGAAATTGAGAGATTTTAGGTTTAGGATCGGTCTGACCGAACCGTCCGGCTTCAGGACCACGAATAGGCTTGAATAAAAGCCTTCTCCCTGTTGTGACAGGGGAACCGGGATCACAACCTGGTTTTGATACAACTTTTGTATCGCGCCGCAGACCACCTCCCTGTCTAGAAGAGAAGCTGGTAAGGCCGATTTGAAAAAAAAAAAAACGGCGAGGGAGAAGTCTTGAAACTCTAGTTTGAACCCTTGGGACACTATTTGTAAAACCCACGGGTCCAGGCCTGAGCGAAACCAGAACTGACTGAAGAGCTTTAGACGTGCCCCCACCAGTGCGGGCTCCCTTATGGGAGTCCCAGCATCATGCGGTGGATTTGGCAGAAGCCAGGGAGGACTTCTGCTCCTGGGAACTCGATGAGGCGGGTGCTCGTTTACCTCTTTCCCTACCTCTAGTAGCAAGGAAGGAGGAACCTCGGCCTCTCCTGTATTTATTGGGCCGAAAGGACTGCATTTAATAGTGGTGTGTTTTTTTTTGTTGCGCAGGAACATTAGGTAAAAAGGACGACTTACCCGCGGTAGCCGTAGAGTCTAAATCAGTGAGGCCGTCACCAAACACACCACCCTTATACGGAAGAGATTCTGCTTCTCTCCCCTAGGTCCCACGAAGCAGGGAGCCTGTTGCCAGCAGTCCTCCCTGAACATAAAAACCTAACATAAGTCTTTTCAGAGAAACTCAGTAGAGCTCCCCTGGAGTGCATCCAGTCTCACTGGGCACAATTCTAAACTGAGTCTGGAGAGGGATACAGAGGGAGAAGCCAGGCCACGCCCCTTAAAAGTCTTAAAGTGCCCATGTCTCCTGCGGATCCCGTCTACAACCCATGGTTCTTTTGCTGACCCCAGCATCCTCTAGGACAGGCATTCCCAACCACGGTCCTCGAGGTACACCAACAGTGCAGGTTTTAGTGATATCCAGGCTTCAGCACAAGTGACTTAATTAGTAGCTCAGTTATTTTGATTTAACCATCTGTGCTGTAGCCTGGATATCACTAAAACCTGCACTGTTGGTGTGCCTTGAGGACCGTGGTTGGGAATGCCTGCTCTAGGACATACGAGAAAGGTTTCTTCGTAGCCGGTGCAACTGAGGGGAGAAAAGGAGACTTACCCCGCGGTAGCCGTGGTAATCCACGCATCCAGCGCCTCCCCAAAGAGAGCCTGACCTTTGTATGGTAGGCTCTCCACACACTTCCTGGATTCCGCGTCCGCAGACCAGTTGCGCAGCCAGAGACCCCTGCGAGCCGAGACGGACATGGAGGAGATCCACGCAGCCATGGAACTCAGGTCTTTCATGGAATCCACCAGGAACCCTGCAGAATCCTGAATATTACGTAAAAATAAAACAACGTCACCTTTGTCCAGCGTAGATGACTCCTCCTGTAGAGTGATTGACCACCTGGCAATAGCTTTAGCAATCCAAGCACAGGCCATAGTAGGCCGCAATATGGCCCCTGAAGCCGTGTAAATGGATTTTCGTGTAGCATCCACCTTTGCGATCTGCCGGGTCCTTTAACGCGGTAGATCCCGGGACCGGTAATACCACCTGTTTGGACAGCCTGGAGACAGAGGCGTCGACCATCGGTGGGGACTCCCATCTCTTTCTATCTTCCTCTGGGAAGGAAAAAGCCACCAAGACCCTCTTGGGAATCTGGAATTTCTTTTCCGGAGTTTTCCATGCCTTTTCAAAGATAGCATTCAATTCCTTGGATGCCGGGAAGGTGAGGGGGGGCTTCTTATTATCTGTGAAGAAGGCCTCCTCCACCTGTTCCGGAACTGTGTCTGAAATGTGTACAACATCCCTAACAGCCTCAATCATCACCTGCACCCGCTTGGCAAGTGATGCCGTCCCCCTCAATACATCCCCGTCACCGTCTGCAGCGTCAGAGACGGTGTCCGTGTCATCCTGCATAATTGCCAGCGCACGTTTGTGAGAATGAACCGCAGGGGACCCCGAGGAGGCAGAATCAGACCACACCACCATAGAGGACTGGAGGACCTGAATGGCATGCTCAGTCCTAGCAACCCTATCAGAAATCTGGGAAATAGTCCTCCTCAGAGAGGCTAACCATTCCGGCTCTCTAGCTGGGATCTGCGCTAAAACAGTGCAATCCTGATTACATGGCATGGGATCTTCCTGGGAAGACAAATCCTCTGCAGCATATGAGACAGTGTCCCTGGACATGTTGTCACACACCCTCAAACACCCCACATACACACAGGGTACTGGAAGACAGAGTTTCCCCCCAAGAATGGCAGAGAGACACAGAGATTGGAGCCCACCCACACACAGCGCTATTACAGGTATAAGGAGACCCCAAACCAGCGCTGACTGTGCCCCTTAATAGGAGAGACAGCCTATAATACAGCCTCCCCCCCTTCTACAGCCCCCTGGTACCGTACAGATAGCTGGAGTCATTCAGGAGAGACCTGGCATCCACTGGCAGGAAAATGGCGCTGAACGCTGCTGGGTCCGCTCTGAGGAGAAGCTCCGCCCCCTCAATGGCGCTGTCTTCCCGCTCAATGAAGATTATACTGGCCGGAGGGATTTATGCTGGCCTGGATCCACAGACCCCCGACAGGCTGCTTGTGGTCAGTGTAGGGTCCGAAGCTGGCCCAGGGCTTCACAGCAGTACCGCTGAGCCTTCCAGGAGCGCAGTTACCCTCTAGCCGCCCTCTTCACACTGACCCCCCGCTTGCAAGGGGGGACAGTGACTCACTCGTCATCTTCAGTTCCCTGAGGGTGTGGCAGCTGGCTGCCAGGGAGAGCGCTCCCCTGCAGCGGGACGTGATCAGACCCCGCTGGAGCTCAACGTCCAGTCAGCAGGGGCAGGACCATGCAGGGCGGACACTACTCCTCCCCTCTCAGTCCCTCGCCTGCAAGGAGACTGTCACCAGCAGCCTCCCTGTAAAAAAATAAACTCTGAAATAAAGAAAATACACTTTTCCTAAGAGAACTCAGGAGAGCTCCCTCCCCTAGCTGTGACCGGCTCCTCCGGGCACATTTTCTAAACTGAGTCTGGTAGGTGGGGCATAGAGGGAGGAGCCAGCCCACACTCTCAAACTCTTAAAGTGCCAATGGCTCCTGGTGGACCCGTCTATACCCCATGGTACTAATATGGACCCAAGCATCCTCTAGGACACAAGAGAAAAAAAAACAAAAAAAATAAGATTTTACTTACCGATAAATCTATTTCTCATAGTCCGTAGTGGATGCTGGGACTCCGTAAGGACCATGGGGAATAGTGGCTCCGCAGGAGACAGGGCACAAAATAAAAGCTTAAGGATCAGGTGGTGTGCACTGGCTCCTCCCCCTATGACCCTCCTCCAAGCCTCAGTTAGGATACTGTGCCCGGACGAGCGTACATAATAAGGAAGGATATTGAATCCCGGGTAAGACTCATACCAGCCACACCAATCACACCGTACAACTCGTGATCTGAACCCAGTTAACAGTATGATAAATGCAAAGGAGCCTCTGAAAAGATGGCTCAACAATAATAACCCAAATTTTTTTGTAACAATAACTATATACAAGTATTGCAGACAATCCGCACTAGGGATGGGCGCCCAGCATCCACTACGGACTATGAGAAATAGATTTATCGGTAAGTAAATTCTTATTTTCTCTAACGTCCTAAGTGGATGCTGGGACTCCGTAAGGACCATGGGGATTATACCAAAGCTCCCAAACGGGCGGGAGAGTGCGGATGACTCTGCAGCACCGAATGAGAGAACTCCAGGTCCTCCTCAGCCAGGGTATCAAATTTGTAGAATTTAGCAAACGTGTTTGCCCCTGACCAAGTAGCTGCTCGGCAAAGTTGTAAAGCCGAGACCCCTCGGGCAGCCGCCCAAGATGAGCCCACTTTCCTTGTGGAATGGGCTTTTACTGATTTTGGCTGTGGCAATCCTGCCACGGAATGTGCAAGCTGAATTGTACTACAAATCCAACAAGCAATCGTCTGCTTAGAAGCAGGAGCACCCAGCTTGTTGGGTGCATACAGGATAAACAGCGAGTCAGATTTTCTGACTCCAGTCGTCCTGGAAACATATATTTTCAAGGCCCTGACAACGTCAAGCAACTTAGAGTCCTCTAAGTCCCTAGTAGCCGCAGGTACCACAATAGGTTGGTTCATGTGAAATGCAGAAACCACCTTAGGTAGAAATTGAGGACGAGTCCTCAATTCTGCCCTGTCAGAATGAAAAATTAAGTAAGGGCTTTTACATGATAAAGCCGCCAATTCTGACACACGCCTGGCTGAAGCCAAGGCTAACAGCATCGACACCTTCCACGTGAGATATTTTAAGTCTATTGTTCAAACCAATGTGATTTTAGAAAACTCAACACAACATTGAGATCCCAAGGTGCCACTGGAGGCACAAAAGGAGGCTGTATGTGCAGCACCCCTTTCACAAATGTCTGAACTTCAGGTACTGAAGCCAGTTCTTTCTGGAAGAAAATCGACAAAGGCCGAAATTTGAACCTTAATGGAACCTAATTTTAGGCCCATAGACAGTCCTGTTTGCAGGAAATGCAGGAAACGACCCAGTTGAAATTCCTCTGTAGGGGCCTTCTTGGCCTCACACCACGCAACATATTTACGCCAAATACGGTGATAATGTTTTGCGGTTACTTCCTTCCTGGCTTTGACCAGGGTAGGGATGACTTCTTCTGGAATGCCCTTTTCCTTTAGGATCCGGCGTTCAACCGCCATGCCGTCAAACGCAGCCGCGGTAAGTCTTGGAACAGACAAGGCCCCTGCAGTAGCAGGTCCTTTCTGAGAGGTAGAGGCCACGGTTCGTCCGTGAGCATTTCTTGAAGTTCCGGGTACCAAGTCCTTCTTGGCCAATCCGGAACCACGAGTATAGTTCTTACTCCTCTCCTTCTTATGATTCTCAATACTTTTGGTATGAGAGGCAGAGGAGGGAACACATACACTGACTGGTACACCCACGGCGTTACCAGAGCGTCCACTGCTATTGCCTGAGGGTCCCTTGACCTGGCGCAATATTTGTCCAGTTTTTTGTTTAGACGTGACGCCATCATGTCCACCTTTGGTTTTTCCCAACGGTTTACAATCAGGTGGAAGACTTCCGGGTGAAGTCCCCACTCTCCCGGGTGAAGGTCGTGTCTGCTGAGGAAGTCTGCTTCCCAGTTATCCACTCCCGGAATGAACAATGCTGACAGTGCTATCACATGATTTTCCGCCCAGCGAAGAATCCTTGCAGCTTCTGCCATTGCCCTCCTGCTTCTCGTGCCGCCCTGTCTGTTTACGTGGGCGACTGACGTGATGTTGTCCGATTGGATCAACACCGCCTGACCCTGAAGCAGAGGTTTTGCTTGACTTAAGGCATTGTAAATGGCCCTTAGTTCCAGAATGTTTATATGAAGAGACGTTTCCATGCTTGACCACAAGCCCTGGAAATTCCTTCCCTGTGTGACTGCTCCCCAGCCTCTCAGGCTGGCATCCGTGGTTACCAGGATCCAATCCTGAATGCCAAATCTGCGCCCCTCTAGTAGATGAGCACTCTGCAGCCACCACAGGAGAGACACCCTTGTCCTTGTCGACAGGGTTATCCGCTGATGCATCTGAAGATGCGATCCGGACCATTTGTCTAGTAGATCCCATTGAAACGTTCTTGCATGGAATCTTCCAAATGGAATCGCTTCGTAAGAAGCCACCATTTTCCCCAGGACCCTCGTGCACTGATGTACTGAGACCTGTCCTGGTTTCAGGAGGTTCCTGACTAGCTCGGATAACTCCCTGGCCTTCTCCTCCGGGAGAAACACCTTCTTCTGGACCGTGTCCAGAACCATTCCTAGGAACAGTAGACGTGTCGTTGGAATCACCTGCGATTTTGGAATATTTAGAATCCACCCGTGCTGACGTAGTACTACCTGAGATAGTGCCACTCCGACTTCTAACTGTTCCCTGGTTCTTGCCCTTATCAGGAGATCGTCCAAGTAAGGGATAATTAAGATGCCTTTTCTTCGTAGAAGAATCATCATTTCGGCCATTACCTTGGTAAAGACCAGAGGCGCCGTGGACAATCCAAACGGCAGCGTCTGAAACTGATAATGACAGTTTTGTACTACAAACCTGAGGTACCCTTGGTGAGAAGGGTATATTGGGACGTGGAGATAAGCATCCTTGATGTCCAGAGACACCATATAGTCCCCTTCTTCCAGGTTCGCTATCACTGCTCTGAGTGACTCCATCTTGAATTTGAACCTTTTTATGTAAGTGTTCAAAGATTTTAGATTTAAGATTGGTCTCACCGAGCCGTCCGGCTTCGGTACCACAAACAGCGTAGAATAATACCCCTTTCCCTGTTGTAAGAGGGGTACCTTGATTATCACCTGCTGGGAATACAGCTTGTGAATGGCTTCCAGAACTGCCTCCCTGTCGGAGGGAGACTTTGGTAAAGCAGACTTCAGGAACCGATGAGGAGGAAACGCCTCGAATTCCAGTTTGTACCCCTGTGATACTACCTGTAGAATCCAGGGATCCACTTGCGAGTGAGCCCACTGCGCGTTGAAATTCTTGAGACGGGCCCCCACCGTGTCTGAGTCTGCTTGTAAAGCCCCAGCGTCATGCTGAAGACTTGGCAGAAGCAGGGGAGGGCTTCTGCTCCTGGGAAGCGGCTGCATGGTGCAGCCTTTTTCCTCTTCCTCTGCCCTTGGGCAGAAAAGAGTGGCCTTTTGCTCGCTTGTACTTATGGGAACGAAAGGACTGAGTTTGAAAAGACTGTGTCTTTTTCTGCTGATGTGAAGTAACCTGGGGTAAAAAGGTGGATTTTCCAGCCGTTGCCGTGGCCACCAGGTCCGTTAGACCAGCCCCAAATAACTCATCCCCCTTATACGGCAATACTTCCATGTGCCGTTTGGAATCTGCATCCCCTGACCACTGTCGCGTCCATAATGCTCTTCTGGCAGAGATGGACATTGCGCTTACTCTTGATGCCAGGGTACAAATATCCCTCTGCGCATCACGCATATATAGCAATGCATCCTTTAAATGTTCTATAGTTAACAAAATATTGTCCCTATCCAGGGTATCAATATTCTCCGTCAGGGAATCCGTCCATGCGACTCCAGCACTGCACATCCAGGCTGAGGCGATTGCTGGTCGCAGTATAACACCAGTATGTGTGTATATACTTCTTAGGATATTTTCCAGCCTCCTATCAGCTGGTTCTTTGAGGGTGGCCGTATCAGGGGACGGCAACGCTACTTGTTTAGATAAACGTGTAAGCGCCTTATCTACCCTAGGGGGTGTTTCCCACCGCGCCCTAACCTCTGGCGGGAAAGGGTATAGTGCTAATAATTTATTAGAAATTAGCTGTTTTTTATCGGGGGAAACCCACGCTTTATCACACACCTCATTTATTTCATCTGACTCAGGAAAAACTATTGGCAGTTTTTTCACACCCCACATAATACCCGTCTTTGTGGTACTTGTAGTGTCAGAAAGGTTCAATGCCTCTTTCATTGCCGTGATCATGTAACGTGTGGCCCTACTGGACATTACGTTTGTCTCGTCACCGTCGACACTAGATTCAGTATCTGTGTCTGGATCTGTGTCGACCCACTGAGGTAACGGCCGTTTTAGGGCCCCTGACGGTGTCTGAGACGCCTGAACAGGCACTAATTGATTTGCCTGCTTTCTCATGTCGTCAACAGTTTTTTGCAAATTGCTGACATTATCACTTAATTGCTTAAACACAATCATCCAGTCAGGTGTCGACTCCCTAGGGGGTGACATCACTAACACAGGCAACTGCTCCGCCTCCACCTCATTTTCCTCCTCATACATGTCGACACACGCGTACCGACACACAGCACACACACCGGGAATGCTCTGATAGAGGACAGGACCCCACTTAGCCCTTTGGAGAGACAGAGGGAGAGTCTGCCAGCACACACCCAGCGCTATATATATACAGGGATAACCTTATATAAGTGTTAAACCCTTATAGCTGCTGTTTTATATTGTTATCTGCTGCCAAAATGCCCCCCCTTCTCTTTTTTACCCTGATTCAGAAGCAGGACTGCAGGGGAGAGTCAGGGAGCCGTCCTTCCAGCGGAGCTGTGAGGGAAAATGGCGCCAGTGTGCTGAGGAGATAGGCTCCGCCCCTTCACGACGTCCTTATCTCCCGCTTTTTCTGTGTAAAATGGCAGGGGATAAAATACATCCATATAGCCCAGGAGCTATATGTGATGTATTCCTTTAGCCACCTAAGGTATATTTATGTTATATTGCGTCTCAGGGCGCTCCCCCCCCAGCGCCCTGCACCCTCAGTGACCGGAGTGTGAAGTGTGCTGAGAGCAATGGCGCACAGCTGCGGTGCTGTGCGCTACCTTAGTCTGAAGACAGGATGTCTTCTGCCGCCGATTTCACCGGACCTCTTCGTCTCTTCTGGCTCTGTAAGGGGGACGGCGGCGCGGCTCCGGTGACCCATCCAGGCTGTACCTGTGATCGTCCCTCTGGAGCTAATGTCCAGTAGCCTAAGAAGCCCAATCCACTCTGCACGCAGGTGAGTTCGCTTCTTCTCCCCTTAGTCCCACGATGCAGTGAGCCTGTTGCCAGCAGGACTCACTGAAAATAAAAAAACCTAAATAAACTTTTATTCTAAGCAGCTCAGGAGAGCCACCTAGATTGCACCCTTCTCGGCCGGGCACAAAAATCTAACTGAGGCTTGGAGGAGGGTCATAGGGGGAGGAGCCAGTGCACACCACCTGATCCTTAAGCTTTTATTTTGTGCCCTGTCTCCTGCGGAGCCGCTATTCCCCATGGTCCTTACGGAGTCCCAGCATCCACTTAGGACGTTAGAGAAACACAGACTATAATGACATTTGCATACAGTCAGATTAAACTGAGGTGAAACAGTATAATATCAGTGTATAAGACACACAGCTCCGCTACAGATCATATAGTGACAGTCACTTTGGTATATTGGGGAGACCCTAAATCCCACCTATCTGATCCTCCTGTGGGATCCTGTGATTCTCCTCTGTACAATCCTGGGAATACAGAGGACAGGGACATCTCTCTGGGGTATCTCTGTTACTGGGCCCATCTGTAGGAGACACACAGTGACTGAGTACAGTGTATATATGTGATTATCAGGTGATGTGTGTATATAGGTACCCCCATACCTGCTCTCCCCTGTACAATACATGACAGTCTCCTCTTACCCAGTGATGTGAGGGGCCGGTGATTCTCCATCATCACGTCCTTGTACAGACCCCTGTGTTCCTCTATATACTCCCCCTCCTGCATGGAGACATAGACAGTGACATCCTGACACCTTATAGGAACCTGACACACACAGTGATAGTCATCACCCAGACACGTCCCCTGGTGTTACTGTATAATGTCCCAATCCTTGCAGTCACCTCTCCAGTCATCACCCAGACACATCCCCTGGTGTTACTGTATAATGTCCCATTCCCAGCAGTCACCTCTCCAGTCATCACCCAGACACGTACCATGGTGTTACTGTATAATGCCCCATTCCCAGCAGTCACCTCTCCAGTCATCACCCAGACACATCCCCTGGTGTTACTGTATAATGTCCCATTCCCAGCAGTCACCTCTCCAGTCATCACCCAGACACATCCCCTGGTGTTACTGTATAATGCCCCATTCCCAGCAGTCACCTCTCCAGTCATCACCCAGACACATCCCCTGGTGTTACTGTATAATGTCCCATTCCCAGCAGTCACCTCTCCAGTCATCACCCAGACACATCCCCTGGTGTTACTGTATAATGTCCCATTCCCAGCAGTCACCTCTCCAGTCATCACCCAGACACATCCCCTGGTGTTACTGTATAATGTCCCAATCCCAGCAGTCACCTCTCCAGTCATCACCCAGACACATCCTCTGGTGTTACTGTATAATACCCCATTCCCAGCAGGCACCTCTCCAGTCATCACCCAGACACATCTCCTGGTGTTACTGTATAATGTCCCATTCCCAGCAGTCACCTCTCCAGTCATCACCCAGACACATCCCCTGGTGTTACTGTATAATGTCCCATTCCCAGCAGTTACCTCTCCAGTCATCACCCAGACACGTCCCCCGGTGTTACTGTATAATGTCCCATTCCCAGCAGTCACCTCTCCAGTCATCACCCAGACACGTCCCCCGGTGTTACTGTATAATGTCCCATTCCCAGCAGTCACCTCTCTAGTCATCACCCAGACACCTCCCCTGGTGTTACTGTATAATGCCCCATTCCCAGCAATCACCTCTCCAGTCATCACCCAGACACATCCCCTGGTGTTACTGTATAATGTCCCATTCCCAGCAGTCACCTCTCCAGTCATCACCCAGACACATCCCCTTGTGTTACTGTATAATGTCCCATTCCCAGCAGTCACCTCTCCAGTCATCACCCAGACACATCCCCCGGTGTTACTGTATAATGTCCCATTCCCAGCAGTCACCTCTCCAGTCATCACCCAGACACATCCCCCGGTGTTACTGTATAATGTCCCATTCCCAGCAGTCTCCTCTCCAGTCATCACCCAGACACGTCCCCTGGTGTTACTGTATAATGTCCCATTCCCAGCAGTCACCTCTCCTGTCATCACCCAGACACATCCCCTGGTGTTACTGTATAATGCCCCATTCCCAGCAGTCACCTCTCCAGTCATCACCCAGACACATCCCCTGGTGTTACTGTATAATGTCCCATTCCCAGCAGTCACCTCTCCAGTCATCACCCAGACACATCCCCTGGTGTTACTGTATAATGCCCCATTCCCAGCAGTCACCTCTCCAGTCATTACCCAGACACGTCCCCTGGTGTTACTGTATAATGTCCCATTCCCAGCAGTCACCTCTCCAGTCATCACCCAGACACGTCCCCTGGTGTTACTGTATAATGTCCCATTCCCAGCAGTCACCTCTCCAGTCATCACCCAGACACGTCCCCTGGTGTTACTGTATAATGTCCCATTCCCAGCAGTCACCTCTCCAGTCATCACCCAGACACATCCCCTTGTGTTACTGTATAATGTCCCATTCCCAGCAGTCACCTCTCCAGTCATCACCCAGACACATCCCCCGGTGTTACTGTATAATGTCCCATTCCCAGCAGTCACCTCTCCAGTCATCACCCAGACACATCCCCTTGTGTTACTGTATAATGTCCCATTCCCAGCAGTCACCTCTCCAGTCATCACCCAGACACATCCCCCGGTGTTACTGTATAATGTCCCATTCCCAGCAGTCACCTCTCCAGTCATCACCCAGACACGTCCCTTGGTGTTACTGTATAATGTCCCATTCCCAGCAGTCACCTCTCCAGTCATCACCCAGACACATCCCCTGGTGTTACTGTATAATGCCCCATTCCCAGCAGTCACCTCTCCAGTCATCACCCAGACACATCCCCTGGTGTTACTGTATAATGTCCCATTCCCAGCAGTCACCTCTCCAGTCATCACCCAGACACATCCCCTGGTGTTACTGTATAATGCCCCATTCCCAGCAGTCACCTCTCCAGTCATCACCCAGACACGTCCCCTGATGTTACTGTATAATGTCCCATTCCCAGCAGTCACCTCTCCAGTCATCACCCAGACACATCCCCTGGTGTTACTGTATAATGTCCCATTCCCAGCAGTCACCTCTCCAGTCATCACCCAGACACGTCCCATGGTGTTACTGTACAATGCCCCATTCCCAGCAGTCACCCCTCCAGTCATCACCCAGACACATCCCCTGGTGTTACTGTATAATGTCCCATTCCCAGCAGTCACCTCTCCAGTCATCACCCAGACACATCCCCTGGTGTTACTGTATAATGTCCCATTCCCAGCAGTCACCTCTCCAGTCATCACCCAGACACATCCCCTGGTGTTACTGTATAATGTCCCATTCCCAGCAGTCACCTCTCCAGTCAGCAGCTGAATGATCTTGTTGGTGAGTTCCAGGATCTTCTGGTCATTGTCTCCCTCATGTATCAGTGAGTGAGGTGAAGGCACCGGGATGGGGCTCTGGGTCCTCCTATGTCCTCCTGACACGTGGGGATAGCTGGGCGTCTTCTTCACTACTGTGTATTCCTGTGAAATGCGGGAGACACCAAATATCATTGCATACACTCCTAGATCTCCTCACCTCCCCAGTCATGTCCCTGTATTATTACTATAGATATAAGTGATGTCACTGTGACACTCCTAGATCTCCTCACCTCCCCAGTCATGTCCCTGTATTATTACTATAGATATAAGTGATGTCACTGTGACGCTCCCAGATCCCCTCACCTCAAGAAGGAGGGCAGCAGGAGACAGGCTGTCGGAAGGTGAGGGGGCAGCAGGGGCAGACGGGATGGCAGGTGTAGGGTCAGTGGGAAACAGACTGGTGATAGCAGGAAAGGGTGGTTGGAGAAGACAGGTGGCAGCAGGTGAGGTGGTAGGATGGGGGGATCCGGTAGGTGAGGAGGGGTTGCAGTAGAGATGGGGTAATGAAAGGCAGGGGGCTGCCTGTGTGTGTGGGGGGGGGGGGTAGGAGACAATGGTCAGCAGGTGAGGAAAGGAGCAGGTGAGGGGGTCAACAGTAGACAGGTGGGGAGCGGCTGGAGACTGGGAAGGGACAGGTAGGGGGCAGCAGAAAGTGGTGGCAGTGGGCCACAGGTAAGGGGGGTTGCAGGGTGAGATGGGATACGGCAGCCATCACTTGGAGGATGAGAGCGGCAGGAAATGGAGGAGAGTGACGGCAGGAGAGACAGGTGGGGAAGGGAAGCGGCAGCCATTATCTAGAGGATGAGAGCGGCAGTAGAGACAGGTGGGGATGCTGTTCGCGTCTGCCAGTCTTTTAAATGTCCCTCCAAAAATGGTTGCCATCTCCTCTAGCTACCGTCAGAAGTGTCTCCTCTGAGGCGGTGGCCATTTTGGGTGGGACACTTTCAACATTATTCCATGCGGAAACCAGACATGGAATACTGTCTCAAAGTGACCGCAGCCGCATTCGCCCCGTGCGATTGCACAAATCGCCTAGCCCTAGAAATGGCTTTGGTGGCAGAAGACTGGGGTGTGGCAGGAGATAGGTGAAGGGGCAACAGGAGAATGACAGGGAGCGGCAGGTCAGAAAGGCAGCAGGGACAGATATGGGGCAGCAGGTGAGGGGACATTAGGAGAATGTCAGAGGAAGCATGAGGGGGGGGGGGGTATTAGGAGAATGTCAGGGGCACCAGGTGATAGACAGGGCAAGCAGGCGAGATGGCATTAGGAGAATGTCAGAGGCATTAGGAGAATGTCAGGGGCAGCAGATGACAGACGGACAGCAGGTGAGGGGGCATAAGGAGAATGCCGAGGGCAGCAGGTGAGGGGGCATTAGGAGAATGCCAGGGGCACCAGGTGAGGGGGCATTTGGAGAATGCCAGGGGCACCAGGTGAGGGTGCATTAGGAGAATGCCATGGGCACCAGGTGACAGACAGGGGGTGGCAAATGAGGGAGCATCAGGAGAATGTCAGGGGCAGCAGGTGAGGGGGCATTAGGAGAATGTCAGAGGCAGCAGGAGGGGGGCATTAGTAGAAAGTGGAGGAGCAGCAGGTGAGGGGGCATTAGGAGAATGTCAGAGGCAGCAGGTGAGGGGGCATTAGGAGAATGTCAGGGGCAGCAGGTGAGGTGGCGTTAGGAGAATGTCAGGGGCAGCAGGTGAGGTGACATTAGGAGAATGTCAGAGGCATTAGGAGAATGTCAGGGGCAGCAGATGACAGACGGACAGCAGATGAGGGGGCATAAGGAGAATGCCGAGGGCAGCAGGTGAGGGGGCATTAGGAGAATGCCAGGGGCACCAGGTGACAGACAGGGGGTGGCAAATGAGAGAGCATCAGGAGAATGTCAGGGGCAGCAGGTGAGGGGGCATTAGGAGAATGTCAGAGGCAGCAGGAGGGGGGCATTAGTAGAAAGTAGAGGAGCAGCAGGTGAGGGGGCATTAGGAGAATGTCAAAGGCAGCAGGTGAGGGGGCATTAGGAGAATGTCAGGGGCAGCAGGTGAGGGGGCGTTAGGAGAATGTCAGGGACAGCAGGTGAGGTGACATTAGGAGAATTCTAAGGGGCAGCATATAAGGGGGCATCATGAGAGGATAGGAGCAGGAGAGGGGGTATTAGGAGAGTGTCAGGGGCAGGAGGGGGATATTAGGAGAGGTTGGGGCAGGAGAGGTTGGGGGCAGTAGAGGAGGTATTAGGAGAATGTAGGGGCAGGAGAGGGGGTATTAGGAAAGGTTGGGAGCAGAAGAGGGGGTATTAGGAGAATGTAGGGGCAGGAGATTGGGTATTAGGAGAGTTTGGGAGCAGGAGATTGGGTATTAGGAGAGCTTGGGGGCAGGAGAGGGGATATTAGGAGAGGTTGGGGGCAGGAGAGGGGATATTAGGAGAGGTTGGGGGCAGGAGAGGGGGTATTAGGAGAGGATGGGGGCAGAAGAGGGGGTATTATGAGAAGTTGGGGGAAGGAGAGGGGGTATTAGGAGAAGTTGGTGGCAGGAGAGGGGGTATTAGGAGAGGTTGGAGGCAGGTGAGGGGGTATTAGGTGAGGTTGGGGGCAGGAGAGGGGGTATTAGGAGAATGTAGGGGCAGGAGATTGGGTATTAGGAGAGGTTGGGGACAGTAGAGGGGGTATTAAGAGAGGATAGGGGCAGGAGAGGGGGTATTAGGAGAGAAGAGGGACAGGAGATGGGGTATTAGGAGAGGATAGGGGCAGGAGAGGATAGGGGCTGGAGAGGGGGTATTAGGAGAGGATAGGGTCATGAGATGGTGTATTAGGAGAGGTTGGGTGCAGGAGACGGGGTATTAGGAGAGGTTGGGGCAGTAGAGGGGGTATTAGGTGAAGTTGGGGCAGGAGAGGGGGTATTAGGAGAGGATGGGGCAGGAGAGGAGGTATTAGGAGAGGCTTGGGGCACGAGAGGGGGGATTGGGAGAGATTGGGGCAGGAGAAGTTGGGGGCAGGAGAGGGGGTATTAGGAGAGGTTGGGGACAGGAGAGGGGGTATTAGGAGAATGTAGGGGCAGGAGATTGGGTATTAGGAGCAGTTGGGGACTGGAGAGGGGTACTAGGAGAGGAGAGGGGGTATTAGGAGAGGATGGGGGCAGGAGAGGGAGTATTAGGAGAATGTAGGGGCAGGAGATTGGGTATTAGGAGAGGTTGGGTGCAGGAGATTGGGTATTAGGAAAGGTTGGGTGCAGGAGAAGGGGTATTAGGAGGGGTTGAGGCAGGAGAGGGGGTATTAGGAGAGGCTTGGGGCCGGAGAGGGGGTATTAGGAGAGGATGGGGCAGGAGAGGGGGTATTAGGAGAGGTTGGGGCAGGAGAAGCGGTATTAGGAGAGGCTTGGGGCAGGAGAGGGGCGATTGGGAGAGATTGGGTGCAGGAGAGGGGGTATTAGGAGAGGTTGGGTGCAGGAGAGGGGGTATTAGGAGAGGTTGGGACAGGGTACAGGTGGGATTAGTGGACATTACCTGGAGGATGAGGGGGCAGGAGGTCACACCCTGGATGGAGGAATATGTACCGGAAGTGGGTGGGGCGGTATTTCCGAGTCATCGTCAGCATAGCGCATGGGATTATGGGTAGTGACTACCACGGCAACTCAGCAACCAGGAGCTGCCCCGCCCACTTGCTGCCCATAGGCCGCAGCTCCAGTCACTGTTAGACCCAGCTCCGCCCTCTCTCCCTCTCTAGTGATGGGTAGTTCATGAATGATTAGTTCAAAATGAACTAATCTTCAAAGTGAACTAGTTTGTTCAGGTCAAAGCTTTGGCAAAGATTAGTTCATCAGGAAGGAGGAGTCAGACACAGACAGAATAGAGCCAGCAGCTGCATTAGGCTTCTCACTGTCTCATTCACTTCACTGGAATTTCACTTCCTGAATCTGAAGCTGTAAAATGAAAGATAAAAGTACAACACAGCCCAGCAATACAGATCTAATAAAAAGATGGGATCCGGACTGAAAGTCGACAGTAACTAGGTCGACAATGGCTAGGTCGACCACTATTGGTCGACAGTGACTAGGTCGACAGGGTTTTAAACAATGTACAGAATGCAGATATGCGCACCCTGGGGTATTTCAGGATATTAGTATATTCTATCCAGAACGTTAAATATTCAAATGTTCAAAACCTTCCTTTAAAGTCGAACAGAGTTGTTCCTTTTTCCTTGTATCAGGAAGCGTGTTTTTCTCACACAGATCCCTCCAGTCTTCCCAGGCAGTCTGCAGCACTGCTGTGTTGGAGCGCTGGTTTGAAAAAAAGACTTTTTGATAGGTCGACAGGGTTTTTAGGTCGACATGAGGTTTTCACAATTTTTTTCTTTTTTTGTTAACCTATTCATACTTAACGATCCATGTGGACTACGATTGGAACGGTAATCTGTGCCGAGCGAACAAAACGACGCAAAAATAACATTCAAAACTCATGTCGACCTTTTGATCTGCAGACCTAGAACATGTCGACCTAAAGACCCTGTCGACCAATAGTGGTCGACCTAGACACTGTCGACTTTCAATACCACACCCTAAACAAATAGCATCTGCGCTGCCTAGCCAAAGTCTATGTGTGTCTGTAAGTGACATGTGTGGTCATGCTGCTCACCTTTCTGTGATACAATCACTGTCCTATTAGTCCAGATATCCGAACACTTGCTGCCACTTCTGGCACTACTGGCTTCTGTGCATACTGCTGTGCTAAACCTTCTGCTGGGTGTTGTGTAGGTGCAGCTGCAGCAGCACTGTTGTTATTCAGCTCTCACTCAGCAATACTCATGAGTCAGTACATCTCTGCTGCCACAGGGGGCACTGCTGTGCTCAGACATGGAGTGGACTCACTCTGTGGAGCTGATACTGAGCTGCATTGTCCTGACGACTCCTTGCAAGTAGTTCATTACAGATCACTGATCAGATCTCTGACTCATACAGCCATACGAGTCAGTGCAGTACCTCTAAGCTACCATGTGTGGCACTGCTGTGCTCAGGCATATGCATTGTATGGAGCTGATACTGAGCTGCATATAGCCATGATTCATCCCCCCAGTATATTAGGTAACAAGCTACACTCCCAATCAGCTACAGACACAGCGCTGAGTCCCTGTAGGGTCAGATTACTCCACACAAGACACAGGGGGATATGTACTATGAACCTTCAAGTAACATAAAGTGGAGCAGTTGCCCCTAGCAACCAATCAGCTTCTGTCACTTTATATACTGTTGAAGATAAATGACAGAAGCTGATTGGTTACTTTACAACATCTCCACTTTCTCTCTCTCTAAGGTCTGTTACATTGCGGCAAAGGGACTTTTTTTCTTTTAATTATTGTATTTCAAAAGCGGAAAAAGTGACTTATGAGGTTACTCTGGATTTGGGTCACTTGCATATTATGAAGTAAAAAGGAGTACCACCAATGGGAGTAATATGGCAGAGATACGTGTGTCACTATAAGGTTGTTATATAACTTATTGCTTTTCTTACATATAAAACAATCTGACATATTACACCTATCTGATCATTTACTCCTACAATGAGCTAGTGTTAGAAATACCTCCTCTATGTGTAATAGTCTAGACTAGTTCTACATCCAATCACTCCTCTCAGTCTCAGAGTCAGTGAGTGACAGGATGAACTACATGAACTAATCTCCTGAGTGAACTAGATTTCCCATCACTGCCCTCGCCCTCCCATACGCCGCAGCCCCGCCCCCTCTTCCTCCCATACGTCACAGCCCCGCCCCCTCTTCCTCCCATACGCCGCAGCACTGTCCCCGCCCCCCTATCCCTCCTATTGGCAGCAGCCCAGTCCCCGCCCACAGCTGCCTCCTGCACAGCGCATGGGATCAGCCACCAGCCCGGCCCACTCTCTCATAGGCTGCAGCATCCCGTCACTCAGCCAGCACCGCCCCTGTCACTAGCTATTGGTCGCAGGGTCCAGTAACTCAGTCACCTTTCTCCCGCTCATTGCTCGCAGTCCAGCCCCCTCTCCCTCCCAACACGTCATGATGAGTGACGGGACGCTCAAATCAATGGCGGGTAGAATGGGAGGGGCTGGAAGATGAATATCTGCGGCCTGTGTCGGGAGACTGGGCGGGGCTGCTCCTGGTTGCTTAGTGACTGTGGCTGTCCCTACCCATAATCCCATGCGCTATGCAGATGGTGACCCGGAAACAGTGCCCCGCCCCTTCCAATACACAGAGCTCCACCCCCGGTCTCCTCCAGGTAATGGCCACCGCCCCCTCTCCTGCCGGGCAGGGTGTATGTGCTGCAGTGTGTGGTGCATGGAGAGTATATTACCCGTGTCATACACACACACAGCGCTGCACACACTGATGTCACTGGTGATACAAGGTTGTTACACATAGGGGGCGGTATACAGACATAGGGGGCGGTATACACACATAGGGGGATGTATACACACATAGGGGGCAGTATACACACATAGGAGCAGTACACACACATAGGGGGCGGTATACACACATAGGGGGCGGTATACACACATAGGGGGAGGTATACACACATAGGGGGAGGTATACACACATAGGGGGCGGTATATACACATAAGGGGCGGTATATACACATAGGGGGAGGTATACACACATAGTGGGACAGTATACACATAGAGGTGCGGTATACACACATAGGAGGGCGGTATACACACATAGGGGGGCGGTATACACACATAGGGGGGCGGTATACACACATAGGGGGGCAGTATACACACATAGGGGGGCGGTATACACACATAGGGGGGCGATGTATCTGTGGGGGTTGGTGCCGACTTCCCGCTTATTTAGTGTGCTATAATGTGAATTTCACCTTGTACTGTGTGCTATAATGTGAAAGAGGCACCAGTACTAGATAGTATAAGGGGTTCTACTACACTAAACATGCCCCCTTTTAAGTGACCACGCCCCCTTTTCTGGAGCGCACGCGCATGATTGAGTCCTTGACTTTTGCATACCCCCACTTCAAAATTTCCACTTTGACCACTGATGCTACCCCTGTATATTATGACAACACAGGCCGCTCCTCCTGTATACTATGACAGCGCAGGATGCTACCCCTGTATATTATGCCAACACAGGCCGCTTCTCCTGTATACTATAACAGCACAGGATGCTACCCCTGTACACTATAACAATATAGGCCACTCCCCCTGTATATTATGACAATACAGGCCACTCCCCCTGTATATTATGACAATACAGGCCAATCCCCCTGTATATTATGACACTACAGGTCGCTCCCCCTGTATACTATGACAGCACAGGATGTTACCCCTGTATATTATGACAACACAGGCCGCTCCTCCTGTATACTATAACAGCACAGTATGCTACCCCCTGTATTTTATGACAACACAGGCCGCTCCTCCTGTATATTATGACAACACAGGCTGCTCCCCTGTATACTAAGACAACACAGGCCACTCCCCCTGTATATTATGACAACACAGGCAGCTCCCCCTGTATACTATGACAACATAGGATGCTACCCCTGTATATTATGCCAACACAGGCCGCTCCGCCTGTATATTATGACAACACAGGCAGCTCCCCCTGTATACTATGACAGCACAGGATGCTACCCCTCTATATTATGACAACATAGGCTGCTCCCCCTGTATACTATGACAGCACAGGATGCTACCCCTGTGTACTATGACATCACAGGATGCTACCCCTGTATACTATGACAGCACAGGATGCTCCCACTGTATACTATGACAGCACAGGATGCTACCCCTGTATATTATGACAACACAGGCCACTCCCCCTGTATACTATGACAACACAGGATGCTACCCCTGTATATTATGACAACACAGGCCACTCTCCCTCAATACGATGTCAACACAGGCCGCTACGACTGTATATAACAACACAGGCCGCTACCCCTGTATACTATGACAACACAGGATGCTACCCCTGTATACTATGACAACACAGGATGCTCCCCCTGTATATTATGACAACACAGGATGCTACCCCTGTATATTATGACAACACAGGATGCTAACCCTGTATATTATGACAACACAGGCCACTCTCCCTCAATACGATGTCAACACAGGCCGCTACAACTGTATATAACAACACAGGCCGCTACCCCTGTATACTATGACAACACAGGATGCTACCCCTGTATACTATGAGAACACAGGCTGCTCCCCCTGTATATTATGACAACACAGGCCACTCTCCCTCTATACAATGACAACACAGGATGCTAACCCTGTATATAACAACACAGGCCGCTACCCCTGTATACTATGACAACACAGGATGCTCCCCCTGTATATTATGACAACACAGGACACTCCCCCTGTATATTATGACAACATAGGCTGCTCCCCCTGTATACTATGACAGCACAGGATGCTACCCCCTGTATACTATAACAGCACAGGCTGCTCCCCTGTATACTATGACAGTATAATCTGCTACCCCTGTATATTATGACAACACAGGCCACTCTCCCTCAATACGATGACAACACAGGCCGCTACCACTGTATATAACAACACAGGCCGCTACCCCTGTATACTATGACAGCACAGGATGCTACCCCTGTATATTATGAGAACACAGGACACTCCCTCTGTATATTATGACAACACAGGATGCTACCCCTGTATATTATGACAGCACAGGATGCTACCATTGTATACTATAACAGCACAGGATGCTACCCCCTGTATTTTATGACAACACAGGCCGCTCCTCCTGTATAGTATGACAGCACAGGATGCTACCCCTGTATATTATGACAACACGGGCCGCTCCTCCTGTATACTATGACAGCACAGGATGCTACCCTGTATATTATGACAACACAGGCCGCTCCTCCTGTATACTATGACAGCACAGGATGCTACCCCTGTATATTATGACAACATAGGCTGCTCCTCCTGTATACTATGACATCACAGGATGCTAACCCTGTATATTATGGCAACACAGGATGCTACCCCTGTATATTATGACAACACAGGCCACTCCCCTGTATATTATGACAACACAGGCCACTCCCCCTGTATATTATGACAACACAGGCCACTCTCCCTCTATACAATGACAACACAGGATGCTAACCCTGTATATAACAACACAGGCCGCTACCCCTGTATACTATGACAGCACAGGATGCTCCCCCTGTATATTATGACAACACAGGACACTCCCCCTGTATATTATGACAACACAGGATGCTACCCCTGTATATTATGACAACACAGGACACTCCCCCTGTATATTATGACAGCACAGGATGCTACCCCTGTATATTATGACAACACGGGCCGCTCCTCCTGTATACAATGACAGCACAGGATGCCACCAATGTATACTATAACAGCACAGGATGTTCCCCCTGTATATTATGACAACACAGGACACTCCCCCTGTATATTATGACAGCACAGGATGCAACCACTGTATATTATGACAATACAGGCCGCTCCCCCTGTATACTATGACAACACAGGATGCTACCCCCTGTATTTTATGACAACACAGGCTGCTCCCCCTGTATATTATGACAACACAGGATGCTACCCCTGTATACTATAACAGCACAGGATGCTACCCCCTGTATTTTATGAAAACACAGGCCGCTCCTCCTGTATAGTATGACAGCACAGGATGCTACCCCTGTATATTATGACAACACGGGCCGCTCCTCCTGTATACAATGACAGCACAGGATGCTACCCCCTGTATTTTATGACAACACAGGCCGCTCCTCCTGTATAGTATGACAGCACAGGATGCTACCCCTGTATATTATGACAACACGGGCCGCTCCTCCTGTATACTATGACAGCATAGGATGCTACCCTGTATATTATGACAACACGGGCCGCTCCTCCTGTATACTATGACAGCACAGGATGCTACCGCTGTATATTATGACAACATAGGCTGCTCCTCCTGTATACTATGACATCACAGGATGCTAACCCTGTATATTATGGCAACACAGGATGCTACCTCTGTATATTATGACAACACAGGCCACTCCCCCTGTATATTATGACAACACAGGCCACTCCCCCTGTATATTATGACAACACAGGCCACTCCCCCTGTATATTATGACAACACAGGCCGCTCCCCCTGTATATTAAGACAGCACAGGATCCTACCCTTGTATATTATGACAACACAGGCCGCTCCTCCTGTATACTATGACAGCACAGGATGCAACCACTGTATATTATGACAACACAGGCCGCTTCTCCTGTATACTATAACAGCACAGGATGCTACCCCTGTATACTATGACAATACAGGCCACTCCCCCTGTATATTATGACAATACAGGCCAATCCCCCTGTCTATTATGACACTACAGGTCGCTCCCCCTGTATACCATGACAGCACAGGATGTTACCCCTGTATATTATGACAACACAGGCTTCTCCCCCTGTATACTATAACAGCACAGGCTGCTCCCCTGTATACTATGACAGTATAATCTGCTACCCCTGTATATTATGACAACACAGGCCACTCTCCCTCAATACGATGACAACACAGGCCGCTACCACTGTATATAACAACACAGGCCGCTACCCCTGTATACTATGACAGCACGGGATGCTCCCCCTGTATATTATGACAACACAGGACACTCCCCCTGTATATTATGACAACACAGGATGCTACCCCTGTATATTATGACAGCACAGGATGCTACCATTGTATACTATAACAGCACAGGATGCTACCCCTGTATATTATGACAACACAGGCCACTCTCCCTCAATACGATGACAACACAGGCCGCTACCACTGTATATAACAACACAGGCCGCTACCCCTGTATACTATGACAGCACAGGATGCTACCCCTGTATATTATGAGAACACAGGACACTCCCCCTGTATACTATGACAGCACAGGATGCTACCCCTGTATATTATGACAACACAGGATGCTACCCCTGTATATTATGACAGCACAGGATGCTACCATTGTATACTATAACAGCACAGGATGCTACCCCCTGTATTTTATGACAACACAGGCCGCTCCTCCTGTATAGTATGACAGCACAGGATGCTACCCCTGTATATTATGACAACACGGGCCGCTCCTCCTGTATACTATGACAGCACAGGATGCTACCCCTGTATATTATGACAACACAGGCCGCTCCCCCTGTATACTATGACAACACAGGCCGCTACCCCTGTATATTATGACAACATAGGCTGCTCCTCCTGTATACTATGACATCACAGGATGCTAACCCTGTATATTATGGCAACACAGGATGCTACCCCTGTATATTATGACAACACAGGCCACTCCCCCTGTATATTATGACAACACAGGCCACTCCCCCTGTATATTATGACAACACAGGCCACTCCCCCTGTATATTATGACAATACAGGCCGCTCCCCCTGTATATTAAGACAGCACAGGATCCTACCCTTGTATATTATGACAACACAGGCCGCTCCTCCTGTATACTATGACAGCACAGGATGCAACCACTGTATATTATGACAACACAGGCCGCTTCTCCTGTATACTATAACAGCACAGGATGCTACCCCTGTATACTATGACAATACAGGCCACTCCCCCTGTATATTATGACAATACAGGCCAATCCCCCTGTCTATTATGACACTACAGGTCGCTCCCCCTGTATACCATGACAGCACAGGATGTTACCCCTGTATATTATGACAACACAGGCTTCTCCCCCTGTATACTATAACAGCACAGGCTGCTCCCCTGTATACTATGACAGTATAATCTGCTACCCCTGTATATTATGACAACACAGGCCACTCTCCCTCAATACGATGACAACACAGGCCGCTACCACTGTATATAACAACACAGGCCGCTATCCCTGTATACTATGACAGCACGGGATGCTCCCCCTGTATATTATGACAACACAGGACACTCCCCCTGTATATTATGACAACACAGGATGCTACCCCTGTATATTATGACAGCACAGGATGCTACCATTGTATACTATAACAGCACAGGATGCTACCCCTGTATATTATGACAACACAGGCCACTCTCCCTCATTACGATGACAACACAGGCCGCTACCACTGTATATAACAACACAGGCCGCTACCCCTGTATACTATGACAGCACAGGATGCTACCCCTGTATATTATGAGAACACAGGACACTCCCCCTGTATACTATGACAGCACAGGATGCTACCCCTGTATATTATGACAACACAGGATGCTACCCCTGTATATTATGATAGCACAGGATGCTACCATTGTATACTATAACAGCACAGGATGCTACCCCCTGTATTTTATGACAACACAGGCCGCTCCTCCTGTATAGTATGACAGCACAGGATGCTACCCCTGTATATTATGACAACACGGGCCGCTCCTCCTGTATACTATGACAGCACAGGATGCTACCCCTGTATATTATGACAACACAGGCCGCTCCCCCTGTATACTATGACAACACAGGCCGCTACCCCTGTATATTATGACAACATAGGCTGCTCCTCCTGTATACTATGACATCACAGGATGCTAACCCTGTATATTATGGCAACACAGGATGCTACCCCTGTATATTATGACAACACAGGCCACTCCCCCTGTATATTATGACAACACAGGCCACTCTCCCTCTATACAATGACAACACAGGATGCTAACCCTGTATATAACAACACAGGCCGCTACCCCTGTATAATATGACAGCACAGGATGCTCCCCCTGTATATTATGACAACACAGGACACTCCCCCTGTATATTATGACAACACAGGATGCTACCCCTGTATACTATGACAGCACAGGATGCTACCATTGTATACTATAACAGCACAGGATGCTACCCCCTGTATTTTATGACAACACAGGCCGCTCCTCCTGTATAGTATGACAGCACAGGATGCTACCCCTGTATATTATGACAACACAGGACGCTCCTCCTGTATACTATGACAGCACAGGATGCTATCCCTGTATATTATGACAACATAGGCTGCTCCTCCTGTATTCTATGACATCACAGGATGCTAACCCTGTATATTATGGCAACACAGGATGCTACCCCTGTATATTATGACAACACAAGCCACTCCCCCTGTATATTATGACAACACAGGCCACTCCCCCTGTATATTATGACAACACAGGCCGCTCCCCCTGTATATTATGACAGCACAGGATCCTACCCTTGTATATTATGACAACACAGGCCGCTCTACCTGTATACTAAGACAACACAGGCTGCTCCCCCTGTATACTATGGCAACACAGGATGCTACCCCTGTATATTATGACAACACAGGCCACTCCCCCTGTATATTATGACAACACAGGCCGCTCCCCCTGTATATTATGACAGCACAGGATCCTACCCTTGTATATTATGACAACACAGGCCGCTCTACCTGTATACTAAGATAACACAGGCTGCTCCCCCTGTATACTATGGCAACACAGGATGCTACCCCTGTATATTATGACAACACAGGCCACTCCCCCTGTATATTATGACAGCACAGGATCCTACCCTTGTATATTATGACAACACAGGACGCTCTACCTGTATACTAAGACAACACAGGCTGCTTCCCCTGTATACTATGACAACATAGGCTGCTCCCGCTGTATACTATGACAGCTCACGATGCTACCCCTGTATATTATGACAACACATGCCACTCCTTCTGTATAGAAAGACATTACATGCCGCTCACCCTATATAATAATAGTAACAAGACACCACAGGCACTTACCCCTGTATAAAAGGGCAACACAGGCTGCTCCCCCTGTGTAGTAGGATGTCATAATCCACTACCCCTGTATCGGAGGATGCCCCAGGTCGCTCCCCCTGTAGTGTAGTACAACACATAGCGCTCCACTGTATAGTACAATGCCATTATATGTATAGAATAACGGTAGCGGCGGGGTCTGCTCCACCTGTATTACAGTAACGGCGGGGTCTGATACACCTGTATTACGGTAACGGCGGGGTCTGATACACCTGTATTACGGTAACGGCGGGGTCTGCTCCACCTGTATTACAGTAACGGCGGGGTCTGCTCCACCTGTATTACAGTAACGGCGGGGTCTGCGCCACCTGTATTACGGTAATAGGACACTATAGTGTCAGCCACCTGTACAGGGATAATGCAGCACCAGAGGCTGCTCCAGCTGCACTATAACAAGGCACCAGAGGCTGCTCCCCCTGTAGTACAGAACCTGACACCAGAGCTGCTCAGCCTATAGAATAATAATAATAATATCATTACCTGCTGCCAGACACAGCAATGGCTGCTCTCTGCTCCTGCTGCCTTGTGGGAATGATAGAAGGAAGGCGGAGCTCAGACCAGTGGAAAATGGCCGCCGCTCCTGACGTCACTACACGGCCAGGGAACCTATTGCTGCTGCCGGAGTGGTCTACAAGAAAATGGCCGCCGGCCCCTGGCACTGAGGACATGTATTCTAATTGTTATTACAGAGGGCGGGGCTGTGGGAGTGGTGTACGAGGGGAGGGGCCAGTAACCTGTAAGCAGCTTTTGCCAATCATGCCCTACTTCCTGCCTGTGCGTTCCACCTGACTTCCGGACTGTGCGTTCCACATGCAGGAAGTGAGTTTTCATCGACTGCTGCAGCCTCCCAGTGTCCGTGGAAATCAGGTAATGGCGTCTTACTATACAGGAGGAGCAGCATGTGGTGTCCAGATATTATTATAATACAGGGGGAGCAGCCTGTGGTGTCCTGTTATTATTATACAGGGGAGCAGCCCGTGGTGTTCTGTTATTAATACTATACAGGGGGAGCAGCCTGTGTTGTCCTGTTGTTGTTATTATTATACAGTGGGAGCAGCCTATGGTGTCCTGTTATTATTATACAGAGTGAGCGGCCTGTGGTGTCCTGTTGTTGTTATTATTATTATTATTATTATTATTATTATTATACAGGGGGAGCAGCCTGTGGTGTCCTATTATTATTATACAGGGGGAGCAGCATGTGGTGTCCTGTTTTTATTATTTTACAGGAGGAGCAGCCTGTGGTGTCCTGTTATTATTATTATTGTTATACAGGAGGAGCAGCCTGTGGTGTCCTGTTATTATTAGTGTTATACAGGTGGAGCAGGTTTTTGTGTACAGTTATTATTATACAGGGACACCAGCTTGTGGTGTCCTGGTATTATTATTATGTGTTGGGAGTGGTGGTGATGTCCTACAATACAGGAGGAATGGTCTGAGGTGTCCTGCTTTTAAAGACATCTGTTATTATTTTTATACTGGGGTGCAGCCTTTAGTGTCATTATTATTATTATTATTAATTTTATTATATGTAATTGTGAGGATTGAAAATATTGCTCAGTATGAAGCAAATGTATATCAGACTCCTGGGAGTGTCATTGTGACATCACATATATCTATAGTAATAATACAGGGACATGACTGGGCAGGTGAGGGAATCTGGGAGTGTCACTGTGACATCACTTATATCTATAGTAATAATACAGGGTCATGACTGGGGAGGTGAGGGAACTGGGAGTGTCACATTGACATCACTTATATCTATAGTAATAATACAGGGACATGACTGGTGAGGTGAGGGGAACTGGGAGCGTCACAGTGACATCACTTATATCTATAGTAATAATACAGGGGCATGACTGGGGAGGTGAGGGGAACTGGGAATGTCACAGTGACATCACATATCTATAGTAATAATACAGGGACATGACTGGTGAGGTGAGGGGAACTGGGAATGTCACAGTGACATCACATATCTATAGTAATAATACAGGGACATGACTGGTGAGGTGAGGGGAACTGGGAGCGTCACAGTGACATCACTTATTTCTATAGTAATAATACAGGGACATGACTGGTGAGGTGAGGGGAACTGACAGTGTCACAGTGACATCACATATCTATAGTAATAATACAGGAACATGACTGGGGAGGTGAGGGGAACTGGGAGTGTCACAGTGACATCACATATCTATAGTAATGTAACCCCTCTTTTACCTGGGGGTACAGTGTATATGTGCAACGTGCCTCCACCAAAGCTATTTAGAGCCCCATACTCTAATTGCTTAAGAAATACCCTACCCCTGTAGTGGTCGCCTATAACATTAGTATGTGATGTAACCAGATAGGACTATGCACATTTACCTATCGTACCTTTCCTTTGTGATTTCAGGCTCTTCCACAGATACGGAGACAGTTCCACCGGTAAGTATACTAGTTTTATATGTAAGAAGTTATAGGCCACCCTATACAGTTATATCATATAATACTCAAACCATGAACCGTTCTAATAATATAACCCACCTATACATAATAACATACCCCACCTATACATAATAATATACCCTACCTATACATAATAATATACCCCACCTATACATAATAATATACCCCACCTATACATAATAATATACCCCACCTATACATAATAATATAACCCACCTATACATAATAACATACCCCACCTATACATAATAATATACCCCACCTATACATAATAATATACCCCACCTATACATAATAATATACCCCACCTATACATAATAATATACCCCACCTATACATAATAATATACCCCACCTATACATAATAATATACTCCACCTATACATAATAATATACCCCACCTATACATAATAATATACTCCACCTATACATAATAGTATACCCCACCTATACATAATAATATACCCCACCTATACATAATAATATACTCCACCTATACATAGTAATATACCCCACCTATACATAATAATATAACCCACCTATACATAATAACATACCCCACCTATACATAATAATATACCCCACCTATACATAATAATATACCTCACCTATACATAATAATATACCCCACCTATACATAATAATATACCCCGCCTATACATAATAATATCCCCCACCTATACATAATAATATACCTCACCTATACATAATAATATACCCCACCTATACATAATAATATACCCCACCTATACATAATAATATACCCCACCTATACATAATAATATACCCCACCTATACATAATAATATACCTCACCTATACATAATAATATACCCCACCTATACATAATAATATACCCCGCCTATACATAATAATATCCCCCACCTATACATAATAATATACCTCACCTATACATAATAATATACCCCACCTATACATAATAATATACCCCACCTATACATAATAATATACCCCACCTATACATAATAATATACCCCACCTATACATAATAATATACCCCTCCTATACATAATAATATACACCACCTATACATAATAATATACCCCACCTATACATAATAATATACCCCACCTATACATAATAATATACCCCACCTATACATAAGGTAATGCATGCAATACATAAAATACGATTCCACAAGAAAGTTGTGGGGCTGCGTTTGAAAAACCACCCGGGTTCTCTTACTATAATCGTGCACGGTTGCGGCCCTTTCGTGTCTGTGTATAAGAAGTCCTCTGGGTTGTATGGGTCTCCACTTGGAGCAATTGTCCTCACGATTGTTGAGCAATCCCTACTTCACGGCAATGAATAGCATGGTTTCCATGGAAGATCTAATTGTAGCGCTCCTAGACAACCTGAAACAGAAAGGTAGTACGTAGAGCTCTCCACCCTGGAATCCCTGACACCCGTGGTCTACTCGTTACATATAGTGGGGTGATGATCTGTGTTACCTGTCCCAGTATAAGCATAGCCCCACTGTAGATCCGTGGGGGTGGCTCCAGAACATACAGAAGTCCCTGTTATTGGGACCTGTCTCTGATAGGTGAGGGGTGCTTAGTCTCCCTAGTGTATCATTTCCAAGTTTAGGTGACCCTGCGCCCTCTCCGAGCTGCTTTCATCATTATACACCACCGCACTCTATGACTGCTACCCGGCTGGTCATTATCTAATGGATATGGAGTCTCTAGAGGTGATATTTATACTCCTCAGATCCACCGATGCTGCTGGTCCCTGTGCTACTGTGCTGGGGGCTGGTACTTTAATAGTTAAAGGATGATAGGGGAGTATGCAGATTAGCAGGATTTATATGGGGGCATCCTGCACTTACAATGATAGTGTGCCCGGTCTGGACCTCCCCCCGACTCCTCCACCAACAACCGGGCTCTCCCTGCGGGTTGGATGGGATGAGGGACTCGGCTCTGCCTCGGGGGGGAAACTGTCTGCTACTGCTGGACTCCTGGTAGCTGCTGCCCGCACTGCGGTCTCCTTCCATGTACTAGCCTGCCCCGCCAGCGCTCCGCCTCCCAGCACTCTCCATGACAACCAGGCACCGGGACGTCCCTACTCGGCGTCCACCAGGGGAAATTAACACAGCGCTTCTCACCCGCAGCGGGAGACATCCAATTCCTTTCCCCCACAGGGGCTCTCTCACTCGCAGGGAACCGCCTTCCTGTAAGCTCCCTTGTCTCAGCCGCCAGCCTTTTTCTCTCCCCTTTGTCAGTCCACCAACAAAACCGCCGCTACACGCGCCCCGCCACCCCTCTCAGCACACGGGACCTCTGGAAGCTTCTCCACGATCTCCACTGCGCGCTTACCAGAGTCCCCTCACCTTCAGCAGGCACAGAATAATAACATGCATAAACACTATACATTATTGGATCACTAGAAAGATCCAAGTTATTATCACATATATGGTATACATCAGTTGGCAGCATCTCTATTACCTTATAGATCTACACATTCATTCATTGATTTGCCCCCTCATAGTGTCCCAAGGCCTTCAGATCACTAGGGTACTACATTAATAATACAGGGACATGACTGGGGAGGTGAGGGGATCTGGGAGCGTCACAATAACGTCACTTCTATCTATAGTAATAATACAGGGACATGACTGAGGAGGTGAGGGGATCTGGGAGCGTCACAATAACGTCACTTATATCTATAGTAATAATACAGGGACATGACTGGGGAGATGAGGGGATCTGGGAGCGTCACAATAACGTCACTTATATCTATAGTAATAATACAGGGACATGACTGGGGTCTGAGGAGACTTGGGAGTACAGTAGCACCGGGGATGTGTCTGGGTGATGACTGGAGAGGTGACTGCTGGGAATGGGGCATTATACAGTAACTCCAGGGGACGTGTCTGGGTGATGACTGGAGAGGTGACTGCTGGGAAGGGGACATTATACAGTAACACATGGGGATGTGTCTGGGTGATGACTGGAGGGGTGACTGCTGGGAATGGGACATTATACAGTAACACCAGGGGATGTGTCTGGGTGATGACTGGAGTGGTGACTGCTGGGAATGGGGCATTATACAGTAACACCAGGGAACGTGTCTGGGTGATGACTGGAGAGGTGACTGCTGGGAATTGCACATTATACAGTAACACCGGGGGATGTGTCTGGGTGATGACTGGAGAGGTGACTGCTGGGAATGGGACATTATACAGTAACACCAGGGGATGTGTCTGTGTGATGACTGGAGAGGTGACCGCTGGGAATGGGGCATTATACAGTAACACCAGGGGATGTGTCTGGGTGATGACTGGAGAGGTGACTGCTAGGAATGGGACATTATAAAGTAACACCAGGGGATGTGTCTGGGTGATGACTGGAGAGGTGACTGCTGGGAATGGGACATTATACAGTAACACCAGGGGATGTGTCTAGGTGATGACTGGAGGGGTGACTGCTGGGAATGGGACATTATACAGTAACACCAGGGGATGTGTCTGGGTGATGACTGGAGTGGTGACTGCTGGGAATGGCACATTATACAGTAACACCAGGGGATGTGTCTGGGTGATGACTGGAGAGGTGACTGCTGGGAATGGGGCATTATACAGTAACACCAGGGGACGTGTCTGAGTGATGACTGGAGAGGTGACTGCTGGGAATAGGACATTATACAGTAACACCAGGGGACGTGTCTGGGTGGTGACTGGAGAGGTGACTGCTGGGAATGGGACATTATACAGTAACACCAGGGGACGTGTCTGAGTGATGACTGGAGAGGTGACTGCCGGGAATGGGGCATTATACAGTAACACCGGGGGACGTGTCTGTGTGATGACTGGAGAGGTGACTGCTGGGAATGGGGCATTATACAGTAACACCGGGGGACGTGTCTGGGTGATGACTGGAGAGGTGACTGCTGGAAATGGGACATTATACAGTAACACCTGGGGACGTGTCTGGGTTATGACTGTATCACTGTGTGTGTTAGGTTTCTATAAGGTATCAGGATGTCACTGTCTATGTCTCCATGCAGGAGGAGGAGTATATAGAGGAACACAGGGGTCTGTACAAGGACGTGATGATGGAGAATACCGGCCCCTCACATCACTGGGTAAGAGGAGACTGTCATGTATTGTACAGGGGAGAGCAGGTATGGGGGCCCCTATATACACACATCATCTGATAATCACATATATACACTGTACTCAGTCACTGTGTGTCTCCTACAGATGGGCCCAGTAACAGAGATACCGCAGAGAGATGTCCCCGTCCTCTGTATTCCCAGGATTGTACAGGGGAGAATCACAGGATCCCACAAGAGGATCAGGTAGGTGGGATTTAGGGTCTCATCCAATATACCAAAGTGACTGTCACTATTTGATGTGTAGAGGAGCTGTGTGTCTTATACACTGATATTATACTGTTTCACCTCAATTTAATCAAACAGTATGCAAATGCCATTGTATTTTTTGGGTTATTTAGGTAGAACGTCTTTCTCGTATAAAGGTAGAAGATACAGAGGGAGTAGAAGAGACGTATGTGACTGATATAAAGGCAGAAGATATACAGGGAGAAGAAGAGACGTATGTGACTGATATAAAGGCAGAAGATATAGAGGGAGAAAAAGAGACGTATGTGACTGATATAAAGGCAGAAGATATAGAGGGAGAAGAAGAGACGTATGTGACTGATATAAAGGCAGAAGATATAGAGGGAGAAGAAGAGACGTATGTGACTGATATGAAGGCAGAAGATATAGAGGGAGAAGAAGAGACGTATGTGACTGATATAAAGGCAGAAGATATAGAGGGAGAAGAAGATACGTATGTGAGGGGTGATCAGCAGTGTAAGGAGGAGGAGATCCCTACAGATATCAGCACAGGTGAGTAATAAACACTTATTACAGAAAAGAGTCACATATTCTCCTTGCTCAGTACAGACTAATGAGGGAAATGTATCTGCCCAGTGGTGGAGTCAGGAGACATCTGCCCCTATTATACTCCTGCTCTCCCCCACACATCATGTCACTGTGTGTTACCAGCCCAGAGATCTGAAAAGTCTCCTCCCCACACTCTCTGGTGTATCTCATACATCAGGAGCCATCAGCTCCTATTATACTCCTGCTCTCCCCTCACATCATGCCACTGTGTGTCACCAGCCCAGAGATCTGACCAGTCTACTCCCCACACTCTCTGGTGTATCTCATACATCAGGAGCCATCAGCCCCTATTATACTCCTGCTCTCCTCCTCACATCATGTCACTGTGTGTTACCAGCCCAAAGATCTGACCAGTCTCCTCCCCACACTCTCTGGTGTATCTCATACATCAGGAGCCATCAGCCCCTATTATACTCCTGCTCTCCCCTCACATCATGTCACTGTGTGTCACCAGCCCAGAGATCTGACCAGTCTACTCCCCACACTCTCTGGTGTATCTCATACATCAGGAGCCATCAGCCCCTATTATACTCCTGCTCTCCCCCTCACATCATGTCACTGTGTGTTACCAGCCCAGAGATCTGACCAGTCTCCTCCCCACACTCTATGGTGTATCTCATACATCAGGAGCCATCAGCCCCTATTATACTCCTGCTCTCCCCCTCACATCATGTCACTGTGTGTTACCAGCCCAGAGATCTGACCAGTCTCCTCCCCACACTCTCTGGTATATCTCATACATCAGGAGCCATCAGCCCCTATTATACTCCTGCTCTCCCCCTCACATCATGTCACTGTGTGTTACCAGCCCAGAGATCTGACCAGTCTCCTCCCCACACTCTCTGGTATATCTCATACATCAGGAGCCATCAGCCCCTATTATACTCCTGCTCTCCCCGTCACATCATGTCACTGTGTTACCAGCCCAGAGATCTGACCAGTCTCCTCCCCTCACTCTCTGGTGTATCTCATACATCAGGAGCCATCAGCCCCTATTATACTCCTGCTCTCCCCCTCACATCATGTCACTGTGTGTCGCTAGCAGTACCTCTGTCTATGGTATTACATGCCCTGAGAGTTTCTCTATTAGCACACGCCGGTCTATATTTAAACTACTCTTTATTTATTTTTTCTCTAACTTACATAAGGGATACTGGGGACTTATTACAATGGGGTATAGATGGGGTCCAAAGGAGCTGATGCACTTTAAATTTCTTCCAAATGCAATCGCAGCACGCCGCACACCCCTAACAATGGCGGGAGGTCAGAAGAGTGGCGAGTACAAACCAGGGGACCCACAAGGGGGTCCCCGGCTCTTGGTGCGGCGCGATTACAGGGGCGGCATACGGACGCTCTACGGAGGGATCCGCTATAGCCCCCCTGTGTACACTGGCAGCGGTGGTGGAAACAGGCATTCATGTTCCATTTTACACCTGTTAGGAGACATTGCCAGTATAAATATCTATAGAGCTCCAATGCCGTTACAGGGGGCGGAGCTTCCTTAGAGCGGGAGCAGCGGCGTTTTGGCGCCTTCCTCTGCTTACAGCTGCAGCAGCAAGGACACACAGCTCCTGCAGACACTTGTGATACACAGGAAACTGGTACAGCGGTGTAAATAAGGGGAGAGCCGCTATTATACACACTATAGTGTCCTAAAAAGTACAAGACTCCTGTGTTATACTGTGATAAACAGCCTGCAGTCTCACTGAGTCTGACAGGCTTTGGGTGTGCCGTTCCTCTCTCTCTGTGTGTCCTTTTCACATACCAGTCTGGGCAGGCTTGCTATTTAATATACTTATCTGTGATTCTCTCCCTCTGCGGCTGGTTCCCACTCATGTGAACAATGCAGCCAGTCCTCCCAAGTTAGTGAGGAGACTTGGGGGGAGGGTCAGGAGCCATCTTGGCTCAGTGACATAAAAACCATGATGGCAGACATGTCATCCCAGCTCACTGCTAATAATCAGCAGGCTGTAGCAGACCTAGCTGCAAAGGCCGATAATAAACAGTCCGTCCCGTCCCGTCCCCCCCCCCCAGCTCAGGTCCATATAGTTGTGGGCTGCACGATTTACTCTCAGAATCTGAGGACGAGGTACAGGAGGAGGGGGAGGAATGGGATCCTATTAAGAGGATTTACCTTCTGCACAGGGTATTGAGCCCCTTATACTTGCTATCAGGGATGTGATAAAAGTCCCTTTGGAAGACGCTGCCGTACAGCGGTCGTTTTTCTTAGCACAGAAAAAGAAACTAGTGTCACTTTCCCCGATTCTAAGGAACTAGATGACATGTTTAAGTTAACCTGGAAAAATCCTGATAAAAAATACCAGGTGACAAATCGGTTTCTGCACACTTTCCCATTTGCTCCTGATGGTAGGAAACACTGGGGAGAGCCCCCGGCAGTAGACTTATCAGTCTCTCGCCTATCAAAGAAAGTGCTATTACCAGTCCCTGGCTCCTCTGCATTAAAGGACCCTGGGGATAGGAAAATAGAGACTACATTAAAGTCTATTTACACAGCAGCTGGTGTATCACAAAGACCTGTGATAGCGGGTTGCTGGATGACACATGCCATTCATACATGGGCGAGTCACATTCAAGAAAGCCTTGTGGGAGATACGTCGCTGGTGACTCCTATAAAGCACATTCAGGACACTGCACGCCTCCTGTGTGACTCTCTCAAGGGGATAGGCGCTATTAACGCTAGGACTACTGCCATGGCAGTGTCGGCACGCAGAACTTTGTGGCTGCGTCAGTGGATAGCGGACGCAGATTCCAAGCGCAGAGTGTGGAGTCTCTTCCTTTCTCAGGGGAGTGGCTATTCGGGGTTGAGTTGGATACATAGATTTCAAAGGTTACTGTGGGTAAATCCACGTTTCTCCCCTCTGGGGCCCCACTGGCTAGGCGTTCCCACCCCGGGAGGTCTTACCCAGTCCTTTCGGACTGCCAGGTTCAGACCAAGAGCCGTTGGCACCTCAAATGAGTGAGAGGCACCAGAGGCAAAACAAGAAAACCAGCCGCCGCAGGTTCTCGGTAACAAAGCACCAGTTCAGCCTCCACTAGGGCCTTGGCATGATGGTGCCCCCCCAACCCTGAGGGGATCTCGGGGTGTGATCTCGACTGCGTTGGCGGGGATTGGGGGTTCCAACAATCGAGCTTGGGCTGGGAGGACAGCTGACTGTGTAGGAAGTAGACGAGGAGGTTGAATGTAGTTCTTCCTCATGAAGTGGAGGCCTAGTGGGTGTTAGAGTTGGCTGGGGGGCATAAAAAGAATGAGAACTCTGTAGAAGGATAACTGTGTTTTTAATGAAGAAACAACTGTACACCGATACTTGAGGAATTGAAAGACACGGAATAATGAACTGAAGTCTATGATTAAACGAGGGGAGGAATGGAGCTGAAGATCACCGGTATTGCGGAACTGAAAAACTGTGGTTTGTGGTTGGTAGACAAGGCTGAAGGAGACTGGGTTTTTGAAGAACTGAAAGACTGTGGCTTGTGACTGGTAGATGAGGCTGAGAAACTCTGACTTTGAAGAAGCAAAGACTGTGGCTTGAGCTTGCGAGACGCTCGTAGGAACCAACGTTTAGAACCCGAAGCCCCTTTACGACCGGGAGCCCCGTGAGCGCCTCCACGAGTGGCGCCGGGTTAAGCGACAGGACTGCAGCAGTGATAGGTCATGGACAGATGATGGGAACCAGGGAACCAGGAGCAGCCTGGGATCACAGAGCTGTAGCAACTTTCACAGGAAAGTAACTTGAAGCACTGGCACTCTCTCCCTGAGCCAGTCTCCCTTTTATAAGGGAAGACTACACTGGATTGGCTGGATACAGAGTGTGGATTTCATTGGCAGATCTCAGGTCTCCAACATGGCCACCCCCAGCACTGGGGACATTCTCAGCTGCAGCACTTAAGATAACCCAGCTCCGGCCTTGACTTCCTGAGACAGATTCACCACCAGAGGGCTCTGCTGCAGCAACTACCCGCCGCAGCATCCGGGTCACCGGCCCCTGACCTCCGGAAGCCGCACATGCGCCCAAGGACCCACTGCAAGCAGCTCCGTGCCGCCGCAACTGCGCCAACCACCCGGATCGCAACACCCATGAGACCGCGCCGGAGGTAAGGCTCCGGACACTGACATGCGTCACTTCAGCCGCATCTGGGAAAGCTCCTGCCAGGATGCCTGGGTAAAGGACCTAATTTCTTGGCTACAAGCTGCAGTTCAGCAGTGCTGCTCCCCAACGATTTTTCTAATCAAGTTTACTAGTTTTGCAGGATACACGAGTAACGCTGCAACAGGCCATACTAAAGTTGGCCCAGTCCCAAGTCATTGTTCCAGTGCCACTACAATATCAGGGATTGGGTTACTACTCCATCCTGTTTGTGGTACCAAAACCGGACGGTTTCGTTAAAGCCTATTTTGAATCTAAAATCCTTGAATCCTTCACTAAAGGTTTTCGAGTTCACAATGGAATCCTTGTGAGCAATGATTGCGGGTCTGGAAGAACAGGAGTTCATGGTTTTGTTTGATATAAAGGATGCTTATCTCCATATCTCGATTTGACCGCCTCACCAGGCTTACCTACGGTTTGCCCTGCTTGAATGATCACTACCCGTTCCAGGCGCTACCCTTCGGCCTGGCCACAGCTCCAAGGGTCTTCACAAACGTGATGACGGAGATGATGTTCCAGCTCCGAGTCCAGGGGATCAATATTGTCCCTTACCTAGACGAGCTCTTGATAAAGGTGAGATCCAGGGAGCTTCTATTGCTCAATATAGGCCGCACTATTCAGCTTCTGTCACATCATGGGTTGATCTTCAATTTACAGAAGTCCCTACTTCTGAGGAACATTCCCAGGAACAGGAGCCTACTCAGTGGCTCCTGTTCCTGGGAATGTTTCTGGATACAGTGGCTCAGAAAGTGTTCCTCCCAGAGGACAAGGCAAGGACGCTCCAGGATATGGTCCGAGCAGTTATACGACTGAATCAGATCTCCATCCATCTTTGCATAAGATTGTTGGGAAAGATGTTAGCCTCATACGAGGCGATCCAGTATGGAAGGTTCCATGCCAGAACATTTCAATTAGATCTCCTGAGCTAGTGGTCCGGTTCACATCTTCAGATGCACCAGATCATACACTACCGTTCAAATGTTTGGGGTCACTTAGACATTTATTTATTTTTAAGGAAAAGCACTGCTTTTTTCAATGAAGATAACATTAAATTAATCAGAAATACACTCTATACATTGTTGATATGGTAAATGACTGTACTAGCTGCAAACGTATGGTTTTTAATGGAATATCTACAGAGGTGTCTAGGGGCCCATTTCCAGCAACCATCACTCCAGTGTTCTAATGGTACATTGTGTTTGCTAATCACGGTAGAAGACTAATGGATGATTATAAAACCCTTGTGCAGTTATGTTAGCACAGCTGAAAATGGCTTTGCTCGTTAGAGAAGCTATAACACTGGGCTATCTTTGAGTTAGTTGAGTGTCTGGAGCATCACATTTGTGGGTTCGATTATACTCTGAAAGTGGCAAGAAAAGGAGACCTTTCATGTGAAACTTAACAGTCTATTCTTGTTCTTAGAAATGAAGGCTATTCCATGCGAGAACTTGCTGAGAAACTGAACATTTCCTACAACGGTGTGTACTACTCCCTTCAGAGAACAGCACAAACAGGCTCTAACCAGAGTAGAAAGAGAAGTGGGAGGCCCCGGTGCACAACTGAGCAAGAAGACAAGTACATTAGAGTCTCTAGTTTGATAAATAGATGCCTCACAGGTCCTAACTGGCAGCAGATGCCTCACAGGTCCTAGCTGGCAGCTTCATTAAATGGTACCCGCAAAACACTAGTGTCAATGTCTACAGTGAAGAGGTGACTCCGGGATGCTGGCCTTCTAGGCAGAGTGGCAAAGAAAACGCTAATAAAAGGAAAAGATTAATATGGGCAAAAGAACACAGACATTGGACAGAGGAAAAAGTGTTATGGACAGATGAATCGAAGTTTGAGGTGTTTGGATCACACAGAAGAACATTTGTGAGACGCAGAACAAGTGAAAAGATGCTGGAAGAGTGCCTGATGCCATCGGTCAAGCATGGTGGAGGTAATGTGATGGTCTGGGGCTGCTTTGGTGCTGGTAATGTGGGAGATTTGAACAAGGTAAAAGGGATTGTGAATAAGGAAGGCTATCACTCCATTTTGCAACGCCATGCCATACCCTGTGGACAGCGCTTGACTGGAGCCAATTTTTTCCTACAAGAGGACAATGACCCAAAGCACACCTCCAAATTATACAAGACCTATTTATGGAAGAAGCCGGCAGCTGGTATTCTGTCTGTAATGGAGTGGCCAGTGCAGTCACCAGATCTCAACCCCACTGAGCTGTTGTGGGAGCAGCTTGACCGTATGGCTGCAGGGATGTGCGCTGCTCACGGGGTCCAGGCTAACCGGCTCCCTATGCGGCGGGTAGTAGTAGGGCGCTGGGGTCCGGGAGCTATGCTCCCGGCACCTCAGCGCTCCAGGGAGTGATCGCGATGAGCCCCCAAAAAAGTGGGTCCCAGTGACCCCTCACTTTTAAAAGTTGGGGTCCTACCTGTCCTTTTCTGGTTTCCAACGGAATTAAGGTTCTTATTAATGATTTAAATATAAAAACTCAGACTTGATTTGAACACTACAAAAGTGCTGCAAGGGGTAGGAGGGGTGACAGTGCTGCAAGGGGGGGGGGGTGACAGTGCTGCTGGGCTGTGTAGCTATACCGGACACTCTGCACCAGACATGTAACTAAATATTTTGTCAGAAAGTGAATTGGTGCTCCCCCTCCCATTGCGAAAAGCAAAGTCAGTGTGCGCGGAGCGCGTGCAGTAAAAAATTAGGGGAATGACTTCGTTGAGAAGGGGCGTGGCCACATCATAGTACCAATTCACATTGCACCACTCAGTAGTGCTGCTTATACACATTGCGCCAGGTAGAGCACGTTATACACATTGCGCCAGGTAGAGCACATTATACACATTGCAGCAGGTAGAGCATGTTATACACATTGCAGCAGGTAGAGCACGTTATACACATTGCACCAGGTAGAGCACGTTATACACATTGCAGCAGGTAGAGCACGTTATACACATTGCAGCAGGTAGAGCACGTTATACACATTGCAGCAGGTAGAGCACGTTATACACATTGCAGCAGGTAGAGCACGTTATACACATTGCACCAGGTAGAGCACGTTATACACATTGCAGCAGGTAGAGCACGTTATACACATTGCAGCAGGTAGAGCACGTTATACACATTGCAGCAGGTAGAGCACGTTATACACATTGCAGCAGGTAGAGCACGTTATACACATTGCACCAGGTAGAGCACGTTATACACATTGCAGCAGGTAGAGCACGTTACACACATTGCAGCAGGTAGAGCACGTTATACACATTGCAGCAGGTAGAGCACGTTATACACATTGCAGCAGGTAGAGCACGTTATACACATTGCAGCAGGTAGAGCACGTTATACACATTGCAGCAGGTAGAGCTCATTATACACATTGCACCAGGTAGAGCACGTTATACACATTGCAGCAGGTAGAGCACGTTATACACATTGCAGCAGGTAGAGCACGTTATACACATTGCACCGGGTAGAGCACGTTATACACATTGCACCAGGTATAGCTCATTATACACATTGCACCAGGTAGAGCACATTATACACATTGCAGCAGGTAGAGCTCGTTATACACATTGCACCAGGTATAGCTCATTATACACATTGCACCAGGTAGAGCACGTTATACACATTGCAGCAGGTAGAGCACGTTATACACATTGCACCAGGTAGAGCACGTTATACACATTGCAGCAGGTAGAGCTCATTATACACATTGCACCAGGTATAGCTTATTATACACATTGCACCAGGTAGAGCACATTATACACATTGCAGCAGGTAGAGCACGTTATACACATTGCAGCAGGTAGAGCGCGTTATACACATTGCACCAGGTAGAGCATGTTATACACATTGCAGCAGGTAGAGCACGTTATACACATTGCAGCAGGTAGAGCACGTTATACACATTGCAGCAGGTAGAGCACGTTATACACATTGCAGCAGGTAGAGCACGTTATACACATTGCAGCAGGTAGAGCACGTTATACACATTGCAGCAGGTAGAGCACGTTATACACATTGCAGCAGGTAGAGAACGTTACACACATTGCAGCAGGTAGAGCATGTTATACACATTGCAGCAGGTAGAGCGAGTTATACACATTGCAGCAGGTAGAGCACGTTATACACATTGCAGCAGGTAGAGCACGTTATACACATTGCAGCAGGTAGAGCACGTTATACACATTGCACCAGGTAGAGCACGTTATACACATTGCACCAGGTAGAGCACATTATACACATTGCAGCAGGTAGAGCACGTTATACACATTGCAGCAGGTAGAGCACGTTATACACATTGCAGCAGGTAGAGCACATTATACACATTGAACCAGGTAGAGCACGTTATACACATTGCACCAGGTAGAGCACGTTCTACACATTGCACCGGGTAGAGCACGTTCTACACATTGCAGCAGGTAGAGCACGTTATACACATTGCAGCAGGTAGAGCACATTATACACATTGCGCCAGGTAGAGCACATTATACACAAAGCGCCAGGTACAGCACGTTATACACATTGCACCAGGTATAGCTCATTATACACATTGCACCAGGTATAGCTCATTATACACATTGCGCCAGGTAGAGCATGGTATACACATTGCACCAGGTAGAGCACATTATACACATAGCGCCAGGTACAGCACGTTATACAGATTGCACCAGGTATAGCTCATTATACACATTGCACCAGGTAGAGCACATTATACACACAGCACCAGGTAGAGTGCATTATACACATTGCACCAGGTAGAGCATGTTATAAACATTGCGCCAGGTAGAGCGCGTTCTACACATTGCGCCAGGTAGAGCACGTTATACATATTTTGCCCCAGGTAGAGCACGTTATACACAATGCGCCAGGTAGAGCACGTTATACATATTGCGCCAGGTAGAGCACGTTATACACATTGCATCAGGTAGAGCTCATTATACACATTGCACCAGGTTGAGCACATTATACACATTGTGCCAGGTAGAGAATGTTATACACATTGCGCCAGGTAGAGCACGTTATACACATTGCACCAGGGAGAGCGTGTTATACACATTGCATCAGGTAGAGCACGTTATACACATTGCACCAGGTAGAGCACGTTCTACACATTGCACCAGGTAGAGCACGTTATACACATTGCAGCAGGTAGAGCACATTATACACATTGCGCCAGGTAGAGCACATTATACACAGCGCCAGGTACAGCACGTTATACACATTGCACCAGGTATAGCTCATTATACACATTGCAGCAGGTATAGCTCATTATACACATTGCGCCAGGTAGAGCATGGTATACACATTGCACCAGGTAGAGCACATTATACACATTGCGCCAGGTAGAGCACATTATACACATAGCGCCAGGTACAGCACGTTATACAGATTGCACCAGGTATAGCTCATTATACACATTGCACCAGGTAGAGCACATTATACACACAGCGCCAGGTAGAGTGCATTATACACATTGCACCAGGTAGAGCATGTTATAAACATTGCGCCAGGTAGAGCACGTTATACATATTTTGCCCCAGGTAGAGCACGTTATACACAATGCGCCAGGTAGAGCACGTTATACATATTGCGCCAGGTAGAGCACGTTATACACATTGCATCAGGTAGAGCTCATTATACACATTGCACCAGGTTGAGCACATTATACACATTGTGCCAGGTAGAGAATGTTATACACATTGCGCCAGGTAGAGCACGTTATACACATTGCACCAGGGAGAGCGTGTTATACACATTGCATCAGGTAGAGTGCATTATACACATTGCAGCAGGTAAAGCACGTTATACACATTGCAGCAGGTAGAGCGCGTTATACACATTGCACCAGGTAGAGTACGCTATACACATTGCACCAGGTAGAGCACGTTATACACATTGCAGCAGGTAGAGCACGTTATACACATTGCAGCAGGTAAAGCACGTTATACACATTGCACCAGGTAGAGCACGTTACACACATTGCAGCAGGTAGAGCACGTTATACACATTGCAGCAGGTAGAGCACGTTATACACATTGCAGCAGGTAGAGCACGTTATACACATTGCAGCAGGTAGAGCACGTTATACACATTGCAGCAGGTAGAGCACGTTATACACATTGCAGCAGGTAGAGCACGTTATACACATTGCAGCAGGTAGAGCACGTTATACACATTGCAGCAGGTAGAGCACATTATACACATTGCAGCAGGTAGAGCACGTTATACACATTGCAGCAGGTAGAGCACGTTATACACATTGCGCCAGGTAGAGCACGTTATACACATTGCACCAGGTAGAGCGCGTAATACACATTTCAGCAGGTAGAGCACGTTATACACATTGCAGCAGGTAGAGCGCGTTATACACATTGCACCAGGTAGAGCACGTTATACACATTGCAGCAGGTAGAGCACGTTATACACATTGCAGCAGGTAGAGCACGTTATACACATTGCGCCAGGCAGAGCACGTTATACACACTGCACCAGGTAGAGCACGTTATACACATTGCAGCAGGTAGAGCACGTTATACACATTGCAGCAGGTAGAGCACGTTATACACATTGCAGCAGGTAGAGCACGTTATACACATTGCAGCAGGTAGAGCACGTTATACACATTGCACCAGGTAGAGCACGTTATACACATTGCAGCAGGTAGAGCACGTTATACACATTGCAGCAGGTAGAGCACGTTATACACATTGCAGCAGGTAGAGCACGTTATACACATTGCAGCAGGTAGAGCGCGTTATACACATTGCACCAGGTAGAGCACATTATACACATTGCAGCAGGTAGAGCACGTTATACACATTGCAGCAGGTAGAGCACGTTATACACATTGCGCCAGGTAGAGCACGTTATACACATTGCACCAGGTAGAGCGCGTAATACACATTTCAGCAGGTAGAGCACGTTATACACATTGCAGCAGGTAGAGCGCGTTATACACATTGCACCAGGTAGAGCACGTTATACACATTGCAGCAGGTAGAGCACGTTATACACATTGCGCCAGGTAGAGCACGTTATACACATTGCACCAGGTAGAGCGCGTAATACACATTTCAGCAGGTAGAGCACGTTATACACATTGCAGCAGGTAGAGCGCGTTATACACATTGCGCCAGGTAGAGCACGTTATACACATTGCACCAGGTAGAGCGCGTAATACACATTTCAGCAGGTAGAGCACGTTATACACATTGCAGCAGGTAGAGCGCGTTATACACATTGCACCAGGTAGAGCACGTTATACACAATGCAGCAGGTAGAGCACGTTATACACATTGCAGCAGGTAGAGCGCGTTATACACATTGCAGCAGGTAGAGTACGTTATACACATTGCAGCAGGTAGAGCACATTATACACATTGCGCCAGGTAGAGCACGTTATACACATTGCAGCAGGTAGAGCACGTTATACACATTGCAGCAGGTAGAGCACGTTATACACATTGCAGCAGGTAGAGCACGTTATACACATTGCAGCAGGTAGAGCACGTTATACACATTGCAGCAGGTAGAGCACGTTATACACATTGCGCCAGGTAGAACACGTTATACACATTGCAGCAGGTAGAGCACGTTATACACATTGCAGCAGGCAGAACATTTATATGATTAAAAAAACAGGAGAATAAATGATTCTAAACACATTAGTAAATAATACATTTAATATATGTAATGGGTTTATGGTGCTGCTATAATAGAAGCCCCAGACTGGATTTAGGGGTCATTCCGAGTTGATCGCTCGCTGCAGTTTTTCGCAGCACAGTGAACAGATTACTACTGCGCATGAGTATGCACCACAATGCTCAGGTGGATCGCACGGTACAAAGCGAATCGTTGCTGAGCGATGGATTTAACGAAGAATCCATTTGCAACGCTGGTCGCAAGGTGATTGACAGGAAGAGGGCATTTGTGGGTGGCAACTGACCGTTTTCTGGGTGTGTTTGGGAAAACGCAGGCGTGTCCAGGCGTTTGCAGGGCGGGTGTCTGATGTCAATTCCGGCTCCAAAAAGACAGAAATGATCTTAGAAACTTAGAAACTGCACAAAATGTTTTTGCAACGCTCCCTCGCACAAGCGATCGCACACTGCAAAGTGAATATACGCTCCCCTATAGGCGGCGACTATCTGATCGCTGCGCTGCAAAAAATAGCTAGCGAGCGATCAACTCGGAATGAGGGCCTTAGACGCTACAAAAGTGTTGCAGGGGGAGCGAGAGGGTGACAATGCTGCTGGGCTGTAATACCGACGCCAGAATCCTGACAGCCGCCAGAATACCGATGCCGGCATCCCGAGGAGATCAGGATCCCGCCGCCACAGGTTTAGCGTGCGGGAGGGGGATAGGTTTAGGCACACCCAGGGGGGCGGTATAGGGTATGGGGTGGGGGAGGTTAGGGTTAGGCTGCAGTGAGGGGGGATAGGGTTAGGCACTAAGGGGGAGGGTTAGATTTAGGCTGTGGGTAAGGGGGGTTAGGTTTAGGCACTTCTTGGGGGGTTAGTTCTGCAGAGAGGGGTGATAGGGTTAGGGTTAGGCTGTGTGTAAGGGGTTAGGCACTGCTGGGGGGATAGGGTTAGGCTGTGGGTAAGGGGGTTAGGTTTAGGCTGTGGGTAAGGGGGTTAGGTTTAGGCAGTGCTGGGGGCAGGTTAGGGTTAGGCTGTGGGTAAGGGGGGTTAGGGTTAGGCACTGCTGGGGGGAGGTTAGGGTTAGGCTGTGGGTAAGGGGGGTTAGGTTTAGGCACTGCTGGGGGGATAGGGTTAGGCTGTGGGTAAGGTGGTTAGGTTTAGGCTGTGGGTAAGGGGGGGTTAGGGTTAGGCTGTGGGTAAGGGGGGTTAGGTTTAGGCACTGCTGGGGGAAGGTTAGGGTTAGGCTGTGGGTAAGGGGGGTTAGGTTTAGGCACTGCTGGGGGGAGATTAGGGTTAGGCTGTGGGTAAGGGGAGGTTAGGTTTAGGCACTGCTGGGGGGAGGTTAGGGTTAGGATGTGGGTAAGGGGGGTTAGGTTTAGGCACTGCTGGGGGGAGGTTAGGCTGTGGGTAAGGGGGGTTAGGTTTAGGCACTGCTGGGGGGAGGTTAGGGTTAGGATGTGGGTAAGGGGGGTTAGGTTTAGGCACTGCTGGGGGGAGGTTAGGCTGTGGGTAAGGGGGGTTAGGTTTAGGCACTGCTGGGGGGAGGTTAGGGTTAGGCTGTGGGTAAGGAGGTTAGGTTTAGGCACTGCTGGGGGGAGGTTAGGGTTAGGCTGTGAGTGGGAGGGTTAGGTGTCGGCAGTGCTGCGATTGGGATGCCGGTGTGGTTTCTAATTTCTAGCCTTATATGATGTAGCCCGGGCTCAGATCACTTCTATAAATGCTTTTGACGGAAGCAGACGTTTTAGGCAGCTTGACAGGATGATCCCAGAAGTAACGGGTGTACCACAGGTACCAGCAGTGCCTGCACAGTAGATTCATGTTATATTCTCATAGATCCTTAGCTTGGTCTAGTTGTGAATGGCGCTGGGAATATCAGGGAAACTTACTGTAGTGGATGCCTGAAACAACCACTGAGGTCGGGCTACAAGCCCATGACACTCCCAGAAGACACACAAGGCATGCAATGAAAGCCACCACCCAAGTTCAGCCACCCGCTCCTAGGCTACTTACCCTACCCCACAGCACTTATGCTGTCACCGGCGCTCACCTCCTGCCCGCAGCACAGCGTAGAGCAGCCGTAGAGCCGTCTTCACTCTCTGCCCGGCCCCCGTGTGAATCCGCGGCTGCATGTGACCAGGAGGGGAGGCACCGCCAGAGGACTGGTAGTGGTAAGGCTCCACCTCCTCTTTTACAGGCAGGAAGTGCAGTCAATTGAGAGCCAGGAATTGGCAGCAGTGCAGCGCGTCTTTCGGGGACCCACACGTTTTAGAAAAGTGAGTCCCCATCCTCTGATCTGGGCAAAATACATTTGCGAACACTGTGTGTGTGTATATATGTATGTGTATATATATGTGTGTGTATATATATATATATATATATATATATAATAGTATGGTGAGGCACTGCAGTGCCTGGGTATTTGGAGCCTGTGCAGGGCACTGGCTCAGTGTATATTTAAGCAACAATGTGTATAGTTGATAAAGCTGAATTCTTTTATCGTATAAACAACCCTTTATGAGGTCTAAGAACACTGTACGCTGTTTACTTAAGAAGTACCGTAAGGGTACGCTAGTTGCGTAACGATCGCTCAGCCGTAGGCGAGACGCTCAAGCGTCACGCTCGCTCACGGCCCAGAGATCACAGGCAGGCACGCTATTGGCTGTGACTAACGTAATGATTCGCTATGGCGTAGCGGACGCTCGAGACCACGAGGAGATCACCAGCGGCGCAGACGCTCACAACGCTATACCTTTATATCTATACCTTTAACAATGAGATACACAGTATACCTTTATGTAGAGACAATGTGTAAGTGCAACCTGGTGTAACCTGATTAACTACAAAGCTGCTTGAGCGTCACCGACGCTCTGTGAACACTTAACACTATGAGAAAATACACAGATACTTGTTTAGGGTCCAAAGCCTATTATATGTATTATAACTAATATACTTGCAAAAAGGAATCACAGTACAAATGATACACTACAATATAACAGAGACTTCCTAACCAAATAACTATACAAGAAATACAATACAATACAATACTAATCAAGGGAAAATACGAGAGAAAGAGAAGAGAGGGAGAGAGAGAGATATGAGAGAAATGGCTCACAGTAAGACAATATGATTACGGAGAGAAACTTACGCACAAGGGGAAACGATCGCAAGCGCCTCTGGACATCCAGCTTCCCGATTATCAGCAATGAGAACCGTTTGAAGAGAAGTGTAAGCTGGATGCCACAGGCCCGTCTTTTATGCTCCACACACAATGCAATCTAATGGTCTCTACAATCTTATCGTCCATTGGACACAGGAATTCGGCTTCGCATTATAACAAAAGGTCATAGGTTGATTCATACAGGTGGGCTGTGACGATTTCAAACAGCTCAGGTGGGTGGGACACTGCGTTTCCCGCCGCATACCTGAGTAAGAGTAAATAATAGTAATGGACATAAACTTCTTATGTCCATAACTATTCGTACGAGCGATTAATACGCTCCAAACCAACACCGGAATATTGCTATTTAAATACTCTTCCGATGGGTACCAAACACTACTGTATGACTCCTGTTAGACCCTTCCTACTATGCAAAGAGGGATTCCTCCGTTCAGGGACATTCTATATTAACCAAACTTCCAGAATCTATCAAAGGGACCATGATCTATAAACTACGTTAATTGTGAAAATATGTAACGATTGGGTCGCACGCTACGACTACATACTCTTTACCGTAAATACGCATACTGAGTGCGAGCGGGTGCACGCAACAGCGGGTATGCACTATCACGGGAAAGCGCACGCATGCGCAGCGCGGACCAGTGTGAGGTGCAAATATGGCAGTGTGTATAGGGATATTTTTCTGACTTTGACAGTCCACCCTTTGGCAGTCAATAACTGCCACCTTCTAAAACATTTCAAAAGGAGAAAAATATATGTCAGGGGTTAATTCATTTCTATGGTTGGGTAAGGGAGGAGAGAGGAGAAGGTGTGAAGAGGGTATAACCTAGTGAGATAGCAGAAGCATGTGTGTATGAGTCCATGTTTGGGGGGTCATGTATCATCGTGCCGTACGTGTTGTAAATCAAGCTTCGAGGTATTGCGAAGTATACATTTGAATTCCTTCTTATCCCGTATCAAGGGTCTGTGGATGGGCTGTCAAACTCTACCGAGCTCATTTTGGCTTTTAGTTGTAACAAAATGGGGACGCACATTTTAGTTGATGATACATGAATGGGGGAAGTATGTGGTTGCTGATATCTGTGCCTGTATTCCCTATCGACTATGTGTGTCATTACCTGAGGGTTGTAGAGATGAAGATAAAGAACACTTATGGAAAATGCAATGATATTCTATGTCAGGTAAATGTACATCTGTCGTTGAAGTTTTGTTCGGTATCAGTTGAAAGTCGTCTTCTTTGCGCTGTTTTGCTCGTTAGGCATGAGCAATAAGCTTTGTCAATGCCATCAGATTTACAAAAAATGTTGGGCTAGCGTAAGTTTAAGAATACTAGGGAAACTGGGGATCCATGGCAAAGTTCATCAAATGTCCATTTCTCAAGTGGTCAAAACTCCTTCTTTGGTCCATCCGTTGTCTGTATAGCGTCTCGTCAACTTCCTCGTCCAAGGGGGTCTTTTTATCTTGGAGAAAAGCAGAAAAACAGGTGAAAGAAACGGACCGTATAATCGCATTTTCATCACATCATGGTTTCTATCATTGGGTCATAAATCAAATCCAGGTTAATTACGGTTTCTTCACTCCTCAAGCTCATCACTCTTGTACTTTGTTTGCACCTCATTAAAGCCTGCCCGCATCTAAATATCAATCCAATAGATATAACAACACCTAAGATACATAGGAGAAATTTCCCAACATCCATTATGACTCCTTGAGCCCAGTCTCCCAAACCGGAGAACCAATTTCGCGGGTTCAACCATGACACCCAACCAGTCAGCTCATTACCTACAGCAGCAAGAGTGAGATTGTGTTTTCGGCGAAATTCCCACTTTAATTGGAGAATATCGTCCATCTTTTGGTCTATGACCTCTACCGGATCCTCGGTGCTATTTGTGATATACGTGCAACACTTCACGCCGTACTGCGTTGCCAATGTAACGCAATATCCGCCTGTTACTGCTGTAAGATAATTAAGAACCATTCTATGCTGTACCAGTTCTGTTTTATAAGCTTGGAGTTCTCTTCCAGTGTATCTAAACGTGTCATCATACATTTCAGTGATATTATCTAACAAATTGGCGAGTGCGGAAATGTATCTATAATTCATCACTCCTCGAGCGGTACGAGTGAAATCTAATGCCACCAGAACCTGAATCCCGGTGGATTCATGGATCAGATCAGAGGCCGGATGCTCTAACCTTTCTGACAGTTGTCTTTTAACCCGGTGCTTGTAATGAGTGTGAGTATAAGGAGCTTGGGCACCACGGTGTATGTCTTTCATTTTGTCGTGTGTTACAGTCATCACTTCAGGCAATACTTTTCCAATATAACACAATCCTTCAGAGTTTGGGGCAAGCCACTTGTACGCCTTTCTCCCGCATATGAAATATGCATCATCGGGGAGAACATATGGGACGGAATATGTCATTACCATGTTACACATTTTCCATGTGAACTCTCCTAACCCTAATTCTCCCATCTGTTTAGTACACGTATCAGTTTGTACGATATGTGCACAGTATCCTGGTGATACTTCTCCAACTCTCGTAATCCTATTTCCTAAGGTATACCTATACCGGAAAGATTTTCCTCTACTGGCTATGTGGCGTACAAGCTCTGTATCTGTAGGCATTCTATCTGCTCTATGCGAAAAGGTCATGGTTTGGTTGCTCCATGACACTTCCCAATTTCCCGGCTTTCGGGGATTGGAGATGTTAAAACATAATAGGGACCTATCCACATGGTATTGGTGGAGCTTCAAACTAGGAGGGCTGGAGATATTAAACCTCCGGTCCACCAGTCTCCCACCCTTTAACTCAAGTACCTCCCCTAACGTTAAAGGAAATGGTACTAGCCCTGATTTGCTATGACCCTGAGGTACTTGAGAGCATACCCAACAATCTGTTTTATTTAACACGTTACCCACTAAGGAGTGATGGTCACTCAATGGATGCCGGTCCATATGGATATTAAAACTGGATTGGCACTTCTTTATGCATCCATCTTCAACCATTGTCACAGAGCCTACAGATACAGTTTTCTTTTTGAACTAACAATCCTTCAAAGAAAATGTTTACAGATAACATGGTTGTTCGATCGTGCCCGGTACTCGCCTTTGCTTGGTGATTGGGTTGCTATTGGAAATTTACACCTCCGTCTCAGTCATCAGGACCTTTCTGGATCCTTTCTCGACCTCACTGGTACTCTCACTGAAACAGACTGCTCTGGTCAACATCATGGTTAACAGGAAAATCCATATCACAGTCTCTTGGGGCAAGTCCATCTTACAGGAGGAGAAAAGAAGAAATTTGTAAAGGGGGTATAAGAAAACAGTTTGAGGGGGAGAGAACTTGTTACGATAATAAGTTCTCTCGTCTTGTTGTTCTTCTTGTTCTGCTGTCCTCTCAAAGGTGCTGTCTCTCAGTCTTCCAAACGAACATTCTGGTGATGCAATATTCCTTCCCAACCGATGATCTTTCTGTAAGGAGCAAAAATCTGGCATTACCATTGGTCCAACTGAGGGGTGACATAGCATCTTTAAACCATGAAAACATGAGTGGGAAGAGAGAGACAACAAAAAAAAACAAAAGAGATAGAGAACAATTCATGTGCATATATACATTACATAACTCGACAATAACCATCAATAAGAAAAGAGAAACAAAACATTTTTAAACATTGTCAACATTAAGAAAACATTGTTAGCATTAGAAAAACATTGTCAGACTTATTAGGCTGTCATATCTATGTGTCTAATGGTCTCCTTGAGCAGTCCCTCCCCACCAGCACCTGCATTACTCCACTGTCTGTATCTGGCCAGAAATACATTGTGGCGGAGGTCATGCTGGGGTTTGGTAGACTTCTGCAAGGACCAAGTGGATATGCAATGTGTGAATTCTTACCAATACTCGTCAGAGATGGGGATAGAGAGAGAGAGAAAAAAAAACATTTCACAGATACATTTACAACGTTTCACCTGGTCATTCCTGTGTCTTTCAGTGAATGACCTCCCAATTTATTAACCGTTACCTCAGGCTTACCATCAGTCCTAATGTTCACCTTTCCTGACTACATATCATGAGTGTGGACCAAAATTCTTCCTGTCGGATCTCTGATTATAATTTGGTGTGTCCTTACTTTGCTCATTTCTTGGTCTAGGGGGTCTAACTTTATGTGGGCTGTTACAGTTGCTAGCATAATGCCCTTCTCTTCTACAATGATAACAAATCCTGGGCTTCCTCCACGTGTCAATGACCTGAGGTTTTGGTTGATACGCTCGGATGCTCATCATCATCAACCGTTTCCCCTGTACTTCCCTGATTCCTTGGATTTCATGATTATGGTGTTGTCTTTCTCTTGAGCTACAATCTCTTGCAAAGTGTCCCTTTTTATGACAATTGTAACAGACTTCCATATCTGGATTTCTCGCAGGGGTGTGGGGCTTTTGTTGGGGTGGTCTTGTGGTTAGGGCCTGTATATTTGCTGCCATTAACTTATCTCTTAGTGACTCTCTGTATCTGGTGATATTCTGATCATGATTAATGACGGCCTCTCTTAGTGCGGCCACCGAGATATCTCTCCAGTTTGGGTTGGTGGTCTGTACCCTTGTTTTTAATTCATCCTTTAAACCATTCATTAATACCTTAACCGCTATTCCTTTATGTTGTGCATTTGTCTTGATGTCTGCGATCCCAGTGTTTCTAGCCATTATTTGCAGTGCTCGATTGAAATAATTAGAAACATTTTCCCTTTCGTTTTGCCTTATGGAGAAAATTTCATTCCACTTGACAGCGGCTGGGAAATATATTCCTAACTGTCGGTTAATCTGCCTAATACATTCCTGATTGTGTTCCTCCATACAAGGTACCTCCGTGTCTAATTTACAATCAGCAATGAATTTTGCAGGGTCAACACTGGAGGGCAAACATGCCCTCAGCACTGTCCGCCACTCTTTGTTGGTGGGTTCTGTGGCGTTTCCTAGTTCTTTAATAAACCTTTGACATTTGGCTAGATTTTTCCTAGGATCAGGAAATTCAGACATAATTGATCTCAATTCGGTCCGGGACCAGAGACAGCGCATTGCACTGTCCTTGACGGGAATGATTCCCTGATCGTCAGTCTTCCCATTGGGGACTGAGATCACCCTGGCCAGATCGAGCTCAACTACATCATCTTGTGTTGGTCTTACATTTTGGGGTACATCTGTTTGTGCGTGATATGAAACATTGTACGTACCTGTGGACACGACCTCACCTGACCCTCCGTTAGGGGGTTCGATTATGGCCTTTACCAATTTGGTCGCGTCCACCTGGATGTCTTGTAGGATGGCTTCCGGAAGAGGTGCCGACATTGTTCTGGCCTCACTTTCATGAGTGTATTCCTGGGGGAAGTTTGACATGGGGTGCAACTTGCATAGGTTAATAGTTGTACATTCAACAGTATTACAATAATCATTGTTACATTTATTACACTTATTCTTATAATTTATACTACAGTTGCTAAGAGCGTTTTTATTGTTCAACCTTGTGCTTTTCTCCGCAACCACAATCCTCCCTGCTGCCATGTCTCTCCCCTCAAGATAAGAGTCAGAAAAGTCAATTGAATCTCTTTGTAATTCACCTTCCTGTTGCCATAACTGCAAATAATCATAATGTTTACTTCGTCTCTTTGTTGGTTCAATGAGACATATCCTCCTCCTTAAATTTTGTAACACTTTTGGGCTAAAGCTGCCTATATTTGGGAACTTCTCCCCATCATGTACAGTCATTCTTTCCCATTCATCACATAAAACTTCTGTGTGACTTCCATGTTTCTCACACATTATGTACCTGGCCGATCCTACTGGACGGTCTTCTGAATCAACCCGAACCGAGGTTGATCGCCCCCTACCTGAACAACTGGCCCCCATAATCTGCAGGTGTTGCTTACTACTCCTTTGATCTTTATATCAAGGTCTTCAGCGAACCCTTACAGACAAACCAAGATGTCCTGGGCAGGCTGGCGGTGGCGGTTTACCAAGTGCCCCACTCACTTCTCGCCCACGTTGGCCAGTACTGCAATCACTGTATCCAGAGCTGCGGTACCCAACTCAGGGCCCCTGTGAACCTTTATTTACTGGGGCGCGTTCCCCAGCAAGTATCGGTTGTTGGATAGTTCCTGAGTGACCAGCGAACTTCCCTTCCAAAAATAAAAAATTACACAAATCACGTCAGAATGTACAAATAGCGTTTATGACCTTTGTACGAAAATGGTACCGGTCAGGTTTACTAATGCACACAATTACGTGCGGTACAATCGTTCAGTACATAAGCAACTAATCTTATGTACGGAGCGACCAACGGAAACGAAAATTTCGGCTGCGAATTCCTTCAGCCAGAGCTTGTATGGCCTATATGGGTTCTGCACCAACCCCCGGGGTTGTGCCTCTTACCTCTATAGCGGACTTCCTTGTCTATTGTACTTGTTGCCTTATGACCTCCTGGTCTGTTACCTTATGACCTCCTGGTCTGTTACCTTGTGGTCCGCTATACTCTAATGCTCAAATATTATTTTTAACCAAGGATGCCTCCCTAGCCACCGTATATGTCACTTACACGTATGTTCCTGACGAGTACCCGACTTTCCTTGTGGTTCCACCTTAAAGTTATATAAACTAATGTATAATACAAACAAAACCACTCACTCACCACATGTACACTTTTGTTTCTATTTCTATTTCTGCGCAGAAATTTTTTCTTTAGACCAGCTGTGTTACCAATTAGGAGCAGGATCTGTTAATTTAAATTTCGTATCCAAAAAATAGATTTGCGTTATTTCTCGCCTGTTGCGCTATTTACCGCGTTGCGTTACTTATCGCTTTGCGTGTCTTATCGCTCTTGCGTTAAAAATCAACTTATCGTGACTTGAGCTACGTGGGCGTAACCGGACGCTACGCTGCGTAATGTACGCTGCGTGCCTCGGCCTTTGGATTGCGTACGCAAGTCTCAGTTAGGGACACGTGTACGCAAAGCAAAGATCCACCGTAACACAATTTATACTTTTATCAATGTAGATGATCCCTGATCATCTACCGCACACCACACTGACTTCGCCTTATCTCCCAGGCAAACTGTGTGTTGGTCTATACTTTAACTATTACCTCTATTCTTAAACTATGAAATAACAGCAAATCTCTTTTAGCACTTTTCTATCAACTATAAAACTGGCAAACAGGATAGTGATATACGAAAATTTTAAATGAAAAGGAAATACAGATGTATACGTGCGTGTATACGCAAGACAGAAGAAAAATACAGTTTTAAAAGACACAAGCGTTTTGTTCTTACCTCCGGTTCCCGGATTCCTTCAGCACTCTTTATCTAAGCGAAGCAGACGCTTATCCCGTCAGCACTGCGAGACAACCTCCCGCCCTTTGCTGAGGGATAATGTCTGCTGATCTACCTAGTGCAGATATGTGAAGGACTGGACGGCCCCCAATTGATAAAGCTGAATTCTTTTATCGTATAAACAACCCTTTATGAGGTCTAAGAACACTGTACGCTGTTTACTTAAGAAGTACCGTAAGGGTACGCTAGTTGCCTAACGATCGCTCAGCCGTAGGCGAGACGCTCAAGCGTCACGTTCGCTCACGGCCCAGAGATCACAGGCAGGCACGCTATTGGCTGTGACTAACGTAATGATTCGCTATGGCGTAGCGGACGCTCGAGACCACGAGGAGATCACCAGCGGCGCAGACGCTCACAACGCTATACCTTTATATCTATACCTTTAACAATGAGATACACAGTATACCTTTATGTAGAGACAATGTGTAAGTGCAACCTGGTGTAACCTGATTAACTACAAAGCTGCTTGAGCATCACCGACGCTCTGTGAACACTTAACACTATGAGAAAATACACAGATACTTGTTTAGGGTCCAAAGCCTATTATATGTATTATAACTAATATACTTGCAAAAAGGAATCACAGTACAAATGATACACTACAATATAACAGAGACTTCCTAACCAAATAACTATACAAGAAATACAATACAATACAATACTAATCAAGGGAAAATACGAGAGAAAGAGAAGAGAGGGAGAGAGAGAGATATGAGAGAAATGGCTCACAGTAAGACAATATGATTACGGAGAGAAACTTACGCACAAGGGGAAACGATCGCAAGCGCCTCTGGACATCCAGCTTCCCGATTATCAGCAATGAGAACCGTTTGAAGAGAAGTGTAAGCTGGATGCCACAGGCCCGTCTTTTATGCTCCACACACAATGCAATCTAATGGTCTCTACAATCTTATCGTCCATTGGACACAGGAATTCGGCTTCGCATTATAACAAAAGGTCATAGGTTGATTCATACAGGTGGGCTGTGACAATTTCAAACAGCTCAGGTGGGTGGGACACTGCGTTTCCCGCCGCATACCTGAGTAAGAGTAAATAATAGTAATGGACATAAACTTCTTATGTCCATAACTATTCGTACGAGCGATTAATACGCTCCAAACCAACACCGGAATATTGCTATTTAAATACTCTTCCGATGGGTACCAAACACTACTGTATGACTCCTGTTAGACCCTTCCTACTATGCAAAGAGGGATTCCTCCGTTCAGGGACATTCTATATTAACCAAACTTCCAGAATCTATCAAAGGGACCATGATCTATAAACTACGTTAATTGTGAAAATATGTAACGATTGGGTCGCACGCTACGACTACATACTCTTTACCGTAAATACGCATACTGAGTGCGAGCGGGTGCACGCAACAGCGGGTATGCGCTATCACGGGAAAGCGCACGCATGCGCAGCGCGGACCAGTGTGAGGTGCAAATATGGCAGTGTGTATAGGGATATTTTTCTGACTTTGACATAGTGTACTTGAATTGTATTTAAAGTGAAATGCACTTACTTGGTTGTGTGTCCCAGGAGGGGGGGAATCCATTACTGTGCCGGCAGATGGATTCCTCCAGTACTTTTCCCCAAAAATGGAATGCCTTCCTCTCTAGCCTCCCACATGGAAGTATCATGGGGAGAGAGAGGAGCAGCTCAGCTTTAAAACAAGCTGAATGGTTTTCTGGAGCTCCATAGGGATCACCCTCGGTGGGCAGGAAACCCTAACCGGGGATCTAGGCCTCCCATCTCTGGAGCCCAAGTTTAGGCTGGAGATGGTGAGCTGGGAACCCGGGCAGATTCATGGAAGTAGTTTAGATGAGAAAGCTTCCCCCTGCCTAGACTGAACGTCACCAGGGCGGATAACAACCCTCCAGGATGGGACGGTCAAAGGAGAGTGACTACTCCCCACCGTCCACAGAGGACAATGTTAGCTGTGCATGTGGCCAAGGCATGCACATCACATGGGTAAACAATGATTGGTTGAGAACAGCACGGTGGACTTACCCCCTGTGGTATGTGTATTGGAGTAAGAAAAAAAGAGGAGGCCTGTGAGCCTCCAGAGGTATTATACCATTTTCACTCTGCTGTAAACATTTTGCTGTATTGTTGTTGCCCCTAGCAATAGGGAAGAGTCTTTTTTAAGACTGTTTGAGTGAATAAACATCTGCCTCAAGACGACCGCTTCATCTTGTGACCTGCAGTGCTATGCCAAACATAGTTCAGTTTTACGGCTGTCCAGGGTCCAGTCAGCATCTCCAAGATCCGCCTCCCACCAGCTACCGTGTGGAGGCCTAGTCCAGTGACTAGTAGTGCTTTGTCAACACTATGCAGGTGTGGTAAGACAGCGTGTCGACGCATACAGAGCAGTACCATGGTTCCAGACTCCATGGCAACAAAGAATCTGGTGGCAGCGTAGTACCCACCCACTGCGCAGTGGGTCGAGTCAGTAATAGGTGGTTACTGATGGTAAGTGGGAATCTCCTAAGTGGCCAGATCCCGTGTGACCTAAACATCCATTCCGTGACTGGGGCAGGATGCGAGGGCTTTCATACAGAACCGTCCGGTCACAGAAATTGCTGGCATAGCGGTGGGATAATCTTAGGTGGCTTTTCAGTCACCTGATTGGAGAAGCCGAGTTAGGAGAGGAGTAACTGCAGCGCAGGAGAACGCACAAGATGGCGGACTTCAGCGGAATGTCTAAGGATGATCTGGAGATCGTGTATCAGGAGAAGGGTGTGGATATCCTTTATCAACACGTCCAGAAGCATCATGAGGGCGGCACTCGTGAGCTTGGTGGAGGTAGAGAGTGCTAAGGGCGTTGGCATCAAAGAGGGCGGCCTACCAGTGGACCTTTGTACAGAACCGGTGAGACCCACAAGCCCCACCCTCTCTACTAGCAGCAGCCATGTTTCATACCTAGCAGGGCCGAAGGTCCAACATCCCTGGGGGGGTGACACGGATACCTAAGCAGATCGGCTAGTGGAATTCGGAGAAAGGGCAATGGAGCAAGAGTGCTTGATCATCACCTCACTTTCCAAGGGGCTCCAGTGACTGTGCGCAGCCCATTCTGCCCCCTGCAGTAGCAAGAGCCAGTGCTCCCACCTGAGGCAAAAGCGCGGAGCGTGCAAGAAAGACTGGGCGCACTTAGCCCCAGAATACAGCCCATGGCTTCAGCTGTGTCACTAGGCTGCAGCAGTGAACAGTGCCCGGACTGAGCAGAGTGAGCGGCTTTAGGGCAGGAGGAGTGGGGTACTTAATAGATTGGGTCTTGGTCCCAGCCGGTGGCTGAGAGCTATCAAGGAGGGTAGATAAGCCACTTAGTGAGGAGAACTCCAGAAAGCACGTCTGGATGGACTCAGGCCCCTCTTATTTATTTTTTTATATACTAACAAGTGTGGTACATCCCTGCAAAGGCAGATCCAATCTCTTTCTCATCAGACTCTGCTGTTTTCCCTGTACTCTCACTCAGATGTTCACTGCTGCCAGTAGCACACGTATGAGAAGCAGAAGTATGGTGACAGCTGTATAGATTCTGATATGTAATTCTCTATATCATACTTACCGTACACACATCATCCTTATTACAAGTGAGAGAATAGAGGTAAGACACTGAAGATGGGGGTGTTACAGTGGATTATAACCTAGTAGATGATGATTACAGGGTATTATATGGTATATTGCATGTAAAATACCTTGTTCCACACCTACTCTGCTGTAGCAATATACCTTATATAAGGGTGAGTAACACATGTACAGGCTTACCAGCGTATGAGCACACACATAAAGGAATGCTGCCTTACCAATGCTTCCAGGAGTAACGTTAGGAGACATTATTATAAAGCCTTCATTAAAAGTTATGTTTTAATACACACATTTACTATTAAGTGTCCCAGAAAGTCGTCTTCTCCTATTGTTTACAAGATTAATATTGTTACAGAAAATTTCACATTTCCATAATGTGTTTTATTTCCAGCAGATGGACACACAAGCAGGAATATCTCAGAAGGACATCTAATGTTATCCCCGGATTGTGACATAAAAGATAATGACAGTAGACAGGATTCTCCAGGAGATAACCCCATTACCCCAATTATACATCCAGCTCTATCAGCTGGTCCCTCTGATCCTGGGGAATGTTCTCCTGATCACTCTGATATTGGTGCATCTGTTACAGCTCTGAGAGTAGATACAGTGTTTCCCTGGTCTATAGATACCAAATGTTTTACACAGAACACAAACCTTATTACCCATCAGCCAGCTAAGGCAGGTGAGAGGCCACTGATATGTTCTGAGTGTGGGAAATGTTTTACATACAAATCAGGTCTTGTTACACATGAGAGAATACATACAGGTGAGAAACCATATTCCTGTTCTGAGTGTGGGAAATGTTTTACCCAGAAATCACAACTTATTACACATCAGCGAAGTCACACATGTGAAAGGCCATTTCCATGTCCTGAGTGTGGGAAATGTTTTGCACATAAATCAGATCTTGTTAGTCATAACAGAAATCACACAGGTGAGAAGCCATTTTCATGTTCTGAGTGTGGGAAATGTTTTACCTGGAAATCACAACTTGTTACACATCTGCGAAGTCACACAGGTGAAAATCCATTTCCATGTTCTGAGTGTGAGAAATGTTTTACATATAAATCACAACTTGTAATACATAAGAGAATACATACAGGTGAGAAACCATATTCCTGTTCTGAGTGTGGGAACTGTTTTACATACAAATCAACTCTTGATGCACATAAGAGAAGTCACACAGGTACATCACCATTTCCATGTTCTGAGTGTGGGAAATATTTTGCACAGAAATCACAACTTGCTAGACATCAGAGAAGTCACACAGGTGAGAAGCCATTTCCATGTCCTGAGTGTGGTAAATGTTTTGCACAAAATTCAGATCTTGTTAGTCATAACAGAAGTCACACAGGCGAGAATCCAATTTCTTGCTCTGAGTGTGGGAAATGTTTTGCCTGGAAATCACAACTTGTTAAACATCAGAGAAGTCACACAGGTGAGAAGCCTTTTCCATGTCCTGAGTGTGGGAAATGTTTTGCAAACAAATCAGATCTTGTTAAACATAAGAGAAGTCACACAGGTGAGAAGCCATTTCCATGTACTGAGTGTGGTAAATGTTTTGCACAAAAATCAGATCTTGTTAGTCATGACAGAAGTCACACAGGTGAGAATCCAATTTCCTGCTCTGAGTGTGGGAAATGTTTTGCCCGGAAATCACAACTTGTTATACATCACAGAAGTCACACAGGTGAGAAGCCATTTTCTTGCTCTGAGTGTGGGAAATGTTTTGCCCGGAAATCAGATATTGTTAGACATCAGCGAAGTCACACAGGTGCGAGGCCATTTCCATGTTCTGACTGTGGAAAATGTTTTGCACACAAATCACATCTTGTTATTCATCAGAGAAATCACACAGGTGAGAAGCCTTTTTCTTGCTCTGAGTGCACGAAAAGTTATACTCAGAAATCAGAACTTGTTACACATCAGAGAAGTCACACAGGTGAGAAGCCATTTCCATGTCCTGAGTGTGGGAAATGTTTTGCACACAAAAGAGATCTTTTTAAACATGAGAAAAGTCACACAGGTGAGAAGCCATTTTCTTGCTCTGAGTGTGGGAAATGTTTTGCACTCAAATCAGCTCTTGTTATACATCACAGAAGTCACACAGGTGAGAAGCCATTTTCTTGCTCTGAGTGTGGGAAATGTTTTACACAGAAATCACATCTTGTTACACATCAGCAAAGTCACACAGGTGATAATCCATTTCCATGCTCTGAGTGTGGGAAATGTTTTGCACTCAAATCAGCTCTTGTTATACATCACAGAAGTCACACAGGTGAGAAGCCATTTTCTTGCTCTGAGTGTGGGACATGTTTTACACAGAAATCACATCTTGTTAGACATCAGCAAAGTCACACAGGTGAGAATCCATTTCCATGCTCTGAGTGTGGGAAAGGTTTTGCACACAAATCAGCTCTTGTTGTACATCACAGAAGTCACACAGGTGAGAAGCCATTTCCATGTTCTGAGTGTGGGAAATGTTTTACACACAAATCACAATTTGTTACACACCAGAGAAGACACACAGGTGAGAAGCAATTTTAATCTTCTGGAGTATACTCATCATTGCCATGCGTTGTTCTTCAAGGTTCTTATCGTATCTCCTATGCTTTTTGCAATATACATGCTACTGCATGGTGAAATAATCAGATGTCATGTCCTCATCTACCACTGCTATGCAGATGATCTGTCTTTTGCTCCAGACACTGAGAACCCAGTCCCAATCCTAAATGGTTGTCTAGCTGAGCTCCAGGTGTGGGTGATGCCAGTTGGCTGTGACTCAGTCCTGGTGAAACAGGTCCATATGGTAGAAGCTCACCAACAAAGGACAGGGCTACAGCTCAGCTTTGCAAACCAACCAGACTTACACTTGGGGGTTCAGAGTTACAAAATTCTGATCCTGTGCAGAATCTTGGTGTCCTGGATTGTGGAGTGACACTTAGACATCAGGTATCAGCCACAATCAGATCCTTATCTGAGGAACATAGCCAGACTCCATCACTTATTTCCCTCAGAAGATCTACCTACAGTCATACATGTACTTGTATCATCACGCACAGACTACTGCAATGTCCTCTACCTGGGTCTCCCAGCAAAATAATTACTGAGCTTGTAGCTTGTACAGAATGCAGCAGCCAGGTTGTTACCTAACCAGCCCGTTCCTGCCACATAACACCCATTCTCTGCTCCCTTCACTGGCTGCCTGTAAGATGATGACTCGGGGCCTAATTCAGGTTTGATCGCAGTGTGTGATCCAAACGGAATTATTGAAAAATTGCGGGCGCATCCACTGCGCCCATCCCGTGCATGCACCTGCATTTTCTGCAGAGGGGACGCAGAAAATGTGATTGCCTGTCAGGCAGAGGCAGTCACGGGGGTGGGCGGGCAATGCTCCATTTCCAGGGAGGAAACGGAGCGGTGCGGGGGCAGTGTGGCGCGAACGGAGGACAGACGGGCATGATCACGGCTGTGTGACATCACATGCAGCCGCCATGATCAAGAAAAATGCAGCGGGCCTCCTGCGCAAGCAGCGGCAGCAGCGGGCCTCCTGCGCAAGCAGCGGCAGCAGGAGGCTTCACTAATTTCTACGATAAAGCAGAAATTGTGAGGCAATCGCAATTTCTGCTTCATCAAGGGGGTAGGCGGTGGTCAGCATGCTGGGTGGCCTTGCGATGGGTGGCCCCTAGCACGCTAGGAAAAGGATTGCTAATTAGCAGCATCTGCTATCCTTACTGAATTTAGACCCTCTATTAAGTAATCTTACTGAGTCCCAGCCTTGCATGACCATAATACCAGAAGCAGCTGCTGCCTCCGTACTGCCCGGGTTTCTTCCATCTGTTGATGGACTGTTAGCAGTACCATAAATTCCCAAGCAGTGCTAAGATGTCAGGGGAAACAGGGTGGGTGGCAGTAGTGCAGTAGCGGGGGCTACTGGAGGCAATGTCTATGTGGGTAATATTGTCCCCAAGCAGGGCTGAGGAGGGAGACAGGGCAGGGGGCAGAAGTAGGAGCTGCTGGAGGCAATGTCTATGAGGTTAAACGTCCCCAAGCAGGGCTGAGGAGGGAGACAGGGTGGGTGGCAGTAGTGGGAGCTGCTGGAGGCAATGTCTATGTGGGTAAATGTCCCCAAGCAGGGCTGAGGAGGGAGACAGGGCAGCGGGCAGTAGTAGGAGCTGTTGGATGCAATGTGTATGTGGGTAAACGTCCCCAAGCAGGGCTGAGGAGGGAGACAGGGTGGGTGGCAGTAGTGGGAGCTGCTGGAGGCAATGTCTATGTGGGTAAACATCTGCAAGCAGGGCTGAGGTGTCAGAGCGGGGAGACAGGGCAGGTGGCAGTAGTAGGGGAGACACGGGTGGATGGCAATAGTGGGGGGAGATGGGACGGGCGGCAGTAGTAGGGGAGACAGGGCAGGTGGCAGTAGTAGGGGAGACACGGGTGGATGTCAGTAGTGGGGGGAGACAGGGTGGGTGGCAGTAGTGGGGAGAGGACAGGGTGCGTGGCAGTAGTGGGGGAGACATGGGGTGGATGGCAATAGTGGGGGGAGATGGGGCGGGTGGTCACAGTGCAGTACCAGGGGCTGCTGGAGGCAGTAAAGAGGTGTATGTGTTCCACACAGAATCAGTTGATAATTAGACTTAATGATGATTATGCTTCCTTATTTCTAATGAATCCCTTGTATGTGTTACTGTTATTTGCTGTGTCAGCCTTTATGTGTGTTCTGTGTAATAATCCTGAAAGTAGTGCTGCTACCGATCTCATATCATTTGTAGTAACTTGGAAAAGATGAGATATGAGGTGCACTCTGGAAGCTTATAGGGGGTTAATCAGAGATGAACGCAGATGTGACATCACGCAACCCCCCCCCCCTCCTGGAAAATGGCCCCGGCCCACCCGCGTTCACCCCTCAGGGATGCGACCACAATGTGTGTGTCTGCACGGCTGCTGTGCATGTGCATTTTGCCACCACCGGGTAAACTGCTGCGGGCCACTATTGCGGATGGGTCTGAATGACCCCCATAGGCTGTTGTGCAGAGTAAAGTATTTTTTAAGTTTAAAATACAGACAAAAATATGTGTATTAAAGATATGAAATAAAGTTGTTTAAAAGCAAAATATTTCTGGTGCAATTTTGGCTATGTCCGATTTTGACAGCGCATTTGAATAGTGGGATGATATTACGGGGGGAAGGGGGGGGTCTCTGTGTAATTAAATAGTTTTATCATTTGTTGGTTTTAATTAAATTTTGTCTGTTCAACTGTTCTGGTTTTTTTTACTCTGATAAACTGTTTTTAAAGTAAACTGATGGACAATAGGTCAGTTGCGCAGTTTCCTCAATGTTACGCTGTTTACACTTTATTCCTAGCTACGGGCGTACCTATGCGTAGCGCCACTTAGCGTACCTTTTGAGCGTTGATGCACTCATAATACTTTGGTGAATATATATGGCTACAGCAATATAACACACTTAGACCTTAGTATAGTGTTGGAAGTGTCCCTGACGCTTCGCCAGATTAACAAAATAACAGACGAGACAGATGGGTAAGTTTGGAGTAAAGGTCCAATCCAATAACCATATATATTAGTCCCTAGCGGACACAAAGGGATAACTATGCTACACTGTAGCAACACAATACAATTCAAGGATACAGTAATACGTGCAATAATATACAACAGACGGGAAATAAATGCAAGTACAATTAGCAATACAACTATACCAATACAATAGGATCAGTTACCGTCATACATACGCTGCGCCACCGGATTCCAGGCCTCCGTCGCCTTACAAGATGACCTCTGAGAAAGGTGACTGAAACCTGGCCCAGGTGCGTCCTTTATACAATGTTCCACTAATAGTACAATAGGGAATGTAAGATCTTCCATTGGTCCAGGGGCGGGACATATTCAGTACACTGTGTGTCATTGGTCAGCTGGAACACTGAGCGACACCTAATCTTGTGATGTGATTACAGGTTACTTCTGGGCTCCCACCTAAAGACCAGTTCAAACCGACCACAGTATCATACAGTAATATACATGAATCCGGTATTGCTAATAACTTGTTGAGGTAATATGTGACAATATCCTCGCAACCACCGAATTATTACTTATGTGACCCTGAACAATTTCATCCCACACACGGTATCCATACACGGTGTCCTTAATATTTAATGGAACAATACATATATACATATATATACCTTGGGTCTTATATACGTGAATGTGATCGTCAGCTCAACGACACATCCACTTATAGGAGACTGACTAGGGACCCAACTCGAGAGTTTAAAAAAGAATTGGACCAGTATTTACAGGATGTTTGTGAACAGGGCCTTATTTCTTCTGAAGTTAAGAAAGCATTGTGTGTAGAATATCCGAAAGTGCCCCTTTTTTACACTGTGCCTAAGATACATAAGTCACTCGTAGACCTACCTGGCCGACCTATAGTGTCGGCCAGGGGCTCTTTATATCATTCAGTATCAATATTTTTGGATGCATTTTAAATCCATGCATCCAAGCTACACCGTCTTATTTAAAAGACACAACTACTCTCTTGATACAAATGCAAGAATTGGGTGACTTACCTGAGCACATGTTGATGTGTAGTGCTGATGTCACTAGCCTCTACACCTGCATCTACTACTAAATGAGAACCGTTTAAATACGGGCCCCGACCTAGGAGTTTTTTTTGAAGTTGTTACATTTGGTTTTGAGTCGGAATTACTTTGTCTTTAATGGAGGATTCTTTTTACAAATAGCATGCTGTGCGATGGGGTCGGCAGTGGCCCGATCGTACGCCTGCGCCTTCATGCACTATGTTGAAAAACAAATGTTTTATCTTAACACAACTGTTATGTCGCAGGTAGTTTATTACAAACGCTATATTGATGACCTGGTGTTTTGGCAAGGCTCTAGGGAAGATCTGGTCCAACTATGGGAAAAACATAAACAGAACATGTAGTGAAGTTCACCACAACATTGGATGAGTTTACAATACATTTTTTAGAAGTATCCATCACCCGTAGTGACAAAGGGGTATCTACCTCCATTTACATCAAACCCACCGATCGGAATACATTACTTAGTCATCAAATGTTTCATCCTTTGGCTCTCAAGACAGGACTCCCCTACTCGCAATTTCTGCGGGTTAGAAGAATTACCTCAGACCCGGCAGAAACCATAGTGGCATTGGATAACATGTTGAGTAAATTTGCCCAGCGTGGATATCCAATGAAAGCATTACAGGCGTCAAAGACACGGGTTCTTAATATGCCACGGGAGCAGGCTCTCACACCCAAAATTAGAAATAGGGTTTCGGGGGTTAAAAAACTAACCTGGGTCAATAAATATACGACAGCAAGTAAACGGGTGGTTAAGAAAGCAAAACAAATGTGGCCAATCATACAGACTGATCAGGCATTGTCCACATTAGCAGAAACTCGTCTCATGTCTTGCCACACACGTGGCAAAAATCTAGGGGATTATGTTATGAAACTTGATGTTTCTAACCTTACTAAGATTAGTCAGTCCTATTTTCTGTGACAAAAACAGGGATGTTTTAAATGTCTAGGGTGTGCTACCTGTAATACTCTTATTACAGGAGCAACATTTCACCACCCACATAGTGGTCAAAAAATTAAAATCCGGCACAGACTTCCCTGCACAACTACACATGTAATATACCTTTAAACTTGTCCTTGTGGTCTTGCCTATGTGGGCAAGACTATTCTTCAATTTAGGGAGAGGATGGCCCTTCATCGCAGTGCCATTAAAAAGGCCCATGAAAAGAACCAAAGTGATCAACCATTTGCAAGGCCCTGCTTAGAGGGCAAACATGGAGTTGCCTTAATTAGGGCGATTCTAATAGACCATGGCCCTCATTCCGAGTTGATCGCTCGCAAGGCGATTTTAGCAGAGTTACACACGCTAAGCCGCCGCCTACTGGGAGTGAATCTAAACTTCTTAAATGTGCGACCGATGTATGCGCAATATTGCGATCACAAACGAGTTAGCAGTTTCTGAGTAGCTTCAGACTTACTCTGCCTGTGCGATCAGTTCAGTGCTTTTCGTTCCTGGCTGACGTCATAAACACACCCAGCGTTCGCCCAGGCACTCCCACCGTTTCTCCGGCCACTCCTGCGTTTTTTCCGGAAACGGTAGCGTTTCCAGCCACACGCCCCTAAAACGCCGTGCTTCCGCCCAGTAACACCCATTTCCTGTCAATCACAATGCGAACGTCGGAGCGATGAAAATGCTGTGAGTAAACTTACTTTCTCCATAGTAAAGTTACTTGGCGCAGTCGCAGTGCGAACATTGCGCATGCGCACTAAGAGAATTCTCACTGCGATGCGATGAAAATCTCCGAGCGAACAACTCGGAATGAGGGCCCATGTACCTAAATCCCTCAGGGGCAGTAACAGGAACAGGGTGCTGTTACAAAAAGAATCCAGATGGATTTATACCCTGGGTACTATTTCCCCTAGGGGGTTAAATGAAATTTAGGGTTACAATGCTTTCTTTAGAGCCAGCTCCCTATATGATTCATTCCATACTTTAAAAATTGGAGTTTTGAGAACAATGTTAGCTAACACACATAGATTACCAAAAGACACATTAATATGAGGGAAGTTCACATATATAACTCTGGACCCATAATCACTGTTAAATGGCATTTCTTAACTTGTGTTTTTAATTCACATTAGTTAATAGATATCACTGTATGTCTGTTTCATTGTTAATAAAGCTTATTTCTCTGACATCCTAGTGGATGCTGGGGACTCTGTAAGGACCATGGGGAATAGACAGGCTCCGCAAGAGACTGGGCACTCTAAAGAAAGATTTAGGACTATCTGGTGTGCACTGGCTCCTCCCCCTATGACCCTCCTCCAAGCCTCAGTTAGATTTCTGTGCCCGGCCGAGCTGGATGCACACTAGGGGCTCTCCTGAGCTCCTAGGAAGAAAGTATATGTTAGGTTTTTTATTTTCAGTGAGACCTGCTGGCAACAAGCTCACTGCATCGAGGGACTAAGGGGAGAAGAAGCGAAGTAGCTCCAGAGGGATCGAACACAGGACCCGACCTCGTCGTCCGTTCCCGGAGCCGCGCCGTCGTCCCCCTTACAGAGCCAGAAGCAAGAAGGTCCGGAAAATCGGCGGCTGAAGACTTCTGTCTTCTCTAAGGTACTGCAGCCGTGCGCCATTGCTCCTCATGCACACCACACACTGCGGTCACTGATGGGTGCAGGGCGCTGGGGGGGGGTCACCCTGAGCAGCAATATTAACACCTTGGCTGGTGAACTGGCACCATATATAGCCCCAGGGGCTATATAGGTGTTTATTAACCCCTGACAGAACTTTTACAATAGCGGGAGAAAGCCCGCCGAAAAAGGGGCGGAGCCATCTCCCTCAGCACACTGGCGCCATTTTTCCCCTCACAGCTCCGCTGGAAGGAAGCTCCCTGGCTCTCCCCTGCGGTCCTGCACTACAGAAAAGGGTAAAAAAGAGGGGGGGCACAAATTAGGTGCAGTATAAATATATTATGCAGCTATAAGGGGAAAACACGTTTTTATAGGTAATATCCCTGTGATATATAGCGCTCTGGTGTGTGCTGGCAAAAGGGCTTTGTGGGGTCCTGTCCTCTGTAAGAGCATTCCCTGTGTGTCTGCTGTGTGTCGGTACTGCTGTGTCGACATGTATGAGGAGGAAAATGATGTGGAGGCGAAGCAAATGCCTGTGAATGTGATGTCACCCCTGCGGGGTCGACACCTGTGTGGTTGGACTTATGGAAGGAATTGCGTGAAAGTGTCAACTCCTTACACAAAAGGTTTGACGACATAGGACAGCTGGCTACACTACACAGCTTGTGCCTGTTCCAGCGTCTCAAATGTCATCAGGGGCTTTAAAACGCCCGCTACCTCAGGTGACAGATACAGACGTCGACACGGATACCGACTCCAGTGTCGACGATGATGAGACTAGTGTACCCTCCAATAGGTCCACCAGTTACATGATTGAGGCAATGAAAAATGTTTTGCACATTTCTGATAATACCCCAGGTACCACAAAAAAGGGTATTATGTTTGGTGAGAAAAAACTACCTGTAGTTTTTCCTGCATCTGAGGAATTAAATGAGGTGTGTGAGGAAGCATGGACTTCCCCCGATAAGAAATTGATCATTTCAAAACGTCACGTTGGTAAACACCCCCTAGGGTAGATAAGGCGCTGACACGCTTATCAAAGAAGGTGGCACTACCGTCTCCGGATACGGCCACCCTGAAGGAACCTGCTGATAGGAAGCTACCCTAAAAGCTATTTACACACACACAGGCATTATATTGCGACCAGCGATTGCATCAGCTTGGATGTACAGTGCTGCTGCTGCGTGGTCAGATTCCCTGTCGGATAATATTGATACCATGGATAGGGACAATATTTTGCTGACGATTGAGCATATAAAAGATGCAGTCTTATACATGCGTGATGCACAGAGGGATATTTGCCGGCTGGCATCAAAAATAAGCGCTATGTCCATTGCCGCCAGAAGGGGGTTATGGACTCGGCAATGGTCAGGTGATGCAGACTCAAAGCGGCACATGAAAGTTTTACCCTATAAAGGGGTGGAACTTTTTGGGGAGGGCCTTTCAGACCTCGTTTCCACAGCTACTGCTGGGAAATCGACCTTTTTGCCACAGGCTACCCCACAGCAAAAGTAAGCACCGTATTATCAGGTACAGTCCTTTCGGCCAAAGAAAAATAAGAGGGTTAGAGGCTCATCCTTTCTGCCAAGGGGCAGAGGTAAGGGGAAAAAGCTGCAGCACACAGCTAGTTCCCAAGAGCAGAAGTCCTCCCCTGCGTCCGGTAAGTCCACAGCATGACGCTGGGGCTGCTCAGGCGGAACCGGGAACGTTGGGGGCCCGTCTCAGGAATTTCAGCGCACAGGGGGCTCTCTCACAGGTGGATCCCTGGGTCCTTCAAGTAGTATCTCAGGGATACAGGCTGGAATTCGAGACGTCTCCCACCCCCCCGCCGTTTCCTAAAATCTGCCCTACCGGCAACTCCCTCTGCCAGGGAGGCAGTGTTGGTGGCTATTCAGAAACTATATTCACAGCAAGTGATTGTCAAAGTACCCCTCCTTCAACAAGGACAAGGTTACTATTCCACAATGTTTGTGGTACCGAAACCAGATGGTTCGGTGAGACCCATCTTAAATTTAAAATCCTTGAACACTTATCTCAGAAGGTTCAAGTTCAAGATGGAATCGCTCAGGGCGGTTATTGCGAGCCTGGAGGAGGGGGATTACATGGTCTCCCTGGACATCAAGGATGTGTACCTGCATGTCCCCATTTACCCTCCGCACCAGGAGTACCTGGTACAGGACTGTCACTATCAGTTCCAGACGCTGCCGTTTGGGTTATCCACGGCACCAAGGGTCTTTACCAAGGTAATGGCCGAAATGATGATACTCCTTCGCAAGAAGGGAGTTTTAATTATCCCGTACTTGGACGATCTCCTGATAAAGGCGAGGTCCAAAGAACAGTTGGTAGTGGGGGTAGCACTTTCTCGGGAAGTGCTACAACAGCACGGCTGGATTCTCTATATTCCAAAGTCACAGCTGGTCCCGACGACACGTCTTCTGTTCCTGGGAATGATTCTGGACACAGACCAGAAAAGAGTGTTTCTTCCAGTGGAAAAAGCAGAGGAGTTGTCATCTCTAGTCAGAGACATCCTAAAACCAGGAAAAGTGTTGGTACATCAATGCACACGAGTGTGGTAGCTTCATACGAAGCAATTCCATTCGGAAGGTTCCACGCAAGGACATTCCAGTGGGACCTGTTGGACAAATGGTCCGGGTCCCATCTCCAGATGCAACAACGGATAACCCTATCGTCAAGAACCAGGGTGTCGCTGCTGTGGTGGCTGCAGAGGGCTCATCTACTAGAGGGCCGCAGATTCGGAATACAGGACTGGGTCCTGGTGACCACGGATGCCAGCCTTCGGGGCTGGGGTGCAGTCACAAAGGGAAGAAATTTCCAAGGACTGTGGTCAGATCAGGAGAATTCTCTTCACATAAATATCCTGGAGCTAAGGGCCATTTACAATGCCCTAAGCCAGGCAAGGCCCCTGCTTCAGAACCAGCCGGTACTGATCCAGTCAGACAACATCACGGCGGTCGCCCATGTAAACAGGCAGGGCGACACAAGAAGCAGAATGGCGATGGCAGAAGCCACAAGGATTCTCTGATGGGCAGAGAATCATGTGTTAGCACTGACAGCAGTGTTCATTCCGGGAGTGGACAACTGGGAAGCAGACTTCCTCAGCAGGCACGACCTCCACCCGGGAGAATGGGGACTTCATCCAGAAGTCTTCCAAATGCTGGTAAACTGTTGGGAAAGACCACAGGTGGACATGATGGCATCCCGCCTCTACAAAAAGCTAAAAAGATATTGCGCCAGGTCAAGGGACCCTCAGGCGATAGCTGTGGACGCTCTAGTGACACCGTGGGTGTACCAGTCGGTTTATGTGTTTCCTCCTCTACCGCTCATACCCAAGGTACTGAGAATAATAAGAAGGCGAGGAGTGAAAACAATACTCGTGGTTCCGGATTGGCCAAGAAGAGCTTGGTACCCGAAACTTCAAGAGATGCTTGCAGAGGACCCTTGGCCTCTGCCGCTCAGACAAGACCTGCTGCAGCAGGGACCCTGTCTGTTCCAAGACTTACCGCGGCTACGTTTGACGGCATGGCGGTTGAACACCGGATCCTAAAGGAAAAGGGTATTCCGGAGGAAGTCATCCCTACCCTGATCAAAGCCAGGAAGGATGTCACCGCAAGACATTATCACCGCATTTGGCGGAAATATGTTGCTTGGTGTGTGGCCATGAAGGCCCCGACGGAGGAATTTCAACTGGGTCGATTCCTGCACTTCCTGCAAGCAGGAGTGATGTTGGGCCTCAAATTGGGGTCCATCAATGTCCAGATTTCGGCTCTGTCGATTTTCTTCCAGAAAGAACTGGCTTCATTGCCTGAAGTTCAGACCTTTGTCAAAGGAGTTCTGCATATTCAGCCTCCTTTTGTGCCCCCGGTGGCACCTTGGGATCTCAATGTGGTTTTGGAATTCCTGAAATCACATTGGTTCGAACCACTTAAGACTGTGGATTTAAAATATCTCACGTGGAAAGTGGTCATGCTGTTGGCCCTGGCTTCGGCCAGGCGGGTTTCAGAATTGGCGGCTTTGTCTTGTAAAAGCCCTTATCTGATTTTCCATATGGATAGGGCAGAATTGAGGACTCGTCCTCAGTTTCTCCCGAAGGTGGTCTCAGTTTTTCACTTGAACCAACCTATTGTGGTGCCTGCGGCTACTAGGGACTTCCAAGTTGCTGGACGTAGTCAGGGCCCTGAAAATGTACGTTTCCAGGATGGCTGGAGTCAGAATAACTGACTCGCTGTTTATCCTGTATGCACCCAACAAGATGGGTGCTCCTGCTTCTAAGCAGTCTATTGCGCGCTGGATTTGTAGCACTATTCAGCTGGCGCATTCTGCGGTGGGATTACTGCAGCCTAAATCAATAAAAGCCCATTCCACAAGGAAGGTGGGCTCATCTTGGGCGGCTGCCCGAGGGGTCTCGGCTTTACAACTTTGCAGAGTAGCTACTTGGTCAGGGGCAAACACGTTTGCAAAATTCTACAAATTTGATACCCTGGCTGAGGAGGACCTGGAGTTCTCTCATTCGGTGCTGCAGAGTCATCCGCACTCTCCCGCCCGTTTGGGAGCTTTGGTATAACCCCCATGGTCCTTACGGAGTCCCCAGCATCCACTAGGACGTCAGGGAAAATAAGAATTTACTCACCGGTAATTCTATTTCTCGTAGTCCGTAGTGGATGCTGGGCGCCCATCCCAAGTGCGGATTGTCTGCAATACTTGTACATAGTTATTGTTACAAAACTCGGGTTGTTATTGCGAACCATCTTTTCAGAGGCTCCATTGTTATCATACTGTTAACCGTGGTTCCGATCACGTGTTATATGGTGTGATTGGTGTGGCTGGTATGAGTCTTACTCGGGATTCAAAATCCTTCCTTATTGTGTCAGCTCTTCCGGGCACAGTTCCTAACTGAGGCTTGGAGGAGGGTCATAGGGGAGGAGCCAGTGAACACCAGATAGTCCTAAATCTTTCTTTAGAGTGCCCAGTGTCCTGCGGAGCCCGTCTATTCCCCATGGTCCTTACGGAGTCCCCAGCATCCACTACGGACTACGAGAAATAGATTTACCGGTGAGTAAAATCTTATTTTTTCTCTGATTTAGTCACCATATCTCTCCTTTATCTCTGCTGGTGCAATACATAACCACTGCTGTGGGTCAAAACAGTACCCTCTCCTGAAGGGTGGACTCCAGACTCTCCATATAAGCCAAGGGCAACAGAAACAGGAGTACAACATAAAATACATAACCACTGCCGTGGCTCATAACAGTACCCTCTCCTGAAGGGTGGACTCTGGACTCTCCATATAAGCCAAGGGGAACAGAAACAGGAGTACACCATAAAATACATAACCACTGCCGTGGGTCATAACAGTACCCTCTCCTGAAGGGTGGACTCCGAACACTCCATATAAGCCAAGGGGAACAGAAACAGGAGTACAACATAAAATACATAACCACTGCCGTGGGTCATAACAGTACCCTCTCCTGAAGGGTGGACTCCGGATACCCCATATAAGCCAAGGGGAACAGAAACAGGAGTACAACATAAAATACATAACCACTGCCGTGGCTCATAACAGTACCCTCTCCTGAAGGGTGGACTCCGGACTCTCCATATAAGCCAAGGGGAACAGAAACAGGAGTACAACATAAAATACATAACCACTGCTTGTGGGTCATAACAGTACCCTCTCCTGAAGGGTGGACTCCGGACTCTCCATATAAGCCAAGGGGAACAGAAACAGGAGTACAACATAAAATACATAACCACTGCCGTGGCTCATAACAGTACCCTCTCCTGAAGGGTGGACTCCGGACTCTCCATATAAGCCAAGGGGAACAGAAACAGGAGTATAACATAAAATACATAACCACTGCTGTGGGTCAAAACAGTACCCTCTCCTGAAGGGTGGACTCCGGACACTCCATATAAGCCAAGGGGAACAGAAACAGGAGTACAACATAAAATACATAACCACTGCCGTGGGTCATAACAGTACCCTCTCCTGAAGGGTGGACTCCGGACACTCCATATAAGCCAAGAAGAACAGAAACAGGAGCACAACATAAAATACATAACCACTGCCGTGGGTCATAACAGTACCCTCTCCTGAAGGGTGGACTCTGGACACCCCATATAAGCCAAGGGGAACAGAAACAGGAGTACAACATAAAATACATAACCACTGCCGTGGGTCATTACAGTACCCTCTCCTGAAGGGTGGACTCCGGACTCTCCATATAAGCCAAGGGGAACAGAAACAGGAGCACAACATAAAATACATAACCACTGCTGTGGGTCATAACAGTACCCTCTCCTGAAGGGTGGACTCCGGACTCTCCATATAAGCCAAGGGGAACAGAAACAGGAGTACATCATAAAATACATAACCACTGCTTGTGGGTCATAACAGTACCCTCTCCTGAAGGGTGGACTCCGGACACTCCATATAAGCCAAGGGGAACAGAAACAGGAGTACAACATAAAATACATAACCACTGCCGTGGGTCATAACAGTACCCTCTCCTGAAGGGTGGACTCTGGACACCCCATATAAGCCAAGGGGAACAGAAACAGGAGTACAACATAAAATACATAACCACTGCCGTGGGTCATAACAGTACCCTCTCCTGAAGGGTGGACTCCGGACACTCCATATAAGCCAAGGAGAACAGAAACAGGAGCACAACATAAAATACATAACCACTGCCGTGGGTCATAACAGTACCCTCTCCTGAAGGGTGGACTCTGGACACCCCATATAAGCCAAGGGGAACAGAAACAGGAGTACAACATAAAATACATAACCACTGCCGTGGCTCATAACAGTACCCTCTCCTGAAGGGTGGACTCCGGACTCTCCATATAAGCCAAGGGGAACAGAAACAGGAGCACAACATAAAATACATAACCACTGCTGTGGGTCATAACAGTACCCTCTCCTGAAGGGTGGACTCCGGACTCTCCATATAAGCCAAGGGGAACAGAAACAGGAGTACATCATAAAATACATAACCACTGCTTGTGGGTCATAACAGTACCCTCTCCTGAAGGGTGGACTCCGGACACTCCATATAAGCCAAGGGGAACAGAAACAGGAGTACAACATAAAATACATAACCACTGCCGTGGGTCATAACAGTACCCTCTCCTGAAGGGTGGACTCCGGACTCTCCATATAAGCCAAGGGGAACAGAAACAGGAGTACAACATAAAATACATAACCACTGCCGTGGGTCATAACAGTACCCTCTCCTGAAGGGTGGACTCCGGACTCTCCATATAAGCCAAGGGGAACAGAAACAGGAGTACAACATAAAATACATAACCACTGCCGTGGGTCATAACAGTACCCTCTCCTGAAGGGTGGACTCCGGACACTCCATATAAGCCAAGGGGAACAGAAACAGGAGTACAACATAAAATACATAATCACTGCCGTGGGTCATAACAGTACCCTCTCCTGAAGGGTGGACTCCGGACTCTCCATATAAGCCAAGGGGAACAGAAACAGGAGTACAACATAAAATACATAACCACTGCCGTGGGTCATAACAGTACCCTCTCCTGAAGGGTGGACTCCGGACACTCCATATAAGCCAAGGGGAACAGAAACAGGAGTACAACATAAAATACATAACCACTGCCGTGGGTCATAACAGTACCGTCTCCTGAAGGGTGGACTCCGGACACTCCATATAAGCCAAGGGGAACAGAAACAGGAGCACAACATAAAATACATAACCACTGCCGTGGGTCATAACAGTACCCTCTCCTGAAGGGTGGACTCCGGACACACCATATAAGCCAAGGGGAACAGAAACAGGAGTACAACATAAAATACATAACCACTGCTGTGGGTCATAACAGTACCCTCTCCTGAAGGGTGGACTCCGGACACTCTATATAAGCCAAGGGGAACAGAAACAGGAGTACAACATAAAATACATAACCACTGCCGGGGGTCATAACAGTACCCTCTCCTGAAGGGTGGACTCTGGACACTCCATACAAGCCAAGGGGAACAGAAACAGGAGTACAATATAAAATACATAACCACTGCTGTGGGTCATAACAGTACCCTCTCCTGAAGGGTGGACTCCGGACACTCCATATAAGCCAAGGGGAACAGAAACAGGAGTACAACATAAAATACATAACCACTGCCGTGGGTCATAACAGTACCCTCTCCTGAAGGGTGGACTCCGGACACTCTATATAAGCCAAGGGGAACAGAAACAGGAGTACAACATAAAATACATAACCACTGCCGTGGGTCATAACAGTACCCTCTCCTGAAGGGTGGACTCCGGACTCTCCATATAAGCCAAGGGGAACAGAAACAGGAGTACAACATAAAATACATAACCACTGCCGTGGGTCATAACAGTACCCTCTCCTGAAGGGTGGACTCCGGACTCTCCATATAAGCCAAGGGGAACAGAAACAGGAGTACAACATAAAATACATAACCACTGCCGTGGGTCATAACAGTACCCTCTCCTGAAGGGTGGACTCCGGACACTCCATATAAGCCAAGGAGAACAGAAACAGGAGTACAACATAAAATACATAACCACTGCTGTGGGTCATAACAGTACCCTCTCCTGAAGGGTGGACTCCGGACTCTCCATATAAGCCAAGGGGAACAGAAACAGGAGTACAACATAAAATACATAACCACTGCCGTGGGTCATAACAGTACCCTCTCCTGAAGGGTGGACTCCGAACACTCCATATAAGCCAAGGGGAACAGAAACAGGAGTACAACATAAAATACATAACCACTGCCGTGGGTCATAACAGTACCCTCTCCTGAAGGGTGGACTCCGGACTCTCCATATAAGCCAAGGGGAACAGAAACAGGAGTACAACATAAAATACATAACCACTGCTGTGGGTCATAACAGTACCCTCTCCTGAAGGGTGGACTCCGGACACTCCATATAAGCCAAGGGGAATAGAAACAGGAGTACAACATAAAATACATAACCACTGCCGTGGGTCATAACAGTACCCTCTCCTGAAGGGTGGACTCCGGACACACCATATAAGCCAAGGGGAACAGAGACAGGAGTACAACATAAAATACATAACCACTGCCGTGGGTCATAACAGTACCCTCTCCTGAAGGGTGGACTCCGGACACTCTATATAAGCCAAGGGGAACAGAAACAGGAGTACAACATAAAATACATAACCACTGCCGGGGGTCATAACAGTACCCTCTCCTGAAGGGTGGACTCCGGACACACCATATAAGCCAAGGGGAACAGAAACAGGAGTACAACATAAAATACATAACCACTGCTGTGGGTCATAACAGTACCCTCTCCTGAAGGGTGGACTCTGGACACTCCATACAAGCCAAGGGGAACAGAAACAGGAGTACAATATAAAATACATAACCACTGCTGTGGGTCATAACAGTACACTCTCCTGAAGGGTGGACTCCGGACTCTCCATATAAGCCAAGGGGAACAGAAACAGGAGTACAACATAAAATACATAACCACTGCTGTGGGTCATAACAGTACCCTCTCCTGAAGGGTGGACTCCGGACACTCCATATAAGCCAAGGGGAACAGAAACAGGAGTACAACATAAAATACATAACCACTGCCGTGGGTCATAACAGTACCCTCTCCTGAAGGGTGGACTCCGGACTCTCCATATAAGCCAAGGGGAACAGAAACAGGAGTACAACATAAAATACATAACCACTGCCGTGGGTCATAACAGTACCCTCTCCTGAAGGGTGGACTCCGGACTCTCCATATAAGCCAAGGGGAACAGAAACAGGAGTACAACATAAAATACATAACCACTGCCGTGGGTCATAACAGTACCCTCTCCTGAAGGGTGGACTCCGGACACTCCATATAAGCCAAGGAGAACAGAAACAGGAGTACAACATAAAATACATAACCACTGCTGTGGGTCATAACAGTACCCTCTCCTGAAGGGTGGACTCCGGACTCTCCATATAAGCCAAGGGGAACAGAAACAGGAGTACAACATAAAATACATAACCACTGCTGTGGGTCATAACAGTACCCTCTCCTGAAGGGTGGACTCCGGACTCTCCATATAAGCTAAGGGGAACAGAAACAGGAGTACAACATAAAATACATAACCACTGCCGTGGGTCATAACAGTACCCTCTCCTGAAGGGTGGACTCCGGACACACCATATAAGCCAAGGGGAACAGAAACAGGAGTACAACATAAAATACATAACCACTGCCGTGGGTCATAACAGTACCCTCTCCTGAATGGTGGACTCCGGACACTCTATATAAGCCAAGGGGAACAGAAACAGGAGTACAACATAAAATACATAACCACTGCCGGGGGTCATAACAGTACCCTCTCCTGAAGGGTGGACTCCGGACACACCATATAAGCCAAGGGGAACAGAAACAGGAGTACAACATAAAATACATAACCACTGCCGTGGGTCATAACAGTACCCTCTCCTGAAGGGTGGACTCCGGACACTCTATATAAGCCAAGGGGAACAGAAACAGGAGTACAACATAAAATACATAACCACTGCCGGGGGTCATAACAGTACCCTCTCCTGAAGGGTGGACTCCGGACACTCTATATAAGCCAAGGGGAACAGAAACAGGAGTACAACATAAAATACATAACCACTGCCGGGGGTCATAACAGTACCCTCTCCTGAAGGGTGGACTCTGGACACTCCATACAAGCCAAGGGGAACAGAAACAGGAGTACAATATAAAATACATAACCACTGCTGTGGGTCATAACAGTACCCTCTCCTGAAGGGTGGACTCCGGACACTCCATATAAGCCAAGGGGAACAGAAACAGGAATACATCATAAAATACATAACCACTGCTGTGGGTCATAACAGTACCCTCTCCTGAAGGGTGGACTCCGGACTCTCCATATAAGCCAAGTTGAACAGAAACAGGAGCACAACATAAAATACATAACCACTGCTGTGGGTCATAACAGTACCCTCTCCTGAAGGGTGGACTCCGGACTCTCCATATAAGCCAAGGGGAACAGAAACAGGAGTACATCATAAAATACATAACCACTGCTTGTGGGTCATAACAGTACCCTCTCCTGAAGGGTGGACTCCAGACACTCCATATAAGCCAAGGGGAACAGAAACAGGAGTACAACATAAAATACATAACCACTGCCGTGGGTCATAACAGTACCCTCTCCTGAAAGGTGGACTCCGGACTCTCCATATAAGCCAAGGGGAACAGAAACAGGAGTACAACATAAAATACATAACCACTGCCGTGGGTCATAACAGTACCCTCTCCTGAAGGGTGGACTCCGGACTCTCCATATAAGCCAAGGGGAACAGAAACAGGAGTACAACATAAAATACATAACCACTGCCGTGGGTCATAACAGTACCCTCTCCTGAAGGGTGGACTCCGGACACTCCATATAAGCCAAGGGGAACAGAAACAGGAGTACAACATAAAATACATAACCACTGCCGTGGGTCATAACAGTACCGTCTCCTGAAGGGTGGACTCCGGACACTCCATATAAGCCAAGGGGAACAGAAACAGGAGCACAACATAAAATACATAACCACTGCCGTGGGTCATAACAGTACCCTCTCCTGAAGGGTGGACTCCGGACACACCATATAAGCCAAGGGGAACAGAAACAGGAGTACAACATAAAATACATAACCACTGCTGTGGGTCATAACAGTACCCTCTCCTGAAGGGTGGACTCCGGACACTCTATATAAGCCAAGGGGAACAGAAACAGGAGTACAACATAAAATACATAACCACTGCCGGGGGTCATAACAGTACCCTCTCCTGAAGGGTGGACTCCGGACACACCATATAAGCCAAGGGGAACAGAAACAGGAGTACAACATAAAATACATAACCACTGCCGTGGGTCATAACAGTACCCTCTCCTGAAGGGTGGACTCCGGACACACCATATAAGCCAAGGGGAACAGAAACAGGAGTACAACATAAAATACATAACCACTGCCGTGGGTCATAACAGTACCCTCTCCTGAAGGGTGGACTCCGGACACACCATATAAGCCAAGGGGAACAGAAACAGGAGTACAACATAAAATACATAACCACTGCCGTGGGTCATAACAGTACCCTCTCCTGAAGGGTGGACTCCGGACACTCCATATAAGCCAAGGAGAACAGAAACAGGAGTACAACATAAAATACATAACCACTGCTGTGGGTCATAACAGTACCCTCTCCTGAAGGGTGGACTCCGGACTCTCCATATAAGCCAAGGGGAACAGAAACAGGAGTACAATATAAAATACATAACCACTGCTGTGGGTCATAACAGTACCCTCTCCTGAAGGGTGGACTCTGGACACTCCATACAAGCCAAGGGGAACAGAAACAGGAGTACAATATAAAATACATAACCACTGCTGTGGGTCATAACAGTACCCTCTCCTGAAGGGTGGACTCCGGACACTCCATATAAGCCAAGGGGAACAGAAACAGGAGTACAACATAAAATACATAACCACTGCCGTGGGTCATAACAGTACCCTCTCCTGAAGGGTGGACTCCGGACTCTCCATATAAGCCAAGGGGAACAGAAACAGGAGTACAACATAAAATACATAACCACTGCCGTGGGTCATAACAGTACCCTCTCCTGAAGGGTGGACTCCGGACTCTCCATATAAGCCAAGGGGAACAGAAACAGGAGTACAACATAAAATACATAACCACTGCCGTGGGTCATAACAGTACCCTCTCCTGAAGGGTGGACTCCGGACACTCCATATAAGCCAAGGAGAACAGAAACAGGAGTACAACATAAAATACATAACCACTGCTGTGGGTCATAACAGTACCCTCTCCTGAAGGGTGGACTCCGGACTCTCCATATAAGCCAAGGGGAACAGAAACAGGAGTACAACATAAAATACATAACCACTGCTGTGGGTCATAACAGTACCCTCTCCTGAAGGGTGGACTCCGAACACTCCATATAAGCCAAGGGGAACAGAAACAGGAGTACAACATAAAATACATAACCACTGCCGTGGGTCATAACAGTACCCTCTCCTGAAGGGTGGACTCCGGACTCTCCATATAAGCCAAGGGGAACAGAAACAGGAGTACAACATAAAATACATAACCACTGCCGGGGGTCATAACAGTACCCTCTCCTGAAGGGTGGACTCTGGACACTCCATACAAGCCAAGGGGAACAGAAACAGGAGTACAATATAAAATACATAACCACTGCTGTGGGTCATAACAGTACCCTCTCCTGAAGGGTGGACTCCGGACACTCCATATAAGCCAAGGGGAAGCGAAACAGGAGTACATCATAAAATACATAACCACTGCTGTGGGTCATAACAGTACCCTCTCCTGAAGGGTGGACTCCGGACTCTCCATATAAGCCAAGGGGAACAGAAACAGGAGTACAACATAAAATACATAACCACTGCTGTGGGTCAAAACAGTACCCTCTCCTGAAGGGTGGACTCCGGACTCTCCATATAAGCCAAGGGGAACAGAAACAGGAGTACAACATAAAATACATAACCACTGCCGTGGGTCATAACAGTACCCTCTCCTGAAGGGTGGACTCCGGACTCTCCATATAAGCCAAGGGGAACAGAAACAGGAGTACAACATAAAATACATAACCACTGCCGTGGGTCATAACAGTACCCTCTCCTGAAGGGTGGACTCCGGACTCTCCATATAAGCCATGGGGAACAGAAACAGGAGTACAACATAAAATACATAACCACTGCTGTGGGTCATAACAGTACCCTCTCCTGAAGGGTGGACTCCGGACTCTCCATATAAGCCAAGGGGAACAGAAACATGAGTACAACATAAAATACATAATCACTGCCGGGGGTCATAACAGTACCCTCTCCTGAAGGGTGGACTCTGGACACTCCATACAAGCCAAGGGGAACAGAAACAGGAGTACAATATAAAATACATAACCACTGCTGTGGGTCATAACAGTACCCTCTCCTGAACGGTGGACTCCGGACTCTCCATATAAGCCAAGGGGAACAGAAACAGGAGTACAACATAAAATACATAACCACTGCCGGGGGTCATAACAGTACCCTCTCCTGAAGGGTGGACTCTGGACACTCCATACAAGCCAAGGGGAACAGAAACAGGAGTACAATATAAAATACATAACCACTGCTGTGGGTCATAACAGTACCCTCTCCTGAAGGGTGGACTCCGGACTCTCCATATAAGCCAAGGGGAACAGAAACAGGAGTACAACATAAAATACATAACCACTGCTGTGGGTCATAACAGTACCCTCTCCTGAAGGGTGGACTCCGGACTCTCCATATAAGCCAAGGGGAACAGAAACAGGAGTACAACATAAAATACATAACCACTGCTGTGGGTCATAACAGTACCCTCTCCTGAAGGGTGGACTCCGGACTCTCCATATAAGCCAAGGGGAACAGAAACAGGAGTACAACATAAAATACATAACCACTGCTGTGGGTCATAACAGTACCCTCTCCTGAAGGGTGGACTCCGGACACTCTATATAAGCCAAGGGGAACAGAAACAGGAGTACAACATAAAATACATAACCACTGCCGTGGGTCATAACAGTACCCTCTCCTGAAGGGTGGACTCCGGACACTCCATATAAGCCAAGGAGAACAGAAACAGGAGTACAACATAAAATACATAACCACTGCTGTGGGTCATAACAGTACCCTCTCCTGAAGGGTGGACTCCGGACTCTCCATATAAGCCAAGGGGAACAGAAACAGGAGTACAATATAAAATACATAACCACTGCTGTGGGTCATAACAGTACCCTCTCCTGAAGGGTGGACTCTGGACACTCCATACAAGCCAAGGGGAACAGAAACAGGAGTACAATATAAAATACATAACCACTGCTGTGGGTCATAACAGTACCCTCTCCTGAAGGGTGGACTCCGGACACTCCATATAAGCCAAGGGGAACAGAAACAGGAGTACAACATAAAATACATAACCACTGCCGTGGGTCATAACAGTACCCTCTCCAGAAGGGTGGACTCCGGACTCTCCATATAAGCCAAGGGGAACAGAAACAGGAGTACAACATAAAATACATAACCACTGCCGTGGGTCATAACAGTACCCTCTCCTGAAGGGTGGACTCCGGACTCTCCATATAAGCCAAGGGGAACAGAAACAGGAGTACAACATAAAATACATAACCACTGCCGTGGGTCATAACAGTACCCTCTCCTGAAGGGTGGACTCCGGACACTCCATATAAGCCAAGGAGAACAGAAACAGGAGTACAACATAAAATACATAACCACTGCTGTGGGTCATAACAGTACCCTCTCCTGAAGGGTGGACTCCGGACTCTCCATATAAGCCAAGGGGAACAGAAACAGGAGTACAACATAAAATACATAACCACTGCTGTGGGTCATAACAGTACCCTCTCCTGAAGGGTGGACTCCGAACACTCCATATAAGCCAAGGGGAACAGAAACAGGAGTACAACATAAAATACATAACCACTGCCGTGGGTCATAACAGTACCCTCTCCTGAATGGTGGACTCCGGACACTCTATATAAGCCAAGGGGAACAGAAACAGGAGTACAACATAAAATACATAACCACTGCCGGGGGTCATAACAGTACCCTCTCCTGAAGGGTGGACTCCGGACACACCATATAAGCCAAGGGGAACAGAAACAGGAGTACAACATAAAATACATAACCACTGCCGTGGGTCATAACAGTACCCTCTCCTGAAGGGTGGACTCCGGACACTCTATATAAGCCAAGGGGAACAGAAACAGGAGTACAACATAAAATACATAACCACTGCCGGGGGTCATAACAGTACCCTCTCCTGAAGGGTGGACTCCGGACACTCTATATAAGCCAAGGGGAACAGAAACAGGAGTACAACATAAAATACATAACCACTGCCGGGGGTCATAACAGTACCCTCTCCTGAAGGGTGGACTCTGGACACTCCATACAAGCCAAGGGGAACAGAAACAGGAGTACAATATAAAATACATAACCACTGCTGTGGGTCATAACAGTACCCTCTCCTGAAGGGTGGACTCCGGACACTCCATATAAGCCAAGGGGAACAGAAACAGGAATACATCATAAAATACATAACCACTGCTGTGGGTCATAACAGTACCCTCTCCTGAAGGGTGGACTCCGGACTCTCCATATAAGCCAAGTTGAACAGAAACAGGAGCACAACATAAAATACATAACCACTGCTGTGGGTCATAACAGTACCCTCTCCTGAAGGGTGGACTCCGGACTCTCCATATAAGCCAAGGGGAACAGAAACAGGAGTACATCATAAAATACATAACCACTGCTTGTGGGTCATAACAGTACCCTCTCCTGAAGGGTGGACTCCAGACACTCCATATAAGCCAAGGGGAACAGAAACAGGAGTACAACATAAAATACATAACCACTGCCGTGGGTCATAACAGTACCCTCTCCTGAAAGGTGGACTCCGGACTCTCCATATAAGCCAAGGGGAACAGAAACAGGAGTACAACATAAAATACATAACCACTGCCGTGGGTCATAACAGTACCCTCTCCTGAAGGGTGGACTCCGGACTCTCCATATAAGCCAAGGGGAACAGAAACAGGAGTACAACATAAAATACATAACCACTGCCGTGGGTCATAACAGTACCCTCTCCTGAAGGGTGGACTCCGGACACTCCATATAAGCCAAGGGGAACAGAAACAGGAGTACAACATAAAATACATAACCACTGCCGTGGGTCATAACAGTACCGTCTCCTGAAGGGTGGACTCCGGACACTCCATATAAGCCAAGGGGAACAGAAACAGGAGCACAACATAAAATACATAACCACTGCCGTGGGTCATAACAGTACCCTCTCCTGAAGGGTGGACTCCGGACACACCATATAAGCCAAGGGGAACAGAAACAGGAGTACAACATAAAATACATAACCACTGCTGTGGGTCATAACAGTACCCTCTCCTGAAGGGTGGACTCCGGACACTCTATATAAGCCAAGGGGAACAGAAACAGGAGTACAACATAAAATACATAACCACTGCCGGGGGTCATAACAGTACCCTCTCCTGAAGGGTGGACTCCGGACACACCATATAAGCCAAGGGGAACAGAAACAGGAGTACAACATAAAATACATAACCACTGCCGTGGGTCATAACAGTACCCTCTCCTGAAGGGTGGACTCCGGACACACCATATAAGCCAAGGGGAACAGAAACAGGAGTACAACATAAAATACATAACCACTGCCGTGGGTCATAACAGTACCCTCTCCTGAAGGGTGGACTCCGGACACACCATATAAGCCAAGGGGAACAGAAACAGGAGTACAACATAAAATACATAACCACTGCCGTGGGTCATAACAGTACCCTCTCCTGAAGGGTGGACTCCGGACACTCCATATAAGCCAAGGAGAACAGAAACAGGAGTACAACATAAAATACATAACCACTGCTGTGGGTCATAACAGTACCCTCTCCTGAAGGGTGGACTCCGGACTCTCCATATAAGCCAAGGGGAACAGAAACAGGAGTACAATATAAAATACATAACCACTGCTGTGGGTCATAACAGTACCCTCTCCTGAAGGGTGGACTCTGGACACTCCATACAAGCCAAGGGGAACAGAAACAGGAGTACAATATAAAATACATAACCACTGCTGTGGGTCATAACAGTACCCTCTCCTGAAGGGTGGACTCCGGACACTCCATATAAGCCAAGGGGAACAGAAACAGGAGTACAACATAAAATACATAACCACTGCCGTGGGTCATAACAGTACCCTCTCCTGAAGGGTGGACTCCGGACTCTCCATATAAGCCAAGGGGAACAGAAACAGGAGTACAACATAAAATACATAACCACTGCCGTGGGTCATAACAGTACCCTCTCCTGAAGGGTGGACTCCGGACTCTCCATATAAGCCAAGGGGAACAGAAACAGGAGTACAACATAAAATACATAACCACTGCCGTGGGTCATAACAGTACCCTCTCCTGAAGGGTGGACTCCGGACACTCCATATAAGCCAAGGAGAACAGAAACAGGAGTACAACATAAAATACATAACCACTGCTGTGGGTCATAACAGTACCCTCTCCTGAAGGGTGGACTCCGGACTCTCCATATAAGCCAAGGGGAACAGAAACAGGAGTACAACATAAAATACATAACCACTGCTGTGGGTCATAACAGTACCCTCTCCTGAAGGGTGGACTCCGAACACTCCATATAAGCCAAGGGGAACAGAAACAGGAGTACAACATAAAATACATAACCACTGCCGTGGGTCATAACAGTACCCTCTCCTGAAGGGTGGACTCCGGACTCTCCATATAAGCCAAGGGGAACAGAAACAGGAGTACAACATAAAATACATAACCACTGCCGGGGGTCATAACAGTACCCTCTCCTGAAGGGTGGACTCTGGACACTCCATACAAGCCAAGGGGAACAGAAACAGGAGTACAATATAAAATACATAACCACTGCTGTGGGTCATAACAGTACCCTCTCCTGAAGGGTGGACTCCGGACACTCCATATAAGCCAAGGGGAAGCGAAACAGGAGTACATCATAAAATACATAACCACTGCTGTGGGTCATAACAGTACCCTCTCCTGAAGGGTGGACTCCGGACTCTCCATATAAGCCAAGGGGAACAGAAACAGGAGTACAACATAAAATACATAACCACTGCTGTGGGTCAAAACAGTACCCTCTCCTGAAGGGTGGACTCCGGACTCTCCATATAAGCCAAGGGGAACAGAAACAGGAGTACAACATAAAATACATAACCACTGCCGTGGGTCATAACAGTACCCTCTCCTGAAGGGTGGACTCCGGACTCTCCATATAAGCCAAGGGGAACAGAAACAGGAGTACAACATAAAATACATAACCACTGCCGTGGGTCATAACAGTACCCTCTCCTGAAGGGTGGACTCCGGACTCTCCATATAAGCCATGGGGAACAGAAACAGGAGTACAACATAAAATACATAACCACTGCTGTGGGTCATAACAGTACCCTCTCCTGAAGGGTGGACTCCGGACTCTCCATATAAGCCAAGGGGAACAGAAACATGAGTACAACATAAAATACATAATCACTGCCGGGGGTCATAACAGTACCCTCTCCTGAAGGGTGGACTCTGGACACTCCATACAAGCCAAGGGGAACAGAAACAGGAGTACAATATAAAATACATAACCACTGCTGTGGGTCATAACAGTACCCTCTCCTGAACGGTGGACTCCGGACTCTCCATATAAGCCAAGGGGAACAGAAACAGGAGTACAACATAAAATACATAACCACTGCCGGGGGTCATAACAGTACCCTCTCCTGAAGGGTGGACTCTGGACACTCCATACAAGCCAAGGGGAACAGAAACAGGAGTACAATATAAAATACATAACCACTGCTGTGGGTCATAACAGTACCCTCTCCTGAAGGGTGGACTCCGGACTCTCCATATAAGCCAAGGGGAACAGAAACAGGAGTACAACATAAAATACATAACCACTGCTGTGGGTCATAACAGTACCCTCTCCTGAAGGGTGGACTCCGGACTCTCCATATAAGCCAAGGGGAACAGAAACAGGAGTACAACATAAAATACATAACCACTGCTGTGGGTCATAACAGTACCCTCTCCTGAAGGGTGGACTCCGGACTCTCCATATAAGCCAAGGGGAACAGAAACAGGAGTACAACATAAAATACATAACCACTGCTGTGGGTCATAACAGTACCCTCTCCTGAAGGGTGGACTCCGGACACTCTATATAAGCCAAGGGGAACAGAAACAGGAGTACAACATAAAATACATAACCACTGCCGTGGGTCATAACAGTACCCTCTCCTGAAGGGTGGACTCCGGACACTCCATATAAGCCAAGGAGAACAGAAACAGGAGTACAACATAAAATACATAACCACTGCTGTGGGTCATAACAGTACCCTCTCCTGAAGGGTGGACTCCGGACTCTCCATATAAGCCAAGGGGAACAGAAACAGGAGTACAATATAAAATACATAACCACTGCTGTGGGTCATAACAGTACCCTCTCCTGAAGGGTGGACTCTGGACACTCCATACAAGCCAAGGGGAACAGAAACAGGAGTACAATATAAAATACATAACCACTGCTGTGGGTCATAACAGTACCCTCTCCTGAAGGGTGGACTCCGGACACTCCATATAAGCCAAGGGGAACAGAAACAGGAGTACAACATAAAATACATAACCACTGCCGTGGGTCATAACAGTACCCTCTCCAGAAGGGTGGACTCCGGACTCTCCATATAAGCCAAGGGGAACAGAAACAGGAGTACAACATAAAATACATAACCACTGCCGTGGGTCATAACAGTACCCTCTCCTGAAGGGTGGACTCCGGACTCTCCATATAAGCCAAGGGGAACAGAAACAGGAGTACAACATAAAATACATAACCACTGCCGTGGGTCATAACAGTACCCTCTCCTGAAGGGTGGACTCCGGACACTCCATATAAGCCAAGGAGAACAGAAACAGGAGTACAACATAAAATACATAACCACTGCTGTGGGTCATAACAGTACCCTCTCCTGAAGGGTGGACTCCGGACTCTCCATATAAGCCAAGGGGAACAGAAACAGGAGTACAACATAAAATACATAACCACTGCTGTGGGTCATAACAGTACCCTCTCCTGAAGGGTGGACTCCGAACACTCCATATAAGCCAAGGGGAACAGAAACAGGAGTACAACATAAAATACATAACCACTGCCGTGGGTCATAACAGTACCCTCTCCTGAAGGGTGGACTCCGGACTCTCCATATAAGCCAAGGGGAACAGAAACAGGAGTACAACATAAAATACATAACCACTGCCGGGGGTCATAACAGTACCCTCTCCTGAAGGGTGGACTCTGGACACTCCATACAAGCCAAGGGGAACAGAAACAGGAGTACAATATAAAATACATAACCACTGCTGTGGGTCATAACAGTACCCTCTCCTGAAGGGTGGACTCCGGACACTCCATATAAGCCAAGGGGAACAGAAACAGGAGTACATCATAAAATACATAACCACTGCTGTGGGTCATAACAGTACCCTCTCCTGAAGGGTGGACTCCGGACTCTCCATATAAGCCAAGGGGAACAGAAACAGGAGTACAACATAAAATACATAACCACTGCTGTGGGTCAAAACAGTACCCTCTCCTGAAGGGTGGACTCCGGACTCTCCATATAAGCCAAGGGGAACAGAAACAGGAGTACAACATAAAATACATAACCACTGCCGTGGGTCATAACAGTACCCTCTCCTGAAGGGTGGACTCCGGACTCTCCATATAAGCCAAGGGGAACAGAAACAGGAGTACAACATAAAATACATAACCACTGCCGTGGGTCATAACAGTACCCTCTCCTGAAGGGTGGACTCCGGACTCTCCATATAAGCCATGGGGAACAGAAACAGGAGTACAACATAAAATACATAACCACTGCTGTGGGTCATAACAGTACCCTCTCCTGAAGGGTGGACTCCGGACTCTCCATATAAGCCAAGGGGAACAGAAACATGAGTACAACATAAAATACATAATCACTGCCGGGGGTCATAACAGTACCCTCTCCTGAAGGGTGGACTCTGGACACTCCATACAAGCCAAGGGGAACAGAAACAGGAGTACAATATAAAATACATAACCACTGCTGTGGGTCATAACAGTACCCTCTCCTGAACGGTGGACTCCGGACTCTCCATATAAGCCAAGGGGAACAGAAACAGGAGTACAACATAAAATACATAACCACTGCCGGGGGTCATAACAGTACCCTCTCCTGAAGGGTGGACTCTGGACACTCCATACAAGCCAAGGGGAACAGAAACAGGAGTACAATATAAAATACATAACCACTGCTGTGGGTCATAACAGTACCCTCTCCTGAAGGGTTGACTCCGGACTCTCCATATAAGCCAAGGGGAACAGAAACAGGAGTACAACATAAAATACATAACCACTGCTGTGGGTCATAACAGTACCCTCTCCTGAAGGGTGGACTCCGGACTCTCCATATAAGCCAAGGGGAACAGAAACAGGAGTACAACATAAAATACATAACCACTGCTGTGGGTCATAACAGTACCCTCTCCTGAAGGGTGGACTCCGGACTCTCCATATAAGCCAAGGGGAACAGAAACAGGAGTACAACATAAAATACATAACCACTGCTGTGGGTCATAACAGTACCCTCTCCTGAAGGGTGGACTCCGGACACTCTATATAAGCCAAGGGGAACAGAAACAGGAGTACAACATAAAATACATAACCACTGCCGGGGGTCATAACAGTACCCTCTCCTGAAGGGTGGACTCTGGACACTCCATACAAGCCAAGGGGAACAGAAACAGGAGTACAATATAAAATACATAACCACTGCTGTGGGTCATAACAGTACCCTCTCCTGAAGGGTGGACTCCGGACACTCCATATAAGCCAAGGGGAACAGAAACAGGAGTACAACATAAAATACATAACCACTGCCGTGGGTCATAACAGTACCCTCTCCTGAAGGGTGGACTCCGGACACTCTATATAAGCCAAGGGGAACAGAAACAGGAGTACAACATAAAATACATAACCACTGCCGTGGGTCATAACAGTACCCTCTCCTGAAGGGTGGACTCCGGACTCTCCATATAAGCCAAGGGGAACAGAAACAGGAGTACAACATAAAATACATAACCACTGCCGTGGGTCATAACAGTACCCTCTCCTGAAGGGTGGACTCCGGACTCTCCATATAAGCCAAGGGGAACAGAAACAGGAGTACAACATAAAATACATAACCACTGCCGTGGGTCATAACAGTACCCTCTCCTGAAGGGTGGACTCCGGACACTCCATATAAGCCAAGGAGAACAGAAACAGGAGTACAACATAAAATACATAACCACTGCTGTGGGTCATAACAGTACCCTCTCCTGAAGGGTGGACTCCGGACTCTCCATATAAGCCAAGGGGAACAGAAACAGGAGTACAACATAAAATACATAACCACTGCCGTGGGTCATAACAGTACCCTCTCCTGAAGGGTGGACTCCGAACACTCCATATAAGCCAAGGGGAACAGAAACAGGAGTACAACATAAAATACATAACCACTGCCGTGGGTCATAACAGTACCCTCTCCTGAAGGGTGGACTCCGGACTCTCCATATAAGCCAAGGGGAACAGAAACAGGAGTACAACATAAAATACATAACCACTGCTGTGGGTCATAACAGTACCCTCTCCTGAAGGGTGGACTCCGGACACTCCATATAAGCCAAGGGGAATAGAAACAGGAGTACAACATAAAATACATAACCACTGCCGTGGGTCATAACAGTACCCTCTCCTGAAGGGTGGACTCCGGACACACCATATAAGCCAAGGGGAACAGAGACAGGAGTACAACATAAAATACATAACCACTGCCGTGGGTCATAACAGTACCCTCTCCTGAAGGGTGGACTCCGGACACTCTATATAAGCCAAGGGGAACAGAAACAGGAGTACAACATAAAATACATAACCACTGCCGGGGGTCATAACAGTACCCTCTCCTGAAGGGTGGACTCCGGACACACCATATAAGCCAAGGGGAACAGAAACAGGAGTACAACATACAATACATAACCACTGCTGTGGGTCATAACAGTACCCTCTCCTGAAGGGTGGACTCTGGACACTCCATACAAGCCAAGGGGAACAGAAACAGGAGTACAATATAAAATACATAACCACTGCTGTGGGTCATAACAGTACCCTCTCCTGAAGGGTGGACTCCGGACTCTCCATATAAGCCAAGGGGAACAGAAACAGGAGTACAACATAAAATACATAACCACTGCTGTGGGTCATAACAGTACCCTCTCCTGAAGGGTGGACTCCGGACACTCCATATAAGCCAAGGGGAACAGAAACAGGAGTACAACATAAAATACATAACCACTGCCGTGGGTCATAACAGTACCCTCTCCTGAAGGGTGGACTCCGGACTCTCCATATAAGCCAAGGGGAACAGAAACAGGAGTACAACATAAAATACATAACCACTGCCGTGGGTCATAACAGTACCCTCTCCTGAAGGGTGGACTCCGGACTCTCCATATAAGCCAAGGGGAACAGAAACAGGAGTACAACATAAAATACATAACCACTGCCGTGGGTCATAACAGTACCCTCTCCTGAAGGGTGGACTCCGGACACTCCATATAAGCCAAGGAGAACAGAAACAGGAGTACAACATAAAATACATAACCACTGCTGTGGGTCATAACAGTACCCTCTCCTGAAGGGTGGACTCCGGACTCTCCATATAAGCCAAGGGGAACAGAAACAGGAGTACAACATAAAATACATAACCACTGCTGTGGGTCATAACAGTACCCTCTCCTGAAGGGTGGACTCCGGACTCTCCATATAAGCCAAGGGGAACAGAAACAGGAGTACAACATAAAATACATAACCACTGCCGTGGGTCATAACAGTACCCTCTCCTGAAGGGTGGACTCCGGACACACCATATAAGCCAAGGGGAACAGAAACAGGAGTACAACATAAAATACATAACCACTGCCGTGGGTCATAACAGTACCCTCTCCTGAATGGTGGACTCCGGACACTCTATATAAGCCAAGGGGAACAGAAACAGGAGTACAACATAAAATACATAACCACTGCCGGGGGTCATAACAGTACCCTCTCCTGAAGGGTGGACTCCGGACACACCATATAAGCCAAGGGGAACAGAAACAGGAGTACAACATAAAATACATAACCACTGCCGTGGGTCATAACAGTACCCTCTCCTGAAGGGTGGACTCCGGACACTCTATATAAGCCAAGGGGAACAGAAACAGGAGTACAACATAAAATACATAACCACTGCCGGGGGTCATAACAGTACCCTCTCCTGAAGGGTGGACTCCGGACACTCTATATAAGCCAAGGGGAACAGAAACAGGAGTACAACATAAAATACATAACCACTGCCGGGGGTCATAACAGTACCCTCTCCTGAAGGGTGGACTCTGGACACTCCATACAAGCCAAGGGGAACAGAAACAGGAGTACAATATAAAATACATAACCACTGCTGTGGGTCATAACAGTACCCTCTCCTGAAGGGTGGACTCCGGACACTCCATATAAGCCAAGGGGAACAGAAACAGGAATACATCATAAAATACATAACCACTGCTGTGGGTCATAACAGTACCCTCTCCTGAAGGGTGGACTCCGGACTCTCCATATAAGCCAAGGGGAACAGAAACAGGAGCACAACATAAAATACATAACCACTGCTGTGGGTCATAACAGTACCCTCTCCTGAAGGGTGGACTCCGGACTCTCCATATAAGCCAAGGGGAACAGAAACAGGAGTACATCATAAAATACATAACCACTGCTTGTGGGTCATAACAGTACCCTCTCCTGAAGGGTGGACTCCGGACACTCCATATAAGCCAAGGGGAACAGAAACAGGAGTACAACATAAAATACATAACCACTGCCGTGGGTCATAACAGTACCCTCTCCTGAAGGGTGGACTCCGGACTCTCCATATAAGCCAAGGGGAACAGAAACAGGAGTACAACATAAAATACATAACCACTGCCGTGGGTCATAACAGTACCCTCTCCTGAAGGGTGGACTCCGGACTCTCCATATAAGCCAAGGGGAACAGAAACAGGAGTACAACATAAAATACATAACCACTGCCGTGGGTCATAACAGTACCCTCTCCTGAAGGGTGGACTCCGGACACTCCATATAAGCCAAGGGGAACAGAAACAGGAGTACAACATAAAATACATAACCACTGCCGTGGGTCATAACAGTACCGTCTCCTGAAGGGTGGACTCCGGACACTCCATATAAGCCAAGGGGAACAGAAACAGGAGCACAACATAAAATACATAACCACTGCCGTGGGTCATAACAGTACCCTCTCCTGAAGGGTGGACTCCGGACACACCATATAAGCCAAGGGGAACAGAAACAGGAGTACAACATAAAATACATAACCACTGCTGTGGGTCATAACAGTACCCTCTCCTGAAGGGTGGACTCCGGACACTCTATATAAGCCAAGGGGAACAGAAACAGGAGTACAACATAAAATACATAACCACTGCCGGGGGTCATAACAGTACCCTCTCCTGAAGGGTGGACTCCGGACACACCATATAAGCCAAGGGGAACAGAAACAGGAGTACAACATAAAATACATAACCACTGCCGTGGGTCATAACAGTACCCTCTCCTGAAGGGTGGACTCCGGACACACCATATAAGCCAAGGGGAACAGAAACAGGAGTACAACATAAAATACATAACCACTGCCGTGGGTCATAACAGTACCCTCTCCTGAAGGGTGGACTCCGGACACACCATATAAGCCAAGGGGAACAGAAACAGGAGTACAACATAAAATACATAACCACTGCCGTGGGTCATAACAGTACCCTCTCCTGAAGGGTGGACTCCGGACACTCCATATAAGCCAAGGAGAACAGAAACAGGAGTACAACATAAAATACATAACCACTGCTGTGGGTCATAACAGTACCCTCTCCTGAAGGGTGGACTCCGGACTCTCCATATAAGCCAAGGGGAACAGAAACAGGAGTACAATATAAAATACATAACCACTGCTGTGGGTCATAACAGTACCCTCTCCTGAAGGGTGGACTCTGGACACTCCATACAAGCCAAGGGGAACAGAAACAGGAGTACAATATAAAATACATAACCACTGCTGTGGGTCATAACAGTACCCTCTCCTGAAGGGTGGACTCCGGACACTCCATATAAGCCAAGGGGAACAGAAACAGGAGTACAACATAAAATACATAACCACTGCCGTGGGTCATAACAGTACCCTCTCCTGAAGGGTGGACTCCGGACTCTCCATATAAGCCAAGGGGAACAGAAACAGGAGTACAACATAAAATACATAACCACTGCCGTGGGTCATAACAGTACCCTCTCCTGAAGGGTGGACTCCGGACTCTCCATATAAGCCAAGGGGAACAGAAACAGGAGTACAACATAAAATACATAACCACTGCCGTGGGTCATAACAGTACCCTTTCCTGAAGGGTGGACTCCGGACTCTCCATATAAGCCAAGGGGAACAGAAACAGGAGTACAACATAAAATACATAACCACTGCTGTGGGTCATAACAGTACCCTCTCCTGAAGGGTGGACTCCGAACACTCCATATAAGCCAAGGGGAACAGAAACAGGAGTACAACATAAAATACATAACCACTGCCGTGGGTCATAACAGTACCCTCTCCTGAAGGGTGGACTCCGGACTCTCCATATAAGCCAAGGGGAACAGAAACAGGAGTACAACATAAAATACATAACCACTGCCGTGGGTCATAACAGTACCCTCTCCTGAAGGGTGGACTCCGGACACACCATATAAGCCAAGGGGAACAGAAACAGGAGTACAACATAAAATACATAACCACTGCCGTGGGTCATAACAGTACCCTCTCCTGAAGGGTGGACTCCGGACACTCTATATAAGCCAAGGGGAACAGAAACAGGAGTACAACATAAAATACATAACCACTGCCGGGGGTCATAACAGTACCCTCTCCTGAAGGGTGGACTCCGGACACACCATATAAGCCAAGGGGAACAGAAACAGGAGTACAACATAAAATACATAACCACTGCTGTGGGTCATAACAGTACCCTCTCCTGAAGGGTGGACTCTGGACACTCCATACAAGCCAAGGGGAACAGAAACAGGAGTACAACATAAAATACATAACCACTGCTGTGGGTCATAACAGTACCCTCTCCTGAAGGGTGGACTCCGGACACTCCATATAAGCCAAGGGGAACAGAAACAGGAGTACAACATAAAATACATAACCACTGCCGTGGGTCATAACAGTACCCTCTCCTGAAGGGTGGACTCCGGACTCTCCATATAAGCCAAGGGGAACAGAAACAGGAGTACAACATAAAATACATAACCACTGCCGTGGGTCATAACAGTACCCTCTCCTGAAGGGTGGACTCCGGACTCTCCATATAAGCCAAGGGGAACAGAAACAGGAGTACAACATAAAATACATAACCACTGCCGTGGGTCATAACAGTACCCTCTCCTGAAGGGTGGACTCCGGACACTCCATATAAGCCAAGGAGAACAGAAACAGGAGTACAACATAAAATACATAACCACTGCTTGTAGGTCATAACAGTACCCTCTCCTGAAGGGTGGACTCCGGACTCTCCATATAAGCCAAGGGGAACAGAAACAGGAGTACAACATAAAATACATAACCACTGCTGTGGGTCATAACAGTACCCTCTCCTGAAGGGTGGACTCCGGACTCTCCATATAAGCCAAGGGGAACAGAAACAGGAGTACAACATAAAATACATAACCACTGCCGTGGGTCATAACAGTACCCTCTCCTGAAGGGTGGACTCCGGACACACCATATAAGCCAAGGGGAACAGAAACAGGAGTACAATATAAAATACATAACCACTGCCGTGGGTCATAACAGTACCCTTTCCTGAAGGGTGGACTCCGGACACTCTATATAAGCCAAGGGGAACAGAAACAGGAGTACAACATAAAATACATAACCACTGCCGGGGGTCATAACAGTACCCTCTCCTGAAGGGTGGACTCCGGACACACCATATAAGCCAAGGGGAACAGAAACAGGAGTACAACATAAAATACATAACCACTGCCGTGGGTCATAACAGTACCCTCTCCTGAAGGGTGGACTCCGGACTCTCCATATAAGCCAAGGGGAACAGAAACAGGAGTACAACATAAAATACATAACCACTGCCGTGGGTCATAACAGTACCCTCTCCTGAAGGGTGGACTCCGGACACTCCATATAAGCCAAGGAGAACAGAAACAGGAGTACAACATAAAATACATAACCACTGCTGTGGGTCATAACAGTACCCTCTCCTGAAGGGTGGACTCCGGACTCTCCATATAAGCCAAGGGGAACAGAAACAGGAGTACAACATAAAATACATAACCACTGCTGTGGGTCATAACAGTACCCTCTCCTGAAGGGTGGACTCCGAACACTCCATATAAGCCAAGGGGAACAGAAACAGGAGTACAACATAAAATACATAACCACTGCCGTGGGTCATAACAGTACCCTCTCCTGAAGGGTGGACTCCGGACTCTCCATATAAGCCAAGGGGAACAGAAACAGGAGTACAACATAAAATACATAACCACTGCCGTGGGTCATAACAGTACCCTCTCCTGAAGGGTGGACTCCGGACACACCATATAAGCCAAGGGGAACAGAAACAGGAGTACAACATAAAATACATAACCACTGCCGTGGGTCATAACAGTACCCTCTCCTGAAGGGTGGACTCCGGACACTCTATATAAGCCAAGGGGAACAGAAACAGGAGTACAACATAAAATACATAACCACTGCCGGGGGTCATAACAGTACCCTCTCCTGAAGGGTGGACTCCGGACACACCATATAAGCCAAGGGGAACAGAAACAGGAGTACAACATAAAATACATAACCACTGCTGTGGGTCATAACAGTACCCTCTCCTGAAGGGTGGACTCCGGACTCTCCATATAAGCCAAGGGGAACAGAAACAGGAGTACAACATAAAATACATAACCACTGCCGGGGGTCATAACAGTACCCTCTCCTGAAGGGTGGACTCCGGACACTCTATATAAGCCAAGGGGAACAGAAACAGGAGTACAACATAAAATACATAACCACTGCCGGGGGTCATAACAGTACCCTCTCCTGAAGGGTGGACTCCGGACACTCTATATAAGCCAAGGGGAACAGAAACAGGAGTACAACATAAAATACATAACCACTGCCGGGGGTCATAACAGTACCCTCTCCTGAAGGGTGGACTCTGGACACTCCATACAAGCCAAGGGGAACAGAAACAGGAGTACAATATAAAATACATAACCACTGCTGTGGGTCATAACAGTACCCTCTCCTGAAGGGTGGACTCCGGACACTCCATATAAGCCAAGGGGAACAGAAACAGGAGTACATCATAAAATACATAACCACTGCTGTGGGTCATAACAGTACCCTCTCCTGAAGGGTGGACTCCGGACTCTCCATATAAGCCAAGGGGAACAGAAACAGGAGTACAACATAAAATACATAACCACTGCTGTGGGTCAAAACAGTACCCTCTTCTGAAGGGTGGACTCCGGACTCTCCATATAAGCCAAGGGGAACAGAAACAGGAGTACAACATAAAATACATAACCACTGCCGTGGGTCATAACAGTACCCTCTCCTGAAGGGTGGACTCCGGACTCTCCATATAAGCCAAGGGGAACAGAAACAGGAGTACAACATAAAATACATAACCACTGCCGTGGGTCATAACAGTACCCTCTCCTGAAGGGTGGACTCCGGACTCTCCATATAAGCCATGGGGAACAGAAACAGGAGTACAACATAAAATACATAACCACTGCTGTGGGTCATAACAGTACCCTCTCCTGAAGGGTGGACTCCGGACTCTCCATATAAGCCAAGGGGAACAGAAACATGAGTACAACATAAAATACATAATCACTGCCGGGGGTCATAACAGTACCCTCTCCTGAAGGGTGGACTCTGGACACTCCATACAAGCCAAGGGGAACAGAAACAGGAGTACAATATAAAATACATAACCACTGCTGTGGGTCATAACAGTACCCTCTCCTGAACGGTGGACTCCGGACTCTCCATATAAGCCAAGGGGAACAGAAACAGGAGTACAACATAAAATACATAACCACTGCCGGGGGTCATAACAGTACCCTCTCCTGAAGGGTGGACTCTGGACACTCCATACAAGCCAAGGGGAACAGAAACAGGAGTACAATATAAAATACATAACCACTGCTGTGGGTCATAACAGTACCCTCTCCTGAAGGGTGGACTCCGGACTCTCCATATAAGCCAAGGGGAACAGAAACAGGAGTACAACATAAAATACATAACCACTGCTGTGGGTCATAACAGTACCCTCTCCTGAAGGGTGGACTCCGGACTCTCCATATAAGCCAAGGGGAACAGAAACAGGAGTACAACATAAAATACATAACCACTGCTGTGGGTCATAACAGTACCCTCTCCTGAAGGGTGGACTCCGGACTCTCCATATAAGCCAAGGGGAACAGAAACAGGAGTACAACATAAAATACATAACCACTGCTGTGGGTCATAACTGTACCCTCTCCTGAAGGGTGGACTCCGGACACTCCATATAAGCCAAGGGGAACAGAAACATGAGTACAACATAAAATACATAACCACTGCCGGGGGTCATAACAGTACCCTCTCCTGAAGGGTGGACTCTGGACACTCCATACAAGCCAAGGGGAACAGAAACAGGAGTACAATATAAAATACATAACCACTGCTGTGGGTCATAACAGAACCCTCTCCTGAAGGGTGGACTCCGGACTCTCCATATAAGCCAAGGGGAACAGAAACAGGAGTACAACATAAAATACATAACCACTGCCGGGGGTCATAACAGTACCCTCTCCTGAAGGGTGGACTCTGGACACTCCATACAAGCCAAGGGGAACAGAAACAGGAGTACAATATAAAATACATAACCACTGCTGTGGGTCAAAACAGTACCCTCTCCTGAAGGGTGGACTCCGGACTCTCCATATAAGCCAAGGGGAACAGAAACAGGAGTACAACATAAAATACATAACCACTGCCGTGGGTCATAACAGTACCCTCTCCTGAAGGGTGGACTCCGGACTCTCCATATAAGCCAAGGGGAACAGAAACAGGAGTACAACATAAAATACATAACCACTGCTGTGGGTCATAACAGTACCCTCTCCTGAAGGGTGGACTCCGGACTCTCCATATAAGCCAAGGGGAACAGAAACATGAGTACAACATAAAATACATAACCACTGCCGGGGGTCATAACAGTACCCTCTCCTGAAGGGTGGACTCCGGACACTCCATACAAGCCAAGGGGAACAGAAACAGGAGTACAATATAAAATACATAACCACTGCTGTGGGTCATAACAGTACCCTCTCCTGAACGGTGGACTCCGGACTCTCCATATAAGCCAAGGGGAACAGAAACAGGAGTACAACATAAAATACATAACCACTGCCGGGGGTCATAACAGTACCCTCTCCTGAAGGGTGGACTCTGGACACTCCATACAAGCCAAGGGGAACAGAAACAGGAGTACAATATAAAATACATACCAACTGCTGTGGGTCATAACAGTACCCTCTCCTGAAGGGTGGACTCCGGACTCTCCATATAAGCCAAGGGGAACAGAAACAGGAGTACAACATAAAATACATAACCACTGCTGTGGGTCATAACAGTACCCTCTCCTGAAGGGTGGACTCCGGACTCTCCATATAAGCCAAGGGGAACAGAAACAGGAGTACAACATAAAATACATAACCACTGCTGTGGGTCATAACAGTACCCTCTCCTGAAGGGTGGACTCCGGACTCTCCATATAAGCCAAGGGGAACAGAAACAGGAGTACAACATAAAATACATAACCACTGCTGTGGGTCATAACAGTACCCTCTCCTGAAGGGTGGACTCCGGACACTCCATATAAGCCAAGGGGAACAGAAACATGAGTACAACATAAAATACATAACCACTGCCGGGGGTCATAACAGTACCCTCTCCTGAAGGGTGGACTCTGGACACTCCATACAAGCCAAGGGGAACAGAAACAGGAGTACAATATAAAATACATAACCACTGCTGTGGGTCATAACAGTACCCTCTCCTGAAGGGTGGACTCCGGACTCTCCATATAAGCCAAGGGGAACAGAAACAGGAGTACAACATAAAATACATAACCACTGCCGGGGGTCATAACAGTACCCTCTCCTGAAGGGTGGACTCTGGACACTCCATACAAGCCAAGGGGAACAGAAACAGGAGTACAATATAAAATACATAACCACTGCTGTGGGTCATAACAGTACCCTCTCCTGAAGGGTGGACTCCGGACACTCCATATAAGCCAAGGGGAACAGAAACAGGAGTACAACATAAAATACATAACCACTGCCGGGGGTTATAACAGTACCCTCTCCTGAAGGGTGGACTCTGGACACTCCATACAAGCCAAGGGGAACAGAAACAGGAGTACAACATAAAATACATAACCACTGCTGTGGGTCATAACAGTACCCTCTCCTGAAGGGTGGACTCCGGACTCTCCATATAAGCCAAGGGGAACAGAAACAGGAGTACAACATAAAATACATAACCACTGCCGGGGGTCATAACAGTACCCTCTCCTGAAGGGTGGACTCTGGACACTCCATACAAGCCAAGGGGAACAGAAACAGGAGTACAATATAAAATACATAACCACTGCTGTGGGTCAAAACAGTACCCTCTCCTGAAGGGTGGACTCCGGACTCTCCATATAAGCCAAGGGGAACAGAAACAGGAGTACAACATAAAATACATAACCACTGCCGTGGGTCATAACAGTACCCTCTCCTGAAGGGTGGACTCCGGACTCTCCATATAAGCCAAGGGGAACAGAAACAGGAGTACAACATAAAATACATAACCACTGCCGTGGGTCATAACAGTACCCTCTCCTGAAGGGTGGACTCCGGACTCTCCATATAAGCCAAGGGGAACAGAAACAGGAGTACAACATAAAATACATAACCACTGCTGTGGGTCATAACAGTACCCTCTCCTGAAGGGTGGACTCCGGACTCTCCATATAAGCCAAGGGGAACAGAAACATGAGTACAACATAAAATACATAACCACTGCCGGGGGTCATAACAGTACCCTCTCCTGAAGGGTGGACTCTGGACACTCCATACAAGCCAAGGGGAACAGAAACAGGAGTACAATATAAAATACATAACCACTGCTGTGGGTCATAACAGTACCCTCTCCTGAACGGTGGACTCCGGACTCTCCATATAAGCCAAGGGGAACAGAAACAGGAGTACAACATAAAATACATAACCACTGCCGGGGGTCATAACAGTACCCTCTCCTGAAGGGTGGACTCTGGACACTCCATACAAGCCAAGGGGAACAGAAACAGGAGTACAATATAAAATACATACCAACTGCTGTGGGTCATAACAGTACCCTCTCCTGAAGGGTGGACTCCGGACTCTCCATATAAGCCAAGGGGAACAGAAACAGGAGTACAACATAAAATACATAACCACTGCTGTGGGTCATAACAGTACCCTCTCCTGAAGGGTGGACTCCGGACTCTCCATATAAGCCAAGGGGAACAGAAACAGGAGTACAACATAAAATACATAACCACTGCTGTGGGTCATAACAGTACCCTCTCCTGAAGGGTGGACTCCGGACTCTCCATATAAGCCAAGGGGAACAGAAACAGGAGTACAACATAAAATACATAACCACTGCTGTGGGTCATAACAGTACCCTCTCCTGAAGGGTGGACTCCGGACACTCCATATAAGCCAAGGGGAACAGAAACATGAGTACAACATAAAATACATAACCACTGCCGGGGGTCATAACAGTACCCTCTCCTGAAGGGTGGACTCTGGACACTCCATACAAGCCAAGGGGAACAGAAACAGGAGTACAATATAAAATACATAACCACTGCTGTGGGTCATAACAGTACCCTCTCCTGAAGGGTGGACTCCGGACTCTCCATATAAGCCAAGGGGAACAGAAACAGGAGTACAACATAAAATACATAACCACTGCCGGGGGTCATAACAGTACCCTCTCCTGAAGGGTGGACTCTGGACACTCCATACAAGCCAAGGGGAACAGAAACAGGAGTACAATATAAAATACATAACCACTGCTGTGGGTCATAACAGTACCCTCTCCTGAAGGGTGGACTCCGGACACTCCATATAAGCCAAGGGGAACAGAAACAGGAGTACAACATAAAATACATAACCACTGCTGTGGGTCAAACAGTACCCTCTCCTGAAGGGTGGACTCCGGACTCTCCATATAAGCCAAGGGGAACAGAAACAGGATTACAACATAAAATACATAACCACTGCTGTGGGTCATAACAGTACCCTCTCCTGAAGGGTGGACTCCGGACACTCCATATAAGCCAAGGGGAACAGAAACAGGAGTACAACATAAAATACATAACCACTGCCGTGGGTCATAACAGTTTGATTGTGAACAAAATGTCCCATTATGGGACTGGTGGGTATAGGTCACGCAGCTTAGCATTAAGTGCATCTATCTTTCCTTTAGTTGGGTCACCATAATCATTTGCAGAGAGATTAATACTGGTTGTGAGGGATTCTGCTAAATCCTCAGGTAAACAAGTATACAATATCTGTTCTAGATCCCTGCAAGTAAACTTATGTACATAATACTCCTGTGGGAGGCACCTTCAAGTGGCATTTGAATCTTTCCTCGGGTCTGGGAATCCAACTTTTACACTTAACAGATCAGTTTTTGATAGTGTGTAACTGACCTCAACTGAGGAAGCTGGAACAGCCGGGATTACAACGGTATCTCCTTCACCTTTCACTTCTGGCCTCCCTGGAAATTTCATTGTGCGCATAGTATTCAGTGCTCTGGTCTCACTGTCAGTATCTATGATGGCTTGGTCTGTAGGCACTTGTATGGTGTACGCTGCAAGCTGATCTTGTCTGCCTCAATGATTTCTCTTGTCCCTATGCGATGGAATACACGCTGTCCTGTTATTTAGTATTCTGTAATTAAACCTGGGTCCATCTCTAAGTGTTCTTATGGACTGTGCAATATGTCCTGTATACTGGTGACATTGAGACATGCTTGATTACCACTTATATATACAGGAGAGGTCACTGGTGGAGTAGCAAAGGAAAGCTTAGGTAGCAGAAGCTGATAGAAATCAGGGGAGTTAGCAGATGGATGGGAGACAGGAGAAGCAGAAGAGTCATCAGAGATTATAGACAAGGTGTAAGATTTTCCTGTAATATGTCAATGTCATGTTCTGTGTCACCATCTTGTTCTCGGTGTGGGCTTCTTTGGTCAGAGCCATGTGCCGTAGGTGGACTATGTGTTGTGTACTTGTGGATATTACAGGAGGGCAGAGCCCTGGGCGTCCTGTGCTGGTGGTGGTATGTACGAAGGCTGTACAGCAGGAGGAACTGCACTGTGATAAGCTGGAAACTGGATGAATGCTGCGTCATCCTCTAGGCTGGATATGTCATTAGGTGTATTCTGTAGTGACTAATTCTCTTACTGGATATAGAGATGCTGGTGATGCTGTGATATTGTTGTATGGTGGAGGATTACTGTGAGGGTTTGGTGTCAGTACATGTGTCAATACAGAGGTTAATCTTAATGTTATCTGCAGTCCAGTTACACATTTCCTTTTTCCATAAATCTAAAACCTGCAAATGTTTAATGCGCTCATTAGGTTTTATAACTGACTTTACCCGTTTCTCAAGGCATTGAAGCACTACGGGGTCAAAACTGCCCGTGTTAGGAAATGGTACAGTCTCATCCTGTGTGATGTCATTCCACTTAGACACACACTGGACACACGGTTCTCCATAAAGGCTGAACATACAAGTAACAGCAGTACTGTCCTTACTCTCTGAAGAGTCACTTCCCATTTTTCAACAACACAGTATATTATTCCTCCCAATTTGTCGCCTGGACTGCTCTCTGTGGCCACAAAGAGTCTCAAATAGACAGCGTGTGAGCGTCTTTCAGAAATTTGTGATGCCAAACTATACGTTATATCAACAAGTGACTCACTTCTCTATTCCCTTATTCCTTCACAGGGAATACTAATCCGTAACTAAAACAACATCAAAATCCAAAACTAAACTCACTTTTCTATTCAAGCCGGCATAAATACTACAATATCTTATCTATGTACTTTAGACTATGAAATAACATAATAATACAGCGGCATCAGTTAGGATGAGGCAATTTCCCTTTATCTCAATGGTATACGCATACTATGCAGTACTATCAGTGCCTTGATAAACAGTGCAGAGAGATGAAAGAAAAAATAAGATTTTACTCACCGGTAAATCTATTTCTCGTAGTCCGTAGTGGATGCTGTTGACTCCGTAAGGACCATGGGGAATAGCGGCTCCGCAGGAGACTGGGCACATCTAAGAAAGCTTTAGGACTACCTGGTGTGCACTGGCTCCTCCCCCTATGACCCTCCTCCAAGCCTCAGTTAGGATACTGTGCCCGGAAGAGCTGACACAATAGGGAAGGATTTTGAATCCCGGGTAAGACTCATACCAGCCCCACCAATCACACCGTACAACTCGTGATACTATACCCAGTCAACAGTATGAACATAACAGAGCCTCTCAACAGATGGCTCAACAATAACCCTTTTAGATAACAATAACTATATACAAGTATTGCAGACAATCCGCACTTGGGATGGGCGCCCAGCATCCACTACGGACTACGAGAAATAGATTTACCGGTGAGTAAAATCTTATTTTCTCTGACGTCCTAAGTGGATGCTGGGGAATCCGTAAGGACCATGGGGATTATACCAAAGCTCCCAAACGGGGGGGGGGGGGGGGGGAGAGTGCGGATGACCCTGCAGCACCGAATGAGAGAACTCCAGGTCCTCCTCAGCCAGGGTATCAAATTTGTAGAATTTTGCAAACGTGTTTACCCCTGACCAAGTAGCAGCTCGGCAAAGTTGCAAAGCCGAGACCCCTCGGGCAGCCACCCAAGATGAGCCCACCTTCCGTGTGGAATGGGCCTTTACAGATTTAGGATGCGGCAGTCCCGCCGCGGAATGCGCCAGCTGAATTGTGCTACAAATCCAACGAGCAATAGTCTGCTTAGAAGCAGGAGCACCCATCTTGTTGGGTGCATAAAGGATAAATAGCGAGTCAGTTTTCCTGACTCCAGCTGTCCTGGAAACATAAACCTTCAGGGCCCTGACTACGTCCAGTAACTTGGAATCCTCCAAGTCCCTAGTAGCCGCAGGCACCACAATAGGTTAGCTCAAGTAAAAAGCTGACACCACCTTAGGGAGAAACTGAGGACGAGTCCTCAATTCTGCCCTATCAATATGGAAAATCAAATAAGGGCTTTTACATGACAAAGCCGCCAATTCTGATACACGCCTGGCCGAAGCCAAGGCCAATAACATGACCACTTTCCACGTGAGATATTTTAGATCCACGGTTTTCAGTGGTTCAAACAAATGTGATTTTAGGAAACTCAACACCACGTTGAGATCACAAGGTGCCACTGGAGGCACAAAGGGGGCCTGAATATGCAGCACTCCTTTTACAAATGTCTGAACTTCAGGTAGTGAAGCTAGTTCCTTCTGGAAGAAAATCGACAGAGCCGAGATCTGTACCTTAATGGAGCCTAATTTTAGGCCCATAGTCACTCCTGCCTGTAGGAAGTGTAGAAATCGACCCAGTTGAAATTCCTCTGTTGGGGCCTTTCTGGCCTCACACCAAGCCACATATTTTCGCCATATGCGGTGATAATGCTTAGCAGTTACATCTTTCCTGGCTTTAATCAGCGTAGGGATGACTTCTTCCGGAATGCCCTTTTCCTTTAGGATCCGGCGTTCAACCACCATGTCGTCGAACGCAGCCGCGGTAAGTCTTGGAACAGACAGGGCCCCTGCTGCAGCAGGTCCTGTCTGAGCGGCAGAGGCCATGTGTCCTCTGAAATTAACTCCTGAAGTTCCGGGTACCAAGACCTTCTTGGCCAATCCGGAACAACGAGTATCGTTCTTACTCCTCTTTTCCTTATTATCCTCAGCACCTTGGGTATGAGAGGAAGAGGAGGGAACACATAAACCGACCGGTACACCCACGGAGTCACTAGAGCGTCCACCGCTATCGCCTGAGGGTCCCTTGACCTGGCGCAATATTTTTCTAGTTTTTTGTTGAGGCGGGACGCCATCATGTCCACCTGTGGTCTGGTCTTTCCCAACGGTTTACCAGCATTTGGAAGACTTCTGGATGAAGTCCCCACTCTCCCGGGTGGAGGTCGTGCCTGCTGAGGAAGTCTGCTTCCCAGTTGTCCACTCCTGGAATGAACACTGCTGTCAGTGCTAACACGTGATTTTCCGCCCATCAGAGAATCCTTGTGGCTTCTGCCATCGCCGCCCTGTCGGTTTACATGGGCGACCGCCGTGATGTTGTCTGACTGGATCAGAACCGGTTGGTTTTGAAGCAGGGCCTTTGCCTGACTCAGGGCATTGTAAATGGCCCTCAATTCCAGAACATTTATGTGTAGGGAAGTCTCGTGACTTGTCCAAAGTCCTTGGAAGTTTCTTCCCAATGTGACTGCCCCCCAGCCTCGAAGGCTGGCATCCGTGGTCACCAGGACCCAGTTCTGTATGCCGAATCTGCGGCCCTCCACGAGATGAGCACTCTGCAGCCACCACAAGAGAGACACCCTGGTCCTTGGGGACAGGGTTATCAGTCGATGCATTTGAAGATGCGATCTGGACCATTGGTCCAAGAGGTCCCACTGAAAAATTCTGGCATGGAACCTGCCGAATGGGATCGCTTCGTAGGAAGCTACCATCTTTCCCAGGATGGTCCAAGAGGTCCCACTGAAAAATTCTGGCATGGAACCTGCCGAATGGGATCGCTTCGTAGGAAGCTACCATCTTTCCCAGGACTCGTGTGCAGTGATGTACCGACACCTGTTTCGGTTTTAGGAGGCCTTTGACCAGAGATGACAGCTCCTTGGCTTTTTCCTCTGGGAGAAACACTTTTTTCTGGACTGTGTCCAGAATCAGTCCCAGGAACAGTAGGTGTGTCGCAGGAACCAGCTGTGACTTTGGAATATTCAGAATCCAACCATGCTGGTGTAGCACCTCCTGAGATAGTGCTACGCCCACTAACAACTGCTCTCTGGATCTCGCTTTTATCAGGAGATCATCCAAGTATGGGATAATTGAAACTCCCTTTTTTCGAAGAAGTATCATCATTTCGGCCATTACCTTGGTAAATATCCTCGGTGCTGTGGACAGGCCGAACGGCGTCTGGAATTGGTAATGACAATCCTGTACCACAAATCTGAGGTACTCCTGGTGAGGATGGTAAATGGGGACATGTAGGTAAGCATCCTTGATGTCCAGAGATACCATGTAGGGTGGTCTTCTGTATACCGGCGGTCGGGCTCCCGGCGCTCAGTATACCGGCGCCGGGAGCCCGACCGCCGGCATACCGACACTTATTTTCCCTCGTGGGGGTCCACGACCCCCATAGAGGGAGAATAAAATAGTGTGGCGCGCGCCACCGTGCCCGTAGCGTGGCAAGCGCAGCGAGCCCGCAAGGGGCTCATTTGTGCTCGCCACACTGTCGGTCAGCCGGAGGTCGGGCTCCCGGCGCCGGTATGCTGGTCGCCGGGAGCCCGACCGCCGGCCAGCCGTAGTGAACCCACCATGTAATCTCCCTCTTCCAGGCTTGCAATCACCGCCCTGAGCGATTCCATCTTGAACCTGAATTTTTTTAGATATGTGTTCAAGGATTTTAAATTTAAAATGGGTCTCACCGAACCATCCGGTTTTGGTACCACAAACATTGTGGAATAGTAACCCCGTCCTTGTTGAAGGAGGGGCACTTTGACTATCACCTGCTGGAAATACAGCTTGTGAATTGCCTCTAGCACTGCCTCCCTGTCTGCGGGAGTCATTGGTAAGGCAGATTTGAGGAAACAGCGGGGGAATAATGTCTCGAATTCCAGCTTGTACCCCTGAGATACCACTTGAAGAATCCAGGGATCTACTTGTGAGCGAGCCCACTGATTGCTGAAATGTTTGAGACGGGCCCCCACCGTACCTGTCACCGCCTGTTGAGCCCCAGCGTCATGCGGTGGACTTAGCTGATGAAGCGGGGGAGGACTTGTGTTCCTGGGAACTGGCTGTATGCTGCAGCTTTTTCCCTCTACCTCTGCCTCTGGGCAGAAAGGACGCGCCTCTACCTCGCCTGTTCTTTTGGGGACGAAAGGACTGCACTTGATAATACGGTGATTTCTTTGGTTGTGAGGGGACATGTGGTAAGAAAACTGACTTCCCAGCCATTGCTGTGGACACTAGGTCCGAAAGACCATCCCCAAACAACTCCTCACCCTTATAAGGCAAAACTTCCATGTGCCTTTTAGAATCTGCATCTCCTGTCCACTGCCTGGTCCATAACCCTCTTCTGGCAGAAATGGACAGCGCACTGATTTGAGATGCCAGCCGGCAAATATCCCTCTGTGCATCTCTTATGTAAAAGACCGCGTCTTTAATATGCTCTATGTTAAGCAATATAGGGGGTAATTCCAAGTTGATTGCAGCAAGAAATTTTTTAGCAGTTGGGAAAAACCATGTGTACTGCAGGGGAGGCAGATATAACATGTGCAGAAAGAGTTAGATTTGGGTGGGTTATTTTATTTCTGTGCGGGGTAAATACTGGCTGCTTTATTTTTACACTGCAAATTAGATTGCAGATTGAACACACCACACCCAAATCTAACTCTCTCTGCACATATTATATCTGCCTCCACTGCAGTGCACATGGTTTTGCCCAGTTGCTATCAAAAATCCTGCTGCGATCAACTTGGAATTACCCCCATAGTGTCCCTGTCTAGGGTGTCAATGTTTCCGACCACGCCGCTGCAGCACTGCACATCCAGGCTGAAGCAATAGCCGGTCTCAGTATAACACCAGTGTGTGTATATATAGCCTTCAGGAGAGCCTCCTGCTTTCTATCAGCAGGTTCCTTTAGGGCGGCCGTATCCGGAGACGGTAGTGCCACCTTTTTTGACAAACGTGTGAGCGCTTTATCCACCCTAGGGGGTGTCTCCCAATGTGACCTATCCTCTGGCGGGAAAAGGTACGCCATTAGTAATCTTTTCGAAATCATCAATTTTCTATCGAGGGAAGCCCATGCTACCTCACACACATCATTTAATTCTTCAGAAGGGGGAAAAACTACTAGAAGTTTTTTCTCCCCAAACATAATACCCTTTTTTGTGGTACCTGGGGTTACATCAGAAATGTGTAAAACATGTTTCATTGCCTCAATCATATAACGAGTGGCCCTAGTGGACATTACATTTGCGTCATCGTCATCGACACTGGTATCAGTATCCGTGTCGACATCTGTGTCTGCCATCTGAGGTAATGGGCGCTTTAAAGCCCCGGATGGCCTTTGAGACGCCTGGGCAGGCACGAGCTGACAAGCCGGCTGTCCCACATTTGGCATGTCATCACATTTTTTATGTAAGGAGTCGACTCTTTCGCGTAATTCCTTCCACTAGTCCATCCACTCAGGTGTCTGCCCCGCAGGGGGTGACAACACATTTATAGGCACCTGCTCCTCCTCCACATCAGCCTCCTCATCAAACATGTCGACACAGCCGTACCGACACACCGCACACACACAGGGAATGCTCTGATAGAAGACATGACCCTACAAAGCCCTTTGGGGAGACAGAGGGAGAGTATGCCAGCACACACCAGAGCGCTATATAATACAGGGATTAACTAAATTATATCCCCTTATAGCTGCTGTACACTTATATTGTGCCTAAATTTGTGCCCCCCCTCTCTTTTTACCCTTTCTGTAGTGTAGTCTGCAGGGGAGAGCCAGGGAGCTTCCTTCCAGCGGAGCTGTGAGGGAGAAATGGCGCCAGTGTGCTGAGGGAGATAGCTCCGCCCCCTTTTCGGCTGACTTTTCTCCCGCTATTTTCTGTATTCTGGCAGGGGTATTTATCACATATATAGCCTCTGGGGCTATATATTGTGATATTTTTGCCAGCCAAGGTGTATTTATTGCTGCTCAGGGCCCCCCCCCCCCTAGCGCCCTGCACCCTCAGTGACCGCAGTGTGAAATGTGTAATGAGTAGCAATGGCGCACAGCTGCAGTGCTGTGCGCTACCTTGGAGAAGACTGATGTCTTCAGCCGCCGATTTCCCGGACTCTTCTTGCTTCTGGCTCTGTAAGGGGGCCGGCGGCGCGGCTCCGGGACCGAACATCAATGGACGGTTCCATGCGGTCGATCACTCTGGAGCTAATGGTGTCCAGTAGCCTAAGAAGCCCAAACTACCCACAGTTAGGTAGGTTCGCTTCTTCTCCCCTTAGTCCCTCGGTGCAGTGAGCCTGTTGCCAGAAGGTCTCACTGTAAAATAAAAAACCTAAACTATTACTTTCTTTCTAGGAGCTCAGGAGAGCCCCTAGTGTGCATCCAGCTCGAGCCGGGCACAGGATTCTAACTGAGGTCTGGAGGAGGGTCATAGGGGGAGGAGCCAGTGCACACCAGGTAGTCCTAAAGCTTTCTTAGATGTGCCCAGTCTCCTGCGGAGCCGCTATTCCCCATGGTCCTTACGGAGTCCCCAGCATCCACTTAGGACGTCAGAGAAAAATCATTTAAAAGACATAACAGTACCGTAATGTGTTACTTAGTTATGTATGAATATGGGCCCTCATTCCGAGTCGTTCGCTCGGTAAATTTTTTTGCATCGCAGTGAATTTCCGCTTAGTGCGCATGCGCAATATCCGCACAGCGACTGCGCCAAGTAAATTTGCTATGAAGATAGTATTTTTACGCACGGCTTTTTCTTCGCTCCGGCGATCGTAGTGTGATTGACAGGAAATGGGTGTTACTGGGCGGAAACAGGCCGTTTTAAGGGCGTGTGGGAAAAAACGCTACAGTTTCCGGAAAAAACGCAGGAGTGGCTGGAGAAACGGGGGAGTGTCTGGGCGAACGCTGGGAGTGTTTGTGACGTCAGACCAGGAACGACAAGCACTGAACTGATCGCAGATGCCGAGTAAGTCTGAAGCAACTCTGAAACTGCTAAGAAGTTTGTAATCGCAATATTGTGAATCTTTCGTTCGCAATTTTAAGAAGCTAAGATTCACTCCCAGTAGGCGGCGACTTAGTGTGAGCAAAGCTGCTGAATGCAGCTTGCTAGCGAACAACTCGGAATGAGGGCCATGGATCGCAAGAACTCACAAACTGTTCCGAGTTCAGTATAACCAGCGTCCCAGTAGCCACAGAATATTCTGACCAGAGGCAGCAGAGCAAGGGTACAGGTATTATATATAAAAAAAAAGACTTGACCACAGACCTTGGAAATTTCTTCCCTGTATGACTGCACCCCAACCTCAGAGGCTTGCGTCCGTGGTCACCAGGACCCAGTCCTGAATCCCAAATCTGCGGCCCTTGAGAAGGTGAGCGCTCTGTAGCCACCACAGGAATGACACCCTGGCCCTGGGGGATAGGGTGATTAACCAATGCATCTGAAGATGTGATCCGGACCACTTGTCCAGTAAGTCCCATTGAAAAGTCCTTACGTGGAACCTGCTAAAGGGAATGGCCTCGTATGATGCCACCATCATTCCCAGGACTCGAGTGCAGTGATGCACTGACACCTGTTTTGGTTTTAATAGGTTCCTGACCGGTGTCATGAGTTCCTGAGCTTTCTCCATCGGGATAAACCCTTTTCTGGTCTGTGTCCAGAATCATGCCCAGGAAAGGCAGACAAGTCGTAGGAACCAACTGCGACTTTGGAATATTTAGAATCCAGCCGTGTTGCCGTAACACTTCCACTTTCATGTGTCCATTTCTTTACTGTAAGCAGAATCCTGAGGTTATGAAATGTTTTGTTATTGGAAACTTATGATTATGTGGCTGTATATTTTTATTGTTTTTAGAATAGTATGGATACTACTATTTTGAATGGTGGAGGGTAGTAATGGCCGCTGAATGCATTTTTTACAGCTTCATGTAGTCATCCATCCGTATTTGGGAAAGGGTTACCATGCTGCCCACACTTAAAATGGTGCCCAAACACTTTCCGGAGGGAGAAAGAGATGGTGTTACACTCTCACTAATCCCCGGCTATCCGCAACGTCACTTCCCGCGGAACCGGAAGTGACGTCGCGTACCCCCACAGGTGAAACGGACTGGCCGCTACCTCACTTCCGGCGGAACCGGAAGTCACGCCATGCATTCCAGGAGTTGGAACGCATGGCGTTTTATATCTTTCTGAGTTATGTTTAGCCTTGGAAACCAACACCAGGTTAACTATTATTAGTGAGGAGAATAATCCTTTCATTATATGTAGGAACATTGATCCACTGTTTGTTTTATGAAATTCGCTTGTAAACCCCGCCCATTGTAAACAGGAAATGGGTGTGGTTTAGGTTATCTTTAAATACCTGGTTCTCCATACACTCTATACACCTTGATAAAGACCATACCGGTTGAAACGCGTTGGTGTTTCCTGCGGCCCAGAACTCCGTGAAGGTAAAAGCTTAATAGGGGAAGCTTCTTTATCATCCCTATATGCCTATTACTATGCCTTCCACCGAAGGTTACTTATACCCCTTTCACACTGCAGCTTGTACCCGGTATTTTGCCGTTTTAACTGGCTTCCTAAACGGGTCAAGCTGCGATGTGAAAGGGTCCCCATCAATTTACCGTTTTCAAAATACAGGTATTTTGAAACTGTAAAAAAGAAGGGTCCTACCCGTTTCAGTCCCATTTCACTGTGCAGTGTGAAAGGGTCTGAAACAGTATTTGCAAGCCCCAGCAGGTCATAGGCTGTCTCCATGTGTGATGTCAGCAGCCACAACCAGGAAACAGCTTGGAAAACACAGGAGACACATGTGAGAGTGGCTTTATAAACTTTTAGACTGCAAAGCCATTATAAAATTTCTAATTGGAGGGATGAAGAGGTGAGGGAGCTGCTTTAGGATCAGAGGGGATGAGGAAATCTGCTGCCAAATTACTGGGACAGTCAAGGATACCCTCATATATAAAAACATAGCAAAAATGCTTCAAGCTGCTGGGTTCCATCGTACGACTATCCAAATTATTAATAATTAATTAATTAATAATTATTAATAATGTGTGGGCCAGAAAAGTCCATTTATAATGACAACCACTGTTTTCTATGGGTGAAACGGGTTCAGTGTGAAAGGTACCAAAACGGTAATGAAATGGTAATTTACTGGTTACAACATGAGATGTGAAGGGGGTTTAACTGCTCAGACCCATTTTAAGAACCGTTTCAAATACCATTTCAAAAGCAGGTTTTGCGATGTGAAAGCAGCATTAGGGTACGCTTGCTAAGTCTTTTAATTGTAAACGTGTTCAAATAAACTTTTATAAGTCTGCACTATGCCTCCCCATCATTTGTCTTTCATGTACCATTGCTTGAGGACAGAGACAAAGAATTGAAAAACGGTGGGGCTGACTGAATTCAAGTTTTATCACGTTTACTTTTTGGTTGGAGGACCCAGGACGAGACCAGATAAGAGAATTTACATTTGACTGTTAAAATTCATTTTATTGGGACATTGCTTCAAACTATCGGCCTGATCTTCTATATTCAAAGGAAATCAGTAAAAGGACTGACTGTAGTATCTTTGAACATTAACTGTCTCTGAAATTGACCTACTGAGACTTTCTTTCGGATCCATTTTGAACGCTAAACCTAGATGGGTTTTTTCATTCACTGACATCTAACAGAGGCCCTCATTCCGAGTTGTTCGCTCGGTATTTTTCATCGCATCGCAGTGAAATTCCGCTTAGTGCGCATGCGCAATTTTCACACTGCGCCAAGTATCTTTGCTATGAAGGTAGTATTTTTACTCACGGCTTTTTCATCGCTCCGGCGATCGTAATGTGATTGACAGGAAATGGGTGTTACTGGGCGGAAACACAGCGTTTTATGGGCGTGTGGATGAAAACGCTACCGTTTCCGGAAAAAACGCAGGAGTGGCCGGAGAAACGGTGGGAGTGGTTGGGCGAACGCTGGGTGTGTTTGTGACGTCAAACCAGGAACGACAAGCACTGAACTGATCGCAGATGCCGAGTAAGTGTGGAGCTACTCTAAAACTGCTAAGAAGTTTGTGATCGCAATATTGCGAATACTTCGGTCGCAATTTTAAGAAGCTAAGATTCACTCCCAGTAGGCGTCGGCTTAGCGTGTGTAACTCTGCTAAAATCGCCTTGCGACCGATCAACTCGGAATGAGGGCCAGAGTGTCTTATACCCTTGATCAGTGCGCAGGAATTTTGTTTTTTGTGTTTATATTGTGTTTTAGTGATTGGTGTGAGTCACGTTTAATTTCTGCAGCCAGACTTTAAGCAAGGAGCGCAGGTGATTATTTATTCAATGTTACTTATACATTTCCCCTTCTGTATATGTAATGTATGGTGTAACTAGATCTGACTCCTGTCATTCTCACCGGTAATAATGATACTTATACATTTCCCCTTCTGTATATGTAACGTATGGTGTAACTAGATCTGACTCCTGTCATTCTCACCAGTAATAATGTTACTTATACATTTCCCCTTCTGTATATGGAACATATGGTGTAACTAGATCTGACTCCTGTCACTCTCACCAGTAATAATGTTACTTATACATTTCCCCTTCTGTATATGTAATGTATGGTGTAACTAGATCTGACTCCTGTCATTCTCACCAGTAATAATGTTACTTATACATTTCCCCTTCTGTATATGTAACGTATGGTGTAACTAGATCTGACTCCTGTCATTCTCACCAGTAATAATGTTACTTATACATTTCCCCTTCTGTATATGTAGCGTATGGTGTAACTAGATCTGACTTCTGTCATTGTCACCAGTAATAATGTTACTTATACATTTCCCCTTCTGTATATGGAACGTATGGTGTAACTAGATCTGACTCCTGTCATTCTCACCAGTAATAATGTTACTTATACATTTCCCCTTCTGTATATGTAACGTATGGTGTAACTAGATCTGACTCCTGTCATTATCACCAGTAATAATGTTACTTATACATTTCCCCTCTGTATATGTAACGTATGGTGTAACTAGATCTGACTCCTGTCATTCTCACCAGTAATAATGTTACTTATACATTTCCCCTTCTGTATATGTAACGTATGGTGTAACTAGATCTGACTCCTGTCATTATCACCAGTAATAATGTTACTTATACATTTCCCCTTCTGTATATGTAACGTATGGTGTAACTAGATATGACTCCTGTCATTCTCACCAGTAATAATGTTACTTATACATTTCCCCTTCTTTATGTGGAACGTATGGTGTAACTAGATCTGACTCCTGTCATTCTCACCAGTAATAATGTTACTTATACATTTCCCCTTCTGTATATGTAACGCATGGTGTAACTAGATCTGACTTCTGTCATTCTCACCAGTAATAATGTTACTTATACATTTCCCCTTCTGTATATGTAACGTATGGTGTAAATAGATCTGACTCTTGTCATTCTTACTGGTAATAATGTTACTTATACATTTCCCCTTCTGTATATGTAACGTATGGTGTAATTAGATCTGACTCCCGTCATTCTCACCAGTAATAATGTTACTTATACATTTCCCCTTCTGTATATGTAACGTATGGTGTAACTAGATCTGACTCCTGTCATTCTCACCAGTAGTAATGTTACTTATACATTTCCCCTTCTATATATGTAACATATGGTGTAACTAGATCTGACTCCTGTCATTCTCACCAGTAATAATGTTACTTTATTCATTTCCCCTTCTGTATATGTAACGTATGGTGTGACTAGATCTGACTCGTCATTCTCACCAGTAATAATGTTACTTATACATTTCCCCTTCTGTATATGGAATGTATGGTGTAACTAGATCTGACTCCTGTCATTCTCACCAGTAATAATGTTATTTATACATTTCCCCTTCTGTATATGTAACGTATGGTGTAACTAGATCTGACTCCTGTCATTCTCACCAGTAATAATGTTACTTATACATTTCCCCTTCTGTATATGTAACGTATGGTGTAACTAGATCTGACTCCTGTCATTCTCACCAGTAATAATGTTTCTTATACATTTCCCCTTCTGTATATAGAACGTATGGTGTAACTAGATCTGACTACTGTCATTCTCACCAGTAATAATGTTACTTATACATTTCCCCTTCTGTATATGTAATGTATGGTGTAACTAGATCTGACTCCTGTCATTCTCACCAGTAATAATGTTACTTATACATTTCCCCTTCTGTATATGTAACGTATGGTGTAACTAGATCTGACTCCTGTCATTCTCACCAGTAATAATGTTACTTATACATTTCCCCTTCTGTATATGTAACGTATGGTGTAACTAGATCTGACTCCTGTCATTCTCACCAGTAATAATGTTACTTATACATTTCCCCTTCTGTATATGGAACGTATGGTGTAACTAGATCTGACTCCTGTCATTCTCACCAGTAATAATGTTACTTATACATTTTCCCTTCTGTATATATAAAGTATGGTGTAACTAGATCTGACTCCTGTCACTCTCACCAGTAATAATGTTACTTATACATTTCCCCTTCTGTATATGTAACGTATGGTGTAACAAGATCTGACTTCTATCATTCCCACCAGTAATAATGTTACTTATACATTTCCTCTTCTGTATATGGAACTTAAGGTGTAACTAGATCTGACTCCTGTCATTCTCACCTGTAATAATGTTACTTATATAATTCCCCTTCTGTATATGGAACGTATGGTGTAACTAGATCTGACTCCTGTCATTCTCACCTGTAATAATGTTACTTATACATTTCCCCTTCTGTATATGGAACGTATGGTGTAACTAGATCTGACTCCTGTCATTCTCACCAGTAATAATGTTACTTATACATTTCCCCTTCTGTATATGTAACGTATGGTGTAACTAGATCTGACTCCTGTCATTCTCACCAGTAATAATGTTACTTATACATTTCCCCTTCTGTATATGTAACGTATGGTGTAACTAGATCTGACTCCTGTCATTCACACCAGTAATAATGTTACTTATACATTTCCTTTTCTGTATATGTAATGTATGGTGTAACTAGATCTGACTTCTGTCATTCTCACCAGTAATAATGTTACTTATACATTTCCTTTTCTGTATATGTAATGTATGGTGTAACTAGATCTGACTTCTGTCATTCTCACAGGTAATAATGTTACTTATACATTTCCTCTTCTGTATATGTAACGTATGGTGTAACTAGATCTGACTTCTGTCATTCTCACCGGTAATAATCTTACTTATACATTTCCCCTTCTGTATATGTAACGTATGGTGTAACTGGATCTGACTCCTGTCATTCTCACCGGTAATAATGTTACTTATACATTTCCTTTTCTGTATATGTAATGTATGGTGTAACTAGATCTGACTTCTGTCATTCTCACAGGTAATAATGTTACTTATACATTTCCTCTTCTGGATATGTAACGTATGGTGTAACTAGATCTGACTTCTGTCATTCTCATCGGTAATAATCTTACTTATACATTTCCCCTTCTGTATATGTAACGTATGGTGTAACTGGATCTGACTCCCGTCATTGTCACCGGTAATAATGTTACTTATATATTTCCCCTTCTGTATATGGAACGTATGGTGTAAGTAGATCTGACTCGTCATTCTCACCAGTAATAATGTTACTTATACATTGCCCCTTCTGTATATGGAAAGTATGGTGTAACTAGATCTGACTCCTGGCATTCTCACCAGTAATAATGTAATTTATACATTTTCCCTTCTGTATATGTAACGTATGGTGTAACTAGATCTGACTCCTGTCATTCTCACCAGTAATAATGTTACTTATACATTTCCCCTTCTGTATATGGAACGTATGGTGTAACTAGATCTGACTCCTGTCATTCTCACTAGTAATAATGTTACTTATACATTTCCCTTTTTGTATATGGAACGTATGGTGTAACTAGATATGACTCCTGTCATTCTCCTCAGTAATAATGTTACTTATACAGCACTTTCCTACAAATAGCACTCACAGAACTTTATATTCACATTTACACAGAGCACAAGATACACAATAAGTAGAACAGAATAAAGACCTCAGCATGTGGGATGTATTATTTTAGAAATTAAGGAACATTAATGAAACGCGTGAGTCACAATCATCAGTCTGCTTGTGGTCTCCAGAGTGGAGGTCTCTTGGACTGTGCGAGGCAGCAAGTTCCATGGTCAGGGCTACAATGCTAAAAGATCATCCTCAAGTGAATTAATGGAGATTCTTGGTGCTGCTGGTTAGGTCCTTTATCTGTAGCTGGAAGTAACCAGGGCAGTAAGGAGGCAGAAGTTGCTTCTGGTACCATGGACCCTGGTCATGTAGGGCTGGGAGAGTCAGTAAGATTATGTAATACAGTCCCCATGTTACAGGCAGCCGGTGGAAGGAGCAGAGAAAGGGTGTTATGTGGCGGAACGGGATGGTTAGGTACAAGCTACAAGCGGTGCAATTCTTTTGCTGGGAGACCCAGGTAGAGGGTATGGCAGTAGTCTATGCGTGATGATACAAGTGCATGTATGACTTCAGGTAGATCTTCGAATAGAATCAGGTATTTGATTTTGGATATGGTCCACTGATGAAAGAGCGAGGATTCGAATATGGCTGATACCTGTTGTTTGTGTCAGACACAATCCAAGACAATGCCAAGACTCCGCCCATGACCAGCATTTTGTAACTGAACCCCAAAAGCGTAACTTCAGTTGGTTGGTGAAGTTGTAGTCTTGACCTTTGTTTGTGAGCTTCTACCATAAAGACCTCTGTTACTCAAGGACTGAGTCACAGGGGCAGATGTATTAAGCCTGGAGAAGTGATAAACCAGTGATAAAAGTAATGTGATAACACACCAGCCAATCAGCTCCAAAATTTAAATTTACGGTTAGGAGCTGATTGGCTGGTGCGTTATCACCTTGCATTTATCACTTCTCCAGGCTTAATACATCTGCCCCACAGACAACTACCATCACCCAAACCTGTAGCTCAGCTAAACAGACACTTAGGATTAGTACTGGGTTTCCGAGTACACAGAGAAAAAGACAGGTCATCTGCACAGCAGTGGTAGACAAGAGCATGACGTCTTATTGTTTCACCCAGTGGCAGCAAAAAGCATAGGACATAGAATAAGAACCTTGAGGAACATTGCATGGCAATGGTGATGAGAATAAACAGGATCCTCACCTGTGTGATGTCTATTGTGTGAAACAGAGCTGATTTACTTCTCAAACTCAGAGCATGGATATGACCTCTCACTTGTGTGACTTCTCTGATGTGTAACAAGATTTGATTTCAGTGTAAAACATTTTCCACACTCAGAACATGGAAATGGTTTCTCACCTGTGTGACTTCTCTGATGTGTAATCAGATTTGATTGCTGTGTAAACCATTTCCGACACTCAGAACATGAAAATGGTTTCTCACCTGTGTGACTTCTCTGATGTGTAACAAGTTTTGATTTATGTGCAAAACATTTCCCACACTCAGAACATGGAAATGGTTTCTCACCTGTGTGACTTCTCTGATGTGTAACATGTTCTGATTTCAGTGTAAAACATTTCCCACATTCAGAACATGAAAATGGTTTCTCACTTGTGTGACTTTTCTGATGTATAACAAGATTTGATTGCTGTGTAAAACATTTTCCACAATCAGAACATGAAAATGGTTTCTCACCTGTGTGACTTCTCTGATGTGTAACAAGATGTGATTTATGTGCAAAACATTTCCCACATTCAGAACATGAAAATGGCTTCTCACCTGTGTGACTTCTCCGATGTGCAACAAGATCTGATTTATGTGCATAACATTTCGCACACTCAGAACATGAAAATGGTTTTTCACCTGTGTGACTTCTCCGATGTGTAACAAGATCTGATTTATGTGCATAACATTTTGCACACTCAGAACATGAAAATGGTTTTTCACCTGTGTGACTTCTCCGATGTGTAACAAGATCTGATTTATGTGCAAAACATTTTGCACACTCAGAACATGGAAATGGTTTCTCACCTGTGTGACATCTCTGATGTTTAACAAGATGTGATTTCAGTGTAAAACATTTCCCACACTCAGAACATGGAAATGGTTTCTCACCTGAGTGACTTATCCGATGTGTAACAAGATCTGATTTATGTGCAAAACATTTCCCACACTCAGAACATGGAAATGGCCTCTCACCTTTGTGACTTCGCTGATGTATAACAAGAACTGATTTGTATGTAAAACATTTCCCACACTCAGAACATGGAAATGGTTTCTCACCTGTGTGACTTCTCTGATGTGTAACAAGACTTGATTTGTGTGCAAAACATTTCCCACACTCAGAACATGGAAATAGATTCTCACCTGTGTGACTTCTTTGATGTATAACAAGATGTGATTTCTGGATAAAACATTTCTCGCACTCAGAGCAAGAAAATGGCCTCTCACCTGTGTGACATCTCTGATGTTTAACAAGATGTGATTTCAGTGTAAAACATTTCCCACACTCAGAACATGGAAATGGTTTCTCACCTGTGTGACTTCTCTGATGTGTAACAAGACTTGATTTGTGTGCAAAACATTTCCCACACTCAGAACATGGAAATAGATTCTCACCTGTGTGACTTCTTTGATGTATAACAAGATGTGATTTCTGGATAAAACATTTCTCGCACTCAGAGCAAGAAAATGGCCTCTCACCTGTGTGACTTCTCAACATTTTGCACACTCAGAACATGGAAATGGTTTCTCACCTGTGTGACATCTCTGATGTTTAACAAGATGTGATTTCAGTGTAAAACATTTCCCACACTCAGAACATGGAAATGGTTTCTCACCTGAGTGACTTATCCGATGTGTAACAAGATCTGATTTATGTGCAAAACATTTCCCACACTCAGAACATGGAAATGGCCTCTCACCTTTGTGACTTCGCTGATGTATAACAAGAGCTGATTTGTATGTAAAACATTTCCCACACTCAGAACATGGAAATGGTTTCTCACCTGTGTGACTTCTCTGATGTGTAACAAGACTTGATTTGTGTGCAAAACATTTCCCACACTCAGAACATGGAAATAGATTCTCACCTGTGTGACTTCTTTGATGTATAACAAGATGTGATTTCTGGATAAAACATTTCTCGCACTCAGAGCAAGAAAATGGCCTCTCACCTGTGTGACATCTCTGATGTTTAACAAGATGTGATTTCAGTGTAAAACATTTCCCACACTCAGAACATGGAAATGGTTTCTCACCTGTGTGACTTCTCTGATGTGTAACAAGACTTGATTTGTGTGCAAAACATTTCCCACACTCAGAACATGGAAATAGATTCTCACCTGTGTGACTTCTTTGATGTATAACAAGATGTGATTTCTGGATAAAACATTTCTCGCACTCAGAGCAAGAAAATGGCCTCTCACCTGTGTGACGTCTCTGATGTATAACAAGAGCTGATTTGTATGTAAAACATTTCCCACACTCAGAACATGAAAATGGTTTCTCACCTGTGTGACATCTCTGATGTGTAACAAGATCTGATTTATGTGCAAAACATTTCCCACACTCAGAACATGGAAATGGCCTCTCACCTGTGTGGCTGCTCTGATGTCTAAGAAGATACGATTTGTATGTAAAACATTTCCCACACTCGGAACATAGAAATGGACTCTCACCTGCCTTACCTGTCTGTGGGTTAAGAGCCTTTGTGTTCTGTGTAAAACATTTGGCATCTATAGAACAGGGAAACGCTGTGTCTACTGTCAGAGCTGTAACAGATGCACCAATATCAGAGTGATCAGGAGAACATTTCCCAGGATCAGGGGGATCAGCTGATAGAGCTGGATGTATAATTAGGATAATGGGGTTAGTTCCTGGAGAATCCTGTCTACTGTCATTATCTTTTATTTCACAATCCGGGGATAACATTAGATGTCCTTCTGAGATGTTCCTGCTTGTGTGTCCATCTGCTGGAAGTAAAATACATTATGCACAAATAAACTTGAATTAAACAAATTAAATATTGTAGTTTATGTTCAAAAATGGCAAATTACTATAAATGAGTAGAGAAGACCCAGGATATTACATGGTACATTATATAATTCTGTAACTGACATTAACTAGTACTATAGTTCTGGCATTGCTTTTATGTTTAATTAAAAATACTAGGAAGCTTGGACTGGAGTATAATAAACACTCAAAGACTGTGGGGAGGAGACTGGTCAAATTTCTGGGCGGGTGACACACAGTGACATGATGTGAGGGGGAGAGCAGGAGTATAATAGGGGCTGATGGCTCCTGGTGTATGAGATACACCAGAGAGTGTGGGGAGGAGACTGGTCAGATCTCTGGGCTGGTAACACACAGTGACATGATGTGAGGGGGAGAGCAGGAGTATAATAGGGGCTGATGGCTCCTGATGTATGAGATACACCAGAGAGTGTGGGGAGGAGACTGGTCAGATCTCTGGGCTGGTAACACACAGTGACATGATGTGAGGGGGAGAGCAGGAGTATAATAGGGGCTGATGGCTACTGATGTATGAGATACACCAGAGAGTGTGGGGAGGAGACTGGTCAGATCTCTGGGCTGGTAACACACAGTGACATGATGTGAGGGGGAGACCAGGAGTATAATAGGGGCTGATGGCTCCTGGTGTATGAGATACACCAGAGAGTGTGGGGAGGAGACTGGTCAGATCTCTGGGCTGGTAACACGCAGTGACATGATGTGAGGAGAAGAGCAGGAGTATAATAGGGGCTGATGGTTACTGATGTATGAGATACACCAGAGAGTGTGGGGAGGAGACTGGTCAGATATCTGGGCTGGTAACACACAGTGACATGATGTGAGGGGGAGAGCAGGAGTATAATAGGGGCTGATGGCTCCGGATGTATGAGATACACCAGAGAGTGTGGGGAGGAGACTGGTCAGATATCTGGGCGGGTGACATACAGTGACATGATGTGAGGAGGAGAGCAGGAGTATAATAGGGGCTGATGGCTCCTGATGTATGAGATACACCAGAGAGAGTGGGGAGGAGATTGGTCAGATCTCTGGGCTGGTAACACACAGTGTCATGATGAGGGTAGAGCAGGAGTATAATGGGGGCTGATGGATCCTGATGTATGAGATACACCATAGAGTGTGGGGAGGAGACTGGTCAGATCTCTGGGCTGGTAACACAGTGATATGATGTGAGGGGGAGAGGAGTATAATAGGGGCTGATGGGCAGATACATTTTCCTCATTAGTATGTACTGACAGAGGAGGGTGTAGGATAAGAGATTGCTGTAGTGACTGAGAAAGGAGACTATGTGACTCTTTTCTGTAATAAGTGTTTATTACTCACCTGTGCTGATATCTGTAGGGATTTCCTCCTCCTTACACTGCTGATCACCCCTCACATACGTCTCTTCTTCTCCCTCTTTATCTTCTGCCTTCATATCAGTCACATACGTCTCTTCTTCTCCCTCAATATCTTCTGTCTTTATATCAGTCACATACGTCTCTTCTTCTCCCTCTATATCTTCTGCCTTTATATCAGTCACATACGTCTCTTCTTCTTTCTCTATATCTTCTGCCTTTATATCAGTCACATACGTCTCTTCTTCTCCCTCTGTATCTTCTGCCTTTATATCAGTCACATACGTCTCTTCTTCTCCCTCTGTATCTTCTGCCTTTATATCAGTCACATACGTCTCTTCTTCTCTCCTTTTATCTTCTGCCTTTATATCAGTCACATACATCTCTTCTTCTCCCTCTATATCTTCTGCCTTCATATCAGTCACATATGTCTCTTCTTCTCTCTTTATATCTTCTGTCTTTATATCAGTCACATACGTCTCTTCTTCTTCCTCTATATCTTCTGCCTTTATATCAGTCACATACATTTCTTCTTCTCCCTCTATATCTTCTGCCTTCATATATGACAGATCTTCTACCTATATAACCCCAAAAAACAATATATAATGACACTTACATAGAGTCAAATGAAGCGGAGGTGAAATAGTATAACACACACATAGCTTTTTTACAGATCTTATAGCAGGGATGGGAAACCTTTTGCCCTTCAGCTGTTAATGAACTACACATACCATCATGCCCTGCATCAGTTTTGCAATTTGGTTATGCTAAATGTTATGATTCCCGTACTCCAGACCAGAGGAGATCTTATGGCAGAGGTCTGAGTACTGGGAAGATATGCTGGTTGTGGGAGCAGGTGAGCCTAGTAACCCCTGGCGCCCTAACTCCGTTATCTCGCCCGTGTTATCAGAAATCCCTTGCGAGACTATGGTTGCTTGAGCCCATGGCAGCCGCGTTCGAAGGGCGGATTATGTCTGCCCAACCCCGATGCCCCCGCAGGTCTTAATGGGAGACAAAGGGAAATCCGAGACAGGGTGATAACAAGGGGCCCTCTGACTAAGCAACCAGGCCAGGGGTTACAAGCTAACTAACTTAAACCAAAGGTATGTGCGGACTAGCCGCCAGGGAAAAGGACAACCAAAGATCCCCTGATCCGTTACTCCTATCCAACACCGCTGGATACCAGAGTGGATCTGTGGGAGCGGAATCCTCCGCAAAAGCTCCAGAACACAAATAAACTAAATAATAAACAGTAGCGGACAAGCCGCAACACACGGCTGAGCCGCGACTCACGAACACCACAGGATGTTAAAGGTGCTCGGTCAGACTCCAGGAATAGATGACAAACTTCCGAGTACAGGATCTCTGAGGACAGGAACAACCGGATTGAGCAGGACTGGAAACTCTCTGTAGCAGACACAGGCAAACAGGAAGCTATCACCGGCGTCTGTAGGAAGTCCTGAGGGTGCCTTTATTCAGGAACCCTCCAATCAAGATCCAGACAGGGTAATCTATTTGACATGCCGTGCAGCTTGTATGCTGCACGGCCAGCACATAATCAGGTAATCAAAACAGACCCAGCAACGGGGAACGCGGCTGAACGTGGCGTCCCCGTTGCTAAGGTCAGGGCGGCTCAGTGCGCCCGGCGTCTAGCGTTGCTAGGGAGCCGGCGGCTGAACGCGCACGGCGTCCCTGGTTGCTAGGCGCCGGGCCGCACCGCCGAGCGGACCCCGGCGCCTAACACTAAAACTGTTGCAGAGCATGCTGGGATGTTCTCCATCCCTGTCATACAGAGACAGTCACTTTGGTATATAGGTGAGACCCTAAATCCCACCTACCTGATCCTCCTGTGGGGCCCTGTGAGTCTCCTCTGTACAATACTGGGAATACAGAGGACGGGGACATCTCTCTGGGGTATCTCTGTTACTGGGTCCATCTGTAGGAGACACACAGTGACTGAGTACAGTGTATATATGTGATTATCAGCTGATGTGTGTATATAGGGGCCCCCCATACCTGCTCTCCCCTGTACAATATATGACAGTCTCCTCTTACCCAGTGATGTGAGGGGCCGGTGATTCTCCATCATCACGTCCTTGTACAGACCACTGTGTTCCTCTATATACTCCCCCCTCCTGCATGGAGACATAGACAGTGACATCCTGACACCTTATAGGAACCAGACACACACAGTGATACAGTCATCACCCAGTCACATCCCCTGGTATTACTGTATAATGTCCCATACCCAGCAGTCACCTCTCCAGTCATCACTCAGACACATCCCCCGGAGTTACTGTATAATGTCCCATTCCCAGCAGTCACCTTTCCAGTCGTCACTCAGACACATCCCCTGATGTTACTGTATAATGGCACATTCCCGGCAGTCACCTCTCCAGTCATCACCCAGACACGTCCCCCGGGGTTACTGTATAATGTCCCATTCCCGGCATCCACCTCTCCAGTCATCACCCAGACACGTCCCCCGGTGTTACTGTATAATGTCCCATTCCCGGCAGCCACCTCTCCAGTCATCACCCAGACACATCCCCTGGTGTTACTGTATAATGTCCCATTCCCAGCAGTCACCTCTCCAGTCATCACCCAGACACATTCCCTGGTGTTACTGTATAATGCCCCATTCTCACCAGTCACCTTTCCAGTCATCACCCAGACACATCCCCTGGTGTTACTGTATAATGTCCCATTCCCAGCAGTCACCTCTCCAGTCATCACCCAGACACGTCCCCTGGTGTTACTGTATAATGTCCCATTCCCAGCAGTCACCTCTCCAGTCATCACCCAGACACATTCCTGGTGTTACTGTATAATGTCCCATTCCTGGCAGTCACCTCTCCAGTCACCACCCAGACACGTCCCCTGGTGTTACTGTATAATGTCCCATTCCCAGCAGTCACCTCTCCAGTCATCACACAGACACATCCCCTGGTGTTACTGTATAATACCCCATTCCCAGCAGTCACCTCTCCAGTCATCACCCAGACACGTCCCCTGGTGTTACTGTATAACGCCCCATTCCCAGCAGTCACCTCTCCAGTCATCACCCAGACACATCCCTGATGTTACTGTATAATTTCCCATTCCCAGCAGTCACCTCTCCAGTCATCACCGACACATCCCCTGGTGTTACTGTATAATGTCCCATTCCCAGCAGTCACCTCTCCAGTCATCTCCCAGACACGTCCCCTGGTGTTATTGTATAATACCCCATTCCCAGCAGTCACCTCTCCAGTCATCACCCAGACACGTCCCCTGGTGTTACTGTATAATGCCCCATTCCCAGCAGTCACCTCTCCAGTCATCACACAGACACGTCCGCTGGTGTTATTGTATAATACCCCATTCCCAGCAGTCACCTCTCCAGTCAGCAGCTGAATGATCTTGTTGGTGATTTCCAGGATCTTCTGGTCATTGTGTCTCTCATGCATCTGCGAGTAAGGAGGAGGCACTGTGATGGGGCTCTGAGTCCTGCTCAGTCCTCCTGACACAAGTGGACAGCTGATGGATGTCTTACACTCACTGGATGTCTTCACTACTGTGTAATCCTGTGTAATGAGGGAAACATCAAATACCAATGTATATACTCCCAGATCCCCCTCACCTCCCCAGTCATGTCCCAGTATTATTACTATAGATATAAGTGACATCACTGTTACACTCCCAGACCCCGTCACCTCCACAGTCATGTCCTTGTATTATTTCTAAATATATATGTGACATCACTGTGCCGCTCTCAGATCCCCTCAGCTCCCCAGTCATGTCCCTGTGTTATTACTATAGATATAAGTGGTCACTGTTACACTCCCAGACCCCCTCACCTCCCCAGTCATGTCCCAGTATTATTACTATAGATATAAGTGATGGATGTCACTGTGACGCTCCCAGATCCCCTCACCTCCCAGTCATGTCCCTCTATTATTACTATAGATATAAGTGGTCACTGTTACACTCCCAGATCCCCTCACCTCCCCAGTCATGTCCCAGTATTATTACTATAGATATAAGTGATGTCACTGTGACGCTCGCAGATCCCCTTACCTCTCCAGTCATGTCCCGGTATTATTACTATAGATATAAGTGATGTCACTTTGACGCTCCCAGATCCCCTTACCTCTCCAGTCATGTCCCTGTATTATTACTATAGATATGTGACGTTACTATCACACTCCGAGATCCCCTCACTTCCTCAGTCATTTCCCTGTATAATTCAAAAAAAGGGAAAATGACCCGAGGGTAACTGTCTCCAGGCGCTGATTGGGTAGGTTCACCACAGCAGCTAAACCAAAGAGATGGTAAGTATCTGTTTGTCTCTCTCTATCTATCTATTCTGTCTGTTGCAATGTGTAAAAAGGGGACGCTGTCTGCTATAATGTGTAAAAAGGGGACGCTGTCTGCTGTAATGTGTAAAAAGGGGGACGCTGTCGGCTGTAATGTGTAAAAAGAGGTACGCTGTCTGCTGTAATGTGTAAAAAGAGGGACACTGTCTGCCGTAATGTGTAAAAAGGGCTCTACATGGTGTAGTGGCGCTAATGTGCAGCGTAATTTGAATAATGGAGACTACTGTGCACCGTAGTATGAATTGGTATTATTTTGTGGCCATGCCCCTTCCCCATGAAGCCACGCCTGTATATATTTTCCCCCCGCACCTACTGTGCGTACTGCCCCTATCTTGTATTGGGGGGAGGGGGGCGCCAGTGCTCTTTCTTGTACTCAGTACTAAAAGGCCTAGTTACGGCACTGTGAAGAGGGAGCATACAAAGTAACGGTACAGTACTTTTTATTCCAGTTATGCAACGTATACAAATAGAAGAAAAAAACATATTGGAAATGATGTGGTAAAATCACACACAAAACTAAAAATAACAACACAAATTGCAGTTAATGTTATTTCATTTTTAGAGGGCAACACTACAAAACAACACTAACTAGAGGAGTCACCTTAAAGTGTTCTATACACACACTAACTGCATTCTATATAACAGACACATACTGTAGCTACAGGTCCCACCTAGGCCACTCCCACTAATCACACACAGTAGAAATGTGCAGAGTATGCTACATGCAGTACTGTACACACCAGATGACAGTCAGTGCAGCTCCTGATGTGCCAGTGGCTATTCGAGGGCATTGATTTATCACTTTGTCCAACACTTATTTACAGTAATCCATTTAATTTATCAAAACAACAAGTATGATATGCCTATGGGAGGGCCACACACAATTGCAGATTAGTAGTGTGCAGCATTAATAGACCTAGAGCAGCAGGAATGGTGTACTGCAGTGCAGAGCCAAACTCCTGCGGTTTCCCTGTGCAGAGTTCCCAGCCAGCAGTATCACACAGAGACTGCTGCATGCTGTGCACAGGGGTGTGCTGCCAGTGCCGATGAGCCTTGTCCTCTGCACCAGTGTAGGGCGGCAGGCAGGCTCAGGTTACCCATGAGAGAAGGGTAGATCAGCTGTGTGATAACAGTGCAGATCATACTCACTGTATACAGTATAGAGTATATAGAGCTGAGGCACAGAAAAGGGATGTTACAGGACCTTACCGAGCCAGAGCACTGGAGGATTAGGAGCATGAAGGCAGCGGCAGTGCTGAGTGCTCTGTCAGAAGTGAGCTGTCTGTACTTCCTGGTCAGGTCCTGGATAGGTCAGCTGATCATCATTGAGGCAGATGTAGTAGCCGTCTCCCGCGGTCTGTTTTCTCTGTGAGATTATTGGCCACGGCAGAGCCCCGCCCCCCTGCACTAGGCAGTCCTTACTATCACAGGGAAGGCTGATGCTGTGTCTTCCTGGAGCACCGCAACACACGTGAGTCTAGATTATAAAAATGATTTGACGAATACAAAGATTATACCTACAAGTTAGAAATATTTACTTTGTACTGTCCAGATGATTTTTATAATAAAAACTTTGTATCTGTTGTATGACAGAAGAGGCACTGCCTCCCCTGACAGCACGTCCCTGGAACTTGGATGTGCAGAACACCTTTCAAGAACATCTGGACTTCAAGGAGAGAAGCCAATTGTTTCTGAAAGAAAATAGACATGGCCCAAATCTGGACTCTTATGGAGCCTAGGCGTAGGCCCACATCCACTTCCAATTGCAGAAAAAGCAGGAAATGTCCCAGATGAAATTCCCCCGTAGAATATTGTCTGCTCTCCTCCAGAAACGTTGGTAATGTTTACCCCTTTCTAGCTTGGATCATAGTCGGAATAACCTTGTCAGGAATCCCTCTCCTGGCTAGAATCAGCCGTTCAACTTCCATGCCCTTAAATGTAGCCGTGGTAAGTCTTGATAGACGAACGGGCCCTGTTGTAGAAGATCCTCGCGAAGAGGTAAAGGCCACGGATCTTCGAGGAGCATCTCGAGATGATCCACATACCAGGCCCTTCATGGACAGTCAGGAGCAATGAGGATTGCTTGAACCTTTTCCCTTTTTATTCTGTTTAGAATGGTTGGGATCAGAGGAAGTGGAGGAAACACGTACACTAGATGGTAGACCCACGGAGTTCCCAGAGCGTCTACCGCCACTGCTTGTGGATCTCTCAACCTGGAACAATTCCGCTTGAGTTTATTGTTGAGTCGAGTTATCGGTGAATATCCCCACCGACGTGTCAACCACTGGAACAACTCCAGGCGAAGGCCCCATTCCCCCGGGTCCATATCGTATCTGCTGAGGAAGTCTGTTTCCCAGTTGTCCACTCCCAGGATAAAGACCGCCGACAATACCATTGCATGTTTTTCCGCCCAGAGGAGAATTATTGACACCTCTGACATTGCGGCTCTGCCCTGTTGGTTTATGTACGTCAATGCCGTCACATTGTCCGACTGGACCTGAATAGCCTGATTCTGAAAAAGAAATACAGCGTTGTATATATCCCTGAGTTCCAGGATGTTTATTGGAAGGATGACTTCCTGACTTGACCACCTTCCCTGAAACTGTACCTCCTGGGTGACTGCGCCCCAACCTTTAAGGCTTGCTTTTGTGGTTAGCAGTATCCAATTCTGAATCCCAAACCTGCGGCTCTCAACAAGGTGAGCAGTCTGTAGCCACCACAGGAGGGAGATCCTGGCTTTTGGGGACAGAAGAATCCCCTGGTGCATGTGAAGATGTGATCCGAACCATTTGTCCAACAAATCCAGCTGGAAGGGTCTCACATGAAACCTCCCATACTGAATTGCTTCGTAAGAAGCCAGCATTTTCCCCAGAAGGCGTATGCAGAGATGCACTGCGATTCAAGTCAGCTTCAAGACAGCCCGAACCATCGACTGGATTACAATTGCCTTTTCCAAGGGGAGGAATACTTTCTGAGATTCTGTGTCCAGTATCATTCTAGGAACTGAAGCCTCTGCATTGGTTCTAGGTGAGATTTTGGAAAATTCAGAATCCACCCATTAGCCAGAAGTAGTCTGGTCGAGAGGGCAATGCTCTCCAACAGTTGTTCCCTGGACACTGCCTTTATCAGAAGATCGTCCAGGTACGGAATTATGTTCCCTCCTTGTTTGCGGAGTAGTAACATCATCTATGCAATCACTTTGGTGAACACCCTTGGTGCCGTGGAGAGAACTGATAGTGACAGTCCTGCAGTGCAAATCGAAGATAAAGTCTGGTGAATCGGCCAGATCGGAATGTGAAAGTACGCATCCTTGATATCCAGAGCCACTAGGAATTCCCCCTCCTCCAGACCTGAGATCACCGATCTCAGAGACTCCATCTTGAATTTGAGCACCCATAAGTATGGGTTCAATGACTTGAGATTCAGAATCAGTGTTACTGAACTGTCCGGCTTCGAAACTACAAACAAGCTGGAATAGTAACCCTTGTTTTGTAGATGAGGTAGAACTGGAACAATGACTTGGGTCTGTAACAGTTTTTGAATGGCGTCCTGTAAGGTTATTCTTGCACCTTGTGAATCTGGTAAACCTGATTTGAAGAATCTGTGAAGTGGGAGCTCCTGGAACTCCAGTCTGTAGCCCTGGGATATAAGGTCTAAGACCCAGGGATCCTGGCACTATCTTGTCCTGATGTGGCTGAAAAATTTTAGCCATGCTCCCACCAGACAGACTTCCAGGCATTGCGGTTCACGGTCATGCGGAAGGTTTTGAGGAAGCAGAGCCTGAACTCTGTTCCTGCGACCCTGAAGTAGCAAGTTTCCGTGGTTTACCTCTAGCACGTCTGGCGGCGGCAGAAGAACCTCTGGCCTTGCCCCTATACTTGGCCGTCCGAAAGGACTGTAGGTTGGGTGTAGGGTGGCCAATCCCGGGATCGGCATCGGCGGGATCCCGGGATTTGAGGCCAAAAATGCTGGGATTTGAATCCCGGGATTGGAGCCTTCATTCCCGGGATTCACTTGCGCATGCGCACTACTAATTCCTGACCGGGCAGCGCCGCTGAGCACTAGCGCTCGGCTCAGCCTCAGCCTCACTTTACATCACTTTATTCCCTGAAGCAGAGTGCCAGGCTGTATGTACCATAAGATATATATATATATATATATATATATATTTATTATACATACACAGTACAATCCCGGGATCCCGGGAATCCCGGGATTGAGCATTTTTCAATCCCGATCCCCGGGATTGGAAAAACGGCCCGGGATTGGCCTCCCTAGTTGGGTGCTGAAGAGGTCTTCCTAGCTGGGGGAGCTGCAGAAGGAAGGTATGTGTACTTACCCACAGTAGCTTTGGAGATCCATTTCATCTCCAAATAAGGACTTGCCTGTGAAAGGTAGGCCTTCCACGCCTTTCCTGGAGTCCACTGGCGTAGCCATAAACCCCTGTGTACCGACACTGCCATAGCTGTAGTGCATGCATTAAGCAGGTCTATCTCTTTTATAGCTTCCACCATAAAGTTTGCAGAGTCCTGTATATGTTGCAGGAGCAAAATAATCTCCCCTTGAGGCAAGGTATCTAACCCATCAATTATGTTACCTGACCATTTAGCAATGGCTTGCGTAATCCACCCACATGCTATAGTGGGTCTCTGGGCCACCACTGCAGCTGTATACAAAGATTTAAGTGTAGTCTCAAATTTGCAATCAGACGTTTCTTAGGGAGGCTGCACCCAGGACAGGCAATACAATTTTTCACGAGAGCTTGGAGACCGATGCATCTACTATTGGTGGATTTTCCCATATTTTCCTATCCTCAGGAGGAAAAGGAAAAGATGATAACAACCGTTTAGGGATTTACCCATGGTTCTTCAAACAGGGTATTTGACACAGGAAAAGTGGCTGAGGATTTCTTCTTTATATTAAAATGAGATTCCTCAATCTCATCCGTCACCTTATCAGGGATATTCAGAACTTCTCTGATAGCTTCTATGAGAGCCTCTATTCCCTGCGACAGAGTACCCTCCCCCATCTCTGAGTCCACCTCACCCTCCTCCATGTCCGATCCCTCATCATCAGAGGCAGACTGCAGGATATGGACCAAAGTACGTTTTTGCGGAAAATGGCAGGGGACTGAGACGCTGATTTGAGTACTGAGTCTCTTTTCAGAAACTCAGACATGGATTGTCTTAATTGTAACATTTGATTGTCTTAAGTATTGTGTCTCTTTCTCGTTCCGAGCGGGTGATTCAGACCTGATCGTAGATGTGCTAAATTTTTAGCACAACTACGACCAGCTTCTCTGACATGCGAGGGAATGCACAGCACAGGGCTAGTCCGCCCAGCATGTCAGGCCCTACCCCGTTGTACAAGCAGAAAAGCATCGCACAGCGGCCATGCTTTTGTACTGTAAAAGTAGCTCTCAGCCAGCGCAGTTCTCGCGCACTGGCTGGGAGTTACTCATCGCTGCTTGGGTCGCAGCGGTTGCGTGTGACATCACACAGCTGACACTGCCCGCCCACGGCACGATCCGGGCACGCCTGCGTTGCACGGACCGCACCCCCTAAATGGCGGCTAAATGCCTCTGGCCCGCACAGCGACCGCCTCTGCCTGTCAGTCGCTGGGCAGTTCAGGCCTGATCGCTGCTGTGTCAACATGCACATCACCGATCAGGTCTGAATTAGCCCCCGAGATAACTTAGTATAAATGGAAGAAATCATTCCCCTAATGGAGTCCAGCCATGCGGGTTCAGCCCCACTAGCCTGGGAAGGGATACTACACTGAGTGCACACTAGTGACCCCCTGGGGAAGAGGAACGCTGTTCCTTACATGAAACACACTCTTTGCCTGACATACTGTATAGTGACAGCATACACACACACACACACACACACACACACACACACACACACACACACACACACACACACAAACAGGAAAAGGTTAAATGCACAATTAACCCACAAAGAGCCCTTCCAGGGAGACACAGAGATTATGGAACCAGCACACGGCGCCCTTATCTCTGATGTCAAGCTTAGCCGGGTCGCAGACTAATAACCTAGATTAAGGACTTCGTACACTAATAATCGCTCTCCCCTGCTATGACCCCCGGGTACCGCTGAAGTAATCTGGAGTCTCTCCAGAGGAGCTGCGCTTCTCTGTCAGTCAGCGTCTGTATAGCTGCAGTAGGGAAAATGGTGCCTGTGAGCTGCTGGATCCGCTCATGCTGAAGCCCCACCCCTTCAATGGCACGCGGTCTTCCTGTTCTTCTTTATACTGGCTGTATGTCTTATGTGCATAAAATGGATACCAACTCCTTTTATGTCTTTGTTGCCAGTCTAGGTACTGTGTCCGCTGCTCAGCCATAATGGCCGGCGAACCACTAACTAGGACGCAGGCTTAGTACTCACCACTCTTCATTCTTCTGGCTCTGTTAGGGGTGGCGTCATGCAGCGGGAATGTACGCTCATCGTGGTGGGGCTTGCAAATAGTTCCCTCAGGAGCTAGTGTCCTGTCAGCGGGGAACGGGACCATTAACCCTGAGAGAGGTTGGGCCATTAACCCCCCTAAATCCCACGAAGCAGGCAGGCTGGTGCCAACCAGTCCTGCCTGAAAATAAACTCAGAAACTAAATGTAGAAAACTCTTCAGGAGCTTCCAGAGATGTGACCGTCTCCTTCGGGCACATTTTCTAAACTGAGTCTGGTAGGAGGAGCATAGAGGGAGGAGCCAGCGCACACTATCATTTTCTTAAAGTGCCCAAGGCTCCTAGTGAACCCGTCTATACCCCATGGTACTAATGTGGATCCCACTATCCTCTAGGACGTGAGAGAAATCAGTTCCGCTATTACGTCTGTGAAGACCCTCGGGACTGTCGAGAGGTCAAAGGGCAGTGCCTGGATCCGACACTGAGAGTTCTTTGGGACAAACCGTAGGAGTACCTGATGTGTAGGTCAGATTGGGAAGTGGAGCTATGCGTTCTTAAAATCAAATGACACCAAGAACTAAGACTCTTCCAAGGCCGCGATTACCACCGTTAGTGAATCCTCTTGAATCCGTAGACTATTAGGTATGGATTCAGGGAATTCAGTTGCAGGATGTGACTGACCGAGTTGTCCGTCATTAGGGACCACCAATAAATTTGAGAAGAACAGTTCCTTTGATGTGTTGGAACTGGAACAATGACTTCTGCTTCCAGGAGCCTGTGAATAGCCGCTTGCAGAGTTACCTGTTTTTCTGGGGAAGCTGCCAACCTGAGTGGAAAATTCTGAGAGGAGGAGTATCGAGCTCTAGTTTGTAACCCCCCCCCAGATCAGGTCCCTGACCGAGGCATCTCAGCAGGTGCCTTCCCAGATGTGACTGAAAATTCTGGGACACGCTCCCACCTTGGGATCCCTGAGAATAGGGGAGGGAGTCCTGCTGCAGGTTCTGATGGGTAGTAGTGGCTCCCCGACATCTATGACCTCTGGCACCTCTGCGTTTGAGGCTCCCCTGGCTCTACCTCTAAACCCTGTAAGCTGAAAAGGACCAGTGTATGTGCTCTTGGAGGTGGGACTGCAGAAGGGAGATAAGCAGACTTACCTACCATGACCTGTGATAGCCACTTATTCAATTTTGATCCAAACAGGGCATCTCCTGTGTATGGAAAGCCTGCTCCACCTCGCTTTGACTCTGCATCCGCTGTCCATTGATAGTCACAAAATCCTATGCACCGAAAATGCTTTCGAGGATCACCTGGAGTGAGCAGTCCTACATTCCTGGAAGCCTCAGAGATAGACTGCTGATTTTTATGTATAAGCATTTCTTTAAGGAAGAGAGTTCCTGGGATCAAAAGTACGATCGGCTTTGATAACTGGGTAACCGAAGGATCCACTGTTAGTGGATTTTTCCCTAGTTCCCTACTGTCAAAAGGAAAAGGAAAAGAAAGTAGAATTGTCCTAGGGATTTGAACTTCTTATCCGACTTTGAACTGTGGCTATCTAGTTCCAGTGATACCAGAAAGGTCACACAGGGACTCTCTTGTCTACCAAATAGGAAGGCTGCTGCAGCTCACCTTTCTTCTTGGGTAATTGTGAGACTCCCATCACAGTCTCTAGTAGAGATTCAAGCCCTTGTGAGGAAGATTCAATCTGTTTTCTCCTCAGCTTCCACAAATGTGCCTCTCTCTAGAGGTGGCATATCACCACGATTTTAGTACTGCAGGGAGTGACCGTTCTTTTGTTACCCTGTCCATGACTAAAAACCAAAACTCTTTGCCGCATTCTGCTCCCAGATAGGCTCAGGGGTGTGTAATGTGTGCGAATGAAGGATTTCCCTATCTCTCCTGGCAGCTGCCAATTCTGAGGATAGGTCAGCCATAAATCCTGTTAAAGCCGACACCCAAATCGGTATGGTCTCCTGAGTTGTGATGGCTGGCTGTGAAGCAGACTGCTGCCGACACTGCTCAGTCTGATGATATATCTGCATTGGCTGGCTGTGAAGCAGACTGCTGCCGACACTGCTCAATTTGATGATATATCTGCAGTGACTGTGAAGCAGACTGCTGCCGACACTGCTCAGACTGATGATATATCTGCAGTGGCTGGCTGTGAAACCGACTCCTGCCGACACTGCTCAGTCTGATGATATATCTGCAGTGACTGTGAAGCAGACTGCCGCCGACACTGCTCAGTCGGTTGATATATCTGCAGTGGCTGACTGTGAAGCAGATTGCTGCCGACACTGCTCAGTCGGTTGATATATCTGCAGTGGCTGACTGTGAAGCAGATTGCTGACAACACTGCTCAGTCTGGATTCCACAGGGAATAACATTGGGGTGCAGGTAAAAGAGATGACAACAGTTAGTAGCCACAGACACCACATTCTCACGACAGGAGAAAGTACCAGCAGCTAATGCCATACAAACCCAAAGAAGCTAAGTGCGTCAGGGTGGGTGCCTTGTGGAATCCAGTGTACCTCGCAGAAAGAGATTAAACAAAGGTAAGTTCTTACTATAAACATCCTTTTCTGCAGCGGGGTACACTGAATAACACAGGGAATAACATTGGGGATGTCCTAAAGCAGTTCCTCATGGGAGGGGATGCACTGTAGTGAGCACAAGAACCCGGCGTCCAAAGGAAGCATCCTGGGAGGCAGAATATAAAAGGCATAGAACCTAATGAACATGTTCACTGAGGACCACGTAGGCGCTTTGCACAATTGTTCGAGGGACGTTCCACGGCGGGCCGTCCAAGAAGGTCCAACAGACCGAGTAGAATGGGCCTTGATAGTAGAAGGAGCTGGAAGTCCAATCTGTAAATAAGCTTGTGCAATCACCATACTAATCAATCTGGCCAAGGTCTGCTTATTCGCAGGCCAGCCATGTTTGTGAAAACCAAAAAGAACAAAGAGAGAATCAGATCTCCAAAGGTAGCGGTTCTCTTCACATAGATACGGAGAACCCATACCACATCCAAAGACCGCTTTTTGGAGGACAAATCAGGAGAGATAAAGGCCGGAACCACAATATCTTGGTTAAAGTGGAAAGATGACACCACCTTAGGTAGATAACCAGGGCGTGTTCTTAGAACCGCACGGTCACGGTGAAAAATCAGGAAGGGAGACCTACAGGATAAGGCACCCAAGTCTGAAACCCATCTAGCAGAGGCAATAGCCAGCAAAAACAAGACCTTAAGTGTAAGCCATTTAAGGTCCACAGGCTCAAGAGGTTCAAACGGAGACTCTTGTAGGGCATCCAGAACAACCAACAAATCCCAAGGAACCACAGGAGGAACATAGGGAGGTTGAATCCGTAAAACACCCTGAGTGAAGGTATGAACGTCAGGCACAGTCGCAATTTTTTCTCTGAAACCACACCGACAAGGCTGAGACATGAACCTTGAGGGAGGCCAGACAAAGGCCTGATTCCAGGCCCTGTTGCAGAAATGCCAAAAGGTTGGCAGTACTGAACTTGTATGCATCAAAATTCTTAGCCGCGCACAGGGTGAAGAATTCCAGACTCTATAATAAATCCAAGCCGAAGCCGGTTTACAGGCTTTCAACATCATTTGAATGACCGCCTCAGAAAAACCTTTGGCCCTCAGAACTGAAGCTTCAAGAGCCACGCCGTCAAAGCCAGTCGGGCCAAATTCTGGTAGAGACAGGGGCCCTGAATGAGGTGGTCTGGGCGTTGCGGAAGCAGAAGAGGATGCTCTATCGAGAGACCCTGTAGGTCTAAGAACCAATGCCGTCTGGGCCACGCTGGAGCGATCAGAAGTAGTATTCCTTCTTCTTGCTTGAACTTCCTTATCACCCTGGGCAGAAGTGACACCGGAGGGAACACGTACGGCAGCCGAAAGTTCCATGGAATTGCCAGTGCATCCATGAACGCTGCTTGAAGATCCCTTGTTCTTGCACCGAAAACCGGAACCTTGTGATTGTGTCGAGACACCATCAGGTCTACATATGGTAGGCCCCACTTGTACACTAGGAGTTGAAATACTTCTGACTGAAGGGCTCCACTCTCCGGTGTGTACATCCTGACGACTGAGGACGTCCGCTTCCCAGTTGAGGACCCAGGAATGAACACTGCCAATATGGCTGGCAGATGGCGTTCCACCCATTGAAGAATCTTTGACACTTCCATCATTGCCATGTGGCTTCGCATGCTGCCTTGATGATTTATGTAAACCACTGTGGTGGCATTGTCCGACCTTACTTGAACAGGCCTGTTCTGTAACAGAGGCAGGGCCAGTATCAAAGCATCTCTAGAATATTTATGTGAAGAAGAGATTCCTCCCTGTTCCACCGACCCTGAAGAGAGTGTTGCTATAACACCGCGCCCCAACCCCGCAGACTGGCATTCATCTTTAGAAGGACCCAGTTGGAGATCCAGAAGGGATGACCCCTGCTCAATTGTTGGTCCTGTAGCCACCAGCTCAGTGGCAGATAAAGTTCCGGAATCAAGGAGATCGTGTTAGATCTGATCCGGTGAGGCAGGCCATCCCACTTGACCAGGATTAGCTTCTGCAGAGGACGAGAGTGAAATTGAGCGTACTCTACCATGTCGAAAGCCAACTCCACGATGCCAAGTACTTGCATCGCCGAGTGTACCAACACTCACGGACAAGAAAGGAAGTATCTTATCTTGTCCTGAAGCTGCAGGACCTTCTCTTGGGACAAGAACAACCGTTGGTTGTGTGTGTCCAACAATGCCCCCAGGTGCACCATGCTCTGAGCAGGCACCAGGGAGGATTTCTTCCAGTTGATGAGCCACCCATGTTCTTGTAGGAATTGGACCGTCAGTTCCAGATGATGGAGGAGAACCTCTGGGGAGTTTGCCAGGATCAACAAGTCGTCCAGATACGGCAGGATCCCGATACCCTGACAGCGGAGCAGAGCCGTCATAACCGCCATGACCATGGTGAAGATTCGCGGAGCCGTGGTCAGTCCAGAAGGTAAGGCCTGGAATTGATAATGTAGGTTGCCAATAGAAAACCGCAGGTATTGCTGATGTGACATGGCAATAGGTATATGTAGGTAAGCATCCTGTATGTCCAGGGATACCATATAGTCCATGGGCTCCAAGGCCAGAACAATAGAGCGAAGAGTTTCCATACGGAACTTAGATACCTAAATTTGTTCAAAGACTTGAGGTTGAGAATGGGCTGGGAGGAACCATTCTGTTTCGGAACTAGGAACAATGTTGAATAATACCCCCTGCCTCTCTGAGCCAGAGGCACGGGCACTATCACTCCTGTGTCCAGGAGGGATTGTACCACCAAATGGAGAGTTTTTGCTTTCACCGGATCCGAAGGTATATTTGTCTAGGAAAACTGGCGAGGGGACGTTTCTTGAAAGAGATGGCGTATCCATGAGCGATGACTTCCCTTACCCAGGAGTCCTAAGTGGTCTGTAACCATACCTGGGCAAACCATAGTAGTCGGCCTCCCACCCTGGGATCCCCCAAGGGGAGGCCCGCCCCGTCATGCAGCAGGCTTATCTGGTTTGGAAGCAGGCTGATGGGAAGCCCAGGAACGTTTAGGTTTGGGCTTAGAGGTTTTGGAAGTGCGTGCCTGTTTCGGGTACGCCTGACCCTTTTCTTTACTTGGAGGTCGAAAGGAAAGAAAGATGGTACTTTTAGCCTTCGGAACCAAAGGATTAGTACGACGCAGACAAGCAGTTTTAGCAGACGCTAAGTCAGCAACAATCTTGTTCAGATCTTCCCCAAAAAGGATGTCTCCTTTAAAAGGGATAACCTCCAAGGTATTTTTAGAGTCCAGATCCACAGACCAGGACCACAACCACAGAATCTGGCGAGCCATAATGACCGTAGTAGATGTTTTGGCTGCCAGGACACCGGCATCAGAGGCCACCTCCTGAATATAATGAGAGGCTGTGATAATATATGAAAGACACTGTCTGACAATATCAGAAAAATTAGAAGGTAGCTCCACTTCAACTTCTTGAATCCAGGCTTTAATAGCCTTCGCAGCCCAAGAAGCCGCTACAGTAGGTCTATGCACAGCACCCACAAGAGTGCAAATAGACTTTAAGCAACCCTCCATGCACTTATCCGTCGGTTCCTTCAGAGAGGTGACAGAAGTGACAGGCAGAATAGATAACACCACCAGACGCGCCACTTGTGAATCCACCGGCGGCGGTGTTTCCCAATTTTTACTTAACTCTGCAGCTGTCACGATCCGGGTTATTAGCCCCCATTATTTACCTGCTAAGTGCCTTCTGAGACTGGCCCGGCGTTCCAGGCCCGGATTCCACCTGCACTGTCTGCGGGCAGCGCGCTGCATATCTGTATCTCAAGGTGCTCCTCGGGTGATCGCAGCAGCTCTGACATGGCAACATTACACAAAACATCCATCTGTTTAAAGTATGGCGTCTCCTGCCCTCTGCGGCCTCCGCCGCCATTACTGCCGATTCTCACACATTAAATACAAACAGACTTTCCCTCCAGTTTCAGACATTGGGCGCAGCCATGTTTGTTTTGCATCACATGTTGTTTTCAGCCTATCCACTGCAGTCTGGGCTCTGTGTAATTATCCAGCCAATCCCTGCTCACCAGCTGGTATAAATATCCTGCTCCAGGGCTGGATACTCGTCAGTGCTTTGGTTGTCAATCCTGCATACATGCCTGTCCTGTTTGGTGAATTCTCAGCTTGACTTTCCAGGGATTCCAGCTCCTGTGATTCAGCTTCTCCAAGAGACCGGCACCAATCACCATCCTGCGGTGCAGCCTGACTCCTGCAGTGTTCCAGCTCTGATTCCTGGCTTTCTACTGCGGTCCTGACATTGGCTTCCAGCGTTGGTTCTATTCTGCCTCCAGCTTCCAGCGGTGTCCTGGTATCATTATGGCTGCCATTATCTACAGCATCGCTCACTAGCTTCTGTGGTAAAGTGTCACTGGCTTCCAGCTTCCAGCGCGTCACTCACATCACCCTCAGCTTCCAGCACTGATTGGTGTTACCATCTGAATCCAGCGGTGCTTCACGTCATCTCCAGCGGTATTCATATATCACTCTGCATATTATTCCACACAACATCGAACCACAGTATCCATCGATGCTCACCATCGAACTGTTGCTCCAGTGGTGAGTTCAGCACATCTTTCCTCACACCTGGTCCGTCCGGTAGTCTCTGGCAATCCTATCTACATCTCTTCAGCCTCAGTGTATCAGCGCCTGTCCCAGTCTCCTGTCTACCACCTACTGGGCGGTACTTGTCGTTCCTCATTACAGCGGTTAGCTGTGGCCACAGACTTTCTAACTCCGGATTTTGGCAAGGACTTTACCATCTTGTTCTGCATAGCCACAGTCGCAAATACCAGCTGCACTCCCAGGAACTGTACTGCATTTCATTCTGCACTCACTGTTGAAGATATCTCATTGCCAGGAGTTATACTGTGTCCAATAAACTGACTGTTATAATTTTACTCCGTTGTTGTGGTCACGCCTTCGGGTTCATGGTGTTCTAATCATCCTGTATGTCTAGGAACCTAATCTCACCTCCACGGTTCACCTACATGCCAGCCCTTACATCTGAGGGTTCATGGTGTTCTAATCATCCAGTATGTCTAGGAACCTAATCTCACCTCCACGGTTCACCTATATGCCAACCCCTACATCTGAGGCTCCCCTCAGTCAGCCTCATCCCTCAGTTGTGACAGCAGCGAGGGGATAATGAGTATTTTCTTAGACAGGGAGAATTTCTTTCCTGGAGACTCCCAGGATTCCTGACGTATGTCAACTAAATGGTCAGAATGGGGCAAAACTAATTTAGTGGCCTTCTGACATTTGAACTTATCGGGTTTCTTAGACGTATGCGGAGATTCAGATTCATCATCAATCTGAAGAATCAGTTTGATAGCCTCCAAGAGGTCAGGAACATCCACCTGTGTAATAGATTCCACATAAGAAGAACCTGCATCAGTGTCTGAGGGGTCAGTGTATACGGATGAAGTACCCGAAACATGCGTGGATTGTGTGGAAGTAATGGCCCGTTTAGATGACCCTTTGGTCCTAGGAGGGTGAGGGTTAGGTTTTTATTTAACCAAAGACTGATTTAATTGCTGTAACTGAGTTGACAGAGTATCTGCCCATGGCGGACTAACTGCAGGGACAATATGTGGCTGCAATAGCACAGGAGGTCCCACAGGGGGCTTAAGTCTCGTTACTAGCGTAATCAGTAATTAGAAAAAGCAGACCAGGGTGGGTCTCCGTGTGCCCCCAGTGCTGCAGGATGACTGGGGGGTATAGAACCCCCAATACCTGAACCCTCAGCTGCAACGTTTTCCTCCTAGCAATCCGTAGCATCAGCTTAAGGACATCCCACCTACCACTAACTTTGTCGTTGGTGCCAACGTGCACCAAGACCGCTGGGTCGTTCCCGACCCCTCCCAACAATCTTTCTACCCGGTCTGCAATGTGCCATACCCGAGCACCCAGGAGAGAACAGACTGTACGAGGGTCCCGGTCCCGGTAGCAGATTGCCCTATCCTGTGAAACACTGACGCACTTAGCCCCCCTCAGGGTACAGAATATAGTGATAGCAATATGTGTGAGATACACAGAATAGGAACCACACAGCAGCTATAGGCACACACAGTCACATGTACAATGCAGGAATTATTACAAACAATAATAAAACTGCACTGGACTAGCAATACTAAGTAAAGCTACAAATATTGTATTAAATGACCTTCAGGCTGTGTGTGTATAAGGTGTATATGAAACATACATGCATTCTGTGCTTAGACTTAGCTCCCATCACCATAATATCTCGTTATGGTATGCAATTATTCCAAAATACGGAAAAATCCCATATCCAAAATACCTCTGGTCCCAAGCAGTTTGGATAAGGGATACTCAACCTGTATAACAATGCACAGTAACCACTGGGTGTATATCACAGGATACTTGTATTAAATATCCCTGAATGTATGCACTGTCTAAAGGACATGTAGAATACTTAGTGTCCAGTAAATGGACAGCGCTGATGAGACAGGCGGCTTTACAGAGGTGACATCGCCCAGCAGTCCCAGAATCAGCGCAGCTCTGTGTAATGGCGCCCAAACGCTGACAGGGAGTGGGGGAGAGAGAGAGAGATGCAGCTCCGGGGCGGGAACATTTACTGTTAATTGCACCTGGGGAAGGGGCTACAGGTCAGAGCCTTATCCCCTTGCTGGACTTCACCACCGGGTACTGCGGGGCCTATACTAAACGGATTTAGTAAATCTGACCTGTGCCTCTTGCCCTGGTGGATATAGTGGGGTCCCTGCACGGCCACAGTGTCCACACCAGCAGCGCGGACTGTCTCCGGAGACTGCGCTGGATCGTGATTTCGGCGGGTCCAGCCTCAGGGACCCTCTTACCTCCTCCCGATGATGCGGCCACGCGATCCAGGAGAGCAACGGCGGTATGTGTACCTGATGGGACCGGAGCACCTCCGCTGTAAGTACCCGGCAACCAGGGCACAGGAGTATACAGCGCCGCTGGGGGAGGTGAGGGAGCCGCAGCACGGAAGGTCAGCATGACATATAGCACCAAGTGCCTGTGCTGCGGCCCTTGAAGTCTTCTTTCTTCTTAGAAAGCTCTTTTCAGGGCTGCCTAGCGCAGCCCCCCCTGTTACCTGCCTGCACTGCAGGCACCAACTTACAGACTGTGCTCCAGTGCCTGGAGGCGGGGTTATAGAGGAGGCAGCGCTATGCATCCTGGGAACAGTCAAAGCTTTAGCCTGTTGGTGCCTCAGATCAAGATCCAACTCTACACCCCAATGTTATTCCCTGTGGAATACCAGTGTACCCCGCTGCAGAAAGGGAAGATCTTTAATAGCCTCGCTCATAAAATTTGCAGCATCCTGTATATGTTGGAGCAGAGTAATGACCAGAGAGTATAAACTCAATAACCATATCAGACCACTTGACTACCGCCCTGGAAATCCACCCCTGGGGTGTTGTGCTGCACCTGCTGCTGTATAAATTGCATTGAGCATGGTCTCATTGTTATGGTCAGCCGGCTCGTTCAGGTATATAGCCCCTGGATACCGACTGACGGGAGGAGGGGGGGGGGGGGGTGTTCCATAACTTCTTGTCCTCAGCTGGGAGGGGAAACGTAGTTAAAAACCTCTGAGGAATTTTACATTTCTTAGTGAAACCACTAGAGGGGGCCGAGAAGCCTTCTTGGTATCTGTCTCTCTCTTTTAGCTATCGAAAAAATCTCGCCGTGTGTACACACCATTAGCCCCATGAAGCAGGTGGTCTGTCTGCCAACCAGAGCTACCTGATAATAACAAAGTACAATAAAAATAAAGGAAACTCTCTGGAGCTCCAGAGAAAATAACCTGGTTCCTTGGGCACATTTTTCTAAACTGAATCTGGTGGGAGGGGCAAAGAGGGGAGGAGCCAGCACACACATACACACTAAAAGTTTTTAAGTGCCAGGCTAGAGTGCACAGGTTCTCAAACTCGGTCCTCAGGACCCCACACAGTGCATGTCTCCTCACAGAATCACAAGTGACATACTTAACTCCACCTGTGGACCTTTTAAAATGTGTCAGTGATTAATTAATACACCTGTGCACCTGCTGGGTTACCTGCAAAACATGCACTGCGTGGGGTCCTGAGGACCGAGTTTGAGAACCACTGCTATAGTGGAACCGATCTATACCCCATGGTACTAAAGTAATAGACCCCAGTATCCACTAGGATGTAAGAGAAAAGCTTTTCAGGGCTGCCCAGTGCTGTCCTCCTGTTCGGTGACCTGCTACTGCAGGCACCAACTCGAAACTGAGATGATCCCCCTGTATACTATGACAGCACAAGCCACTCCACCTGTATATAATGACAACACAGACCGCTCCCCCTGTATATTATAACAAAACAGTCCGCTCCTCCTGTATACTGTGACAGCACAGGATGCTACCCCTGTATATTATACTGTATATTATGACACACAGGCCACTCCCCCCTGTATATTATAACACTGGCCACTCCCTCTGTATATTATGACAACACAGGCCACTCCATCTGTATATAATGACAACACAGGTCGCTCCCCCTGTATATTATAACAAAACAGTACACTCCCCCTGTATACTGTGACAACACAGGATGCTACCCCTGTATATTATAACAAAACAGTACACTCCCCCTGTATACTGTGACAGCACAGGATGCTACCTGTGTATATTATACTGTATATTATGACACACAGGCCACTCCCCCCTGTATATTATAACACTGGCCACTCCCTCTGTATATTATGACAACACAGGCCACTCCATCTGTATATAATGACAACACAGGTCGCTCCCCCTGTATATTATAACAAAACAGTACACTCCCCCTGTATACTGTGACAACACAGGATGCTACCCCTGTATATTATATTATACTGTATGTAACACTTGGTTATAACTATAAGTTAGAAATTATAAAGTGTATGTATATAGGTGTTTATAAACTGTGTATATCATAATAAATGTTTAATATATCCCTCCCCTAAAGTGATAGTAGACTGTGTGGCTAGAGAGAGTTAGTAGCAGCCCTGAATTGGTTAAATACAGCACTGACTGAGTTAAATGCTGCTTTGAACTTTCTAGAGTGTCCACGAGCTGCAGGAGAGTTTTTTTCTAAAAGAGTTCACGAGCAAGGAGCGGGATACATCCGGGAACTGTGTGAATCTCTATAAATAGCTTGACCTTTTGCTCTGAGGGGAGAGGAGTGAGAGACTGTCAGTGTGAGCAGCGTCTGCAGCAGGACTTTACCTCAGGTCTGCACAGACTATGCCTCTGTCTGCTCCATGTCCCTGCTGCAGGGGGATGGAAGGAGTGTAGCCCGACTGCCAGGATCCTGTTCTCTGATCCACCCCTCTGATGTCACTGCTGACAGAGGGGAGCCCCAGCATTACTGAGCTTCTTACTAATAAGAAGGGGCCTGTTCATGAGGAGAGGAAGGGGCCGCCCAGTGTGACCATATAAGGGTATGTGCCTGATCAGCTGTATCTCCCTGAGAGAGCCTGCCAGAGACAGAGGGACCATAGAGGTAATACAAAAGCACTTCTAATGTACAGCAGAACAGTGACCTGTCATAGGTACTAGCAAACAGCAAAGTATTGATTAAAAGCAGTTTATTAGCACATGCTATTGTGCTTGGATAACATCATAAACAGTCTCCTCAGCATGTCATTAATGCAGATCTATTGCTGTTTCTCACACTAAAGCCATCCTTGTAAGATCTACTATAATCTGCTGGGAGACAGGGAGACACTGCCAGGGACCAGCTCTCCTCCAGCTGCACCTAGTAACACTGCCAGGGACCAGCTCACCTCCAGCTGCACCTAGTAACACTGCCAGGGACCAGCTCTCCTCCAGCTGCACCTAGTAACACTGCCAGGGACCAGCTCTCCTCCAGCTGCACCTAGTAACACTGCCAGGGACCAGCTCACCTCCAGCTGCACCTAGTAACACTGCCAGGGACCAGCTCACCTCCAGCTGCACCTAGTAACACTGCCAGGGACCAGCTCACCTCCAGCTGCACCTAGTAACACTGCCAGGGACCAGCTCACCTCCAGCTGCACCTAGTAACACTGCCAGGTACCAGCTCACCTCCAGCTGCACCTAGTAACACTGCCAGGGACCAGCTCACCTCCAGCTGCACCTAGTAACACTGCCAGGGACCAGCTCACCTCCAGCTGCACCTAGTAACACTGCCAGGGACCAGCTCACCTCCAGCTGCACCTAGTAACACTGCCAGGGACCAGCTCTCCTCCAGCTGCACCTAGTAACACTGCCAGGGACCAGCTCTCCTCCAGCTGCACCTAGTAACACTGCCAGGGACCAGCTCACCTCCAGCTGCACCTAGTAACACTGCCAGGGACCAGCTCACCTCCAGCTGCACCCAGTAACACTGCCAGGGACCAGCTCTCCTCCAGCTGCACCTAGTAACACTGCCAGGGACCAGCTCTCCTCCAGCTGCACCTAGTAACACTGCCAGGGACCAGCTCACCTCCAGCTACACATAGTAACACTGCCAGGGAACAACTCTCCTCCAGCTGCACCTAGTAACACTGCCAGGGACCAGCTCTCCTCCAGCTGCACCCAGTAACACTGCCAGGGACCAGCTCTCCTCCAGCTGCACCTAGTAACACTGCCAGGGACCAGCTCACCTCCAGCTGCACCTAGTAACACTGCCAGGGACCAGCTCTCCTCCAGCTGCACCTAGTAACACTGCCAGGGACCAGCTCTCCTCCAGCTGCACCTAGTAACACTGCCAGGGACCAGCTCACCTCCAGCTGCACCTAGTAACACTGACAGGGACCAGCTCACCTCCAGCTGCACCTAGTAACACTGACAGGGACCAGCTCACCTCCAGCTGCACCTAGTAACACTGCCAGGGACCAGCTCACCTCCAGCTGCACCTAGTAACACTGCCAGGGACCAGCTCACCTCCAGCTGCACCTAGTAACACTGCCAGGGACCAGCTCTCCTCCAGCTGCACCTAGTAACACTGCCAGGGACCAGCTCACCTCCAGCTGCACCCAGTAACACTGCCAGGGACCAGCTCACCTCCAGCTGCACCCAGTAACACTGCCAGGGACCAGCTCACCTCCAGCTGCACCTAGTAACACTGCCAGGGACCAGCTCACCTCCAGCTGCACCCAGTAACACTGCCAGGGACCAGCTCACCTCCAGCTGCACCTAGTAACACTGCCAGGGACCAGCTCACCTCCAGCTGCACCTAGTAACACTGCCAGGGACCAGCTCACCTCCAGCTGCACCTAGTAACACTGCCAGGGACCAGCTCTCCTCCAGCTGCACCTAGTAACACTGCCAGGGACCAGCTCTCCTCCAGCTGCACCCAGTAACACTGCCAGGGACCAGCTCTCCTCCAGCTGCACCCAGTAACACTGCCAGGGACCAGCTCTCCTCCAGCTGCACCCAGTAACACTGCCAGGGACCAGCTCACCTCCAGCTGCACCTAGTAACACTGCCAGGGACCAGCTCTCCTCCAGCTGCACCCAGTAACACTGCCAGGGACCAGCTCACCTCCAGCTGCACCTAGTAACACTGCCAGGGACCAGCTCTACTCCAGCTTCACCTAGTAACACTGCCAGGGACCAGCTCTCCTCCAGCTGCACCTAGTAACACTGCCAGGGACCAGCTCTCCTCCAGCTGCACCTAGTAACACTGCCAGGGACCAGCTCACCTCCAGCTGCACCTAGTAACACTGCCAGGGACCAGCTCTCCTCCAGCTGCACCTAGTAACACTGCCAGGGACCAGCTCTCCTCCAGCTGCACCTAGTAACACTGCCAGGGACCAGCTCTCCTCCAGCTGCACCCAGTAACACTGCCAGGGACCAGCTCTCCTCCAGCTGCACCTAGTAACACTGCCAGGGACCAGCTCACCTCCAGCTGCACCTAGTAACACTGCCAGGGACCAGCTCTCCTCCAGCTGCACCTAGTAACACTGCCAGGGACCAGCTCTCCTCCAGCTGCACCCAGTAACACTGCCAGGGACCAGCTCACCTCCAGCTGCACCTAGTAACACTGCCAGGGACCAGCTCTCCTCCAGCTGCACCTAGTAACACTGCCAGGGACCAGCTCTCCTCCAGCTGCACCCAGTAACACTGCCAGGGACCAGCTCACCTCCAGCTGCACCTAGTAACACTGCCAGGGACCAGCTCTCCTCCAGCTGCACCCAGTAACACTGCCAGGGACCAGCTCACCTCCAGCTGCACCTAGTAACACTGCCAGGGACCAGCTCTACTCCAGCTTCACCTAGTAACACTGCCAGGGACCAGCTCTCCTCCAGCTGCACCTAGTAACACTGCCAGGGACCAGCTCTCCTCCAGCTGCACCTAGTAACACTGCCAGGGACCAGCTCACCTCCAGCTGCACCTAGTAACACTGCCAGGGACCAGCTCTCCTCCAGCTGCACCTAGTAACACTGCCAGGGACCAGCTCTCCTCCAGCTGCACCTAGTAACACTGCCAGGGACCAGCTCTCCTCCAGCTGCACCCAGTAACACTGCCAGGGACCAGCTCTCCTCCAGCTGCACCTAGTAACACTGCCAGGGACCAGCTCACCTCCAGCTGCACCTAGTAACACTGCCAGGGACCAGCTCTCCTCCAGCTGCACCTAGTAACACTGCCAGGGACCAGCTCTCCTCCAGCTGCACCTAGTAACACTGCCAGGGACCAGCTCACCTCCAGCTGCACCTAGTAACACTGCCAGGGACCAGCTCTCCTCCAGCTGCACCCAGTAACACTGCCAGGGACCAGCTCACCTCCAGCTGCACCTAGTAACACTGCCAGGGACCAGCTCACCTCCAGCTGCACCTAGTAACACTGCCAGGGACCAGCTCTCCTCCAGCTGCACCCAGTAACACTGCCAGGGACCAGCTCACCTCCAGCTGCACCTAGTAACACTGCCAGGGACCAGCTCACCTCCAGCTGCACCTAGTAACACTGCCAGGGACCAGCTCTCCTCCAGCTGCACCTAGTAACACTGCCAGGGACCAGCTCTCCTCCAGCTGCACCTAGTAACACTGCCAGGGACCAGCTCTCCTCCAGCTGCACCCAGTAACACTGCCAGGGACCAGCTCTCCTCCAGCTGCATCTAGTAACACTGCCAGGGACCAGCTCACCTCCAGCTGCACCTAGTAACACTGCCAGGGACCAGCTCTCCTCCAGCTGCACCTAGTAACACTGCCAGGGACCAGCTCTCCTCCAGCTGCACCTAGTAACACTGCCAGGGACCAGCTCACCTCCAGCTGCACCCAGTAACACTGCCAGGGACCAGCTCTCCTCCAGCTGCACCCAGTAACACTGCCAGGGACCAGCTCACCTCCAGCTGCACCCAGTAACACTGCCAGGGACCAGCTCACCTCCAGCTGCACCTAGTAACACTGCCAGGGACCAGCTCTCCTCCAGCTGCACCCAGTAACACTGCCAGGGACCAGCTCACCTCCAGCTGCACCTAGTAACACTGCCAGGGACCAGCTCACCTCCAGCTGCACCTAGTAACACTGCCAGGGACCAGCTCACCTCCAGCTGCACCTAGTAACACTGCCAGGGACCAGCTCACCTCCAGCTGCACCTAGTAACACTGCCAGGGACCAGCTCACCTCCAGCTGCACCTAGTAACACTGCCAGGGACCAGCTCTCCTCCAGCTGCACCCAGTAACACTGCCAGGGACCAGCTCACCTCCAGCTGCACCCAGTAACACTGCCAGGGACCAGCTCTCCTCCAGCTGCACCTAGTAACACTGCCAGGGACCAGCTCTCCTCCAGCTGCACCTAGTAACACTGCCAGGGACCAGCTCACCTCCAGCTGCACCTAGTAACACTGCCAGGGACCAGCTCACCTCCAGCTGCACCTAGTAACACTGCCAGGGACCAGCTCACCTCCAGCTGCACCTAGTAACACTGCCAAGGACCAGCTCACCTCCAGCTGCACCTAGTAACACTGCCAGGGACCAGCTCTCCTCCAGCTGCACCTAGTAACACTGCCAGGGACCAGCTCTCCTCCAGCTGCACCTAGTAACACTGCCAGGGACCAGCTCACCTCCAGCTGTACCTAGTAACACTGCCAGGGACCAGCTCTCCTCCAGCTGCACCTAGTAACACTGCCAGGGACCAGCTCACCTCCAGCTGCACCTAGTAACACTGCCAGGGACCAGCTCACCTCCAGCTGCACCTAGTAACACTGCCAGGGACCAGCTCACCTCCAGCTGCACCTAGTAACACTGCCAGGGACCAGCTCACCTCCAGCTGCACCTAGTAACACTGCCAGGGACCAGCTCACCTCCAGCTGCACCTAGTAACACTGCCAGGGACCAGCTCACCTCCAGCTGCACCTAGTAACACTGCCAGGGACCAGCTCACCTCCAGCTGCACCTAGTAACACTGCCAGGGACCAGCTCACCTCCAGCTGCACCTAGTAACACTGCCAGGGACCAGCTCACCTCCAGCTGCACCTAGTAACACTGCCAGGGACCAGCTCTCCTCCAGCTGCACCTAGTAACACTGCCAGGGACCAGCTCTCCTCCAGCTGCACCTAGTAACACTGCCAGGGACCAGCTCACCTCCAGCTGCACCTAGTAACACTGCCAGGGACCAGCTCACCTCCAGCTGCACCTAGTAACACTGCCAGGGACCAGCTCACCTCCAGCTGCACCTAGTAACACTGCCAGGGACCAGCTCTCCTCCAGCTGCACCTAGTAACACTGCCAGGGACCAGCTCTCCTCCAGCTGCACCTAGTAACACTGCCAGGGACCAGCTCACCTCCAGCTACACATAGTAACACTGCCAGGGAACAACTCTCCTCCAGCTGCACCTAGTAACACTGCCAGGGACCAGCTCTCCTCCAGCTGGCTGCACCTAGTAACACTGCCAGGGACCAGCTCACCTCCAGCTGCACCTAGTAACACTGCCAGGGACCAGCTCACCTCCAGCTGCACCTAGTAACACTGCCAGGGACCAGCTCACCTCCAGCTGCACCTAGTAACACTGCCAGGGACCAGCTCACCTCCAGCTGCACCTAGTAACACTGCCAGGGACCAGCTCACCTCCAGCTGCACCTAGTAACACTGCCAGGGACCAGCTCACCTCCAGCTGCACCTAGTAACACTGCCAGGGACCAGCTCTCCTCCAGCTGCACCTAGTAACACTGCCAGGGACCAGCTCACCTCCAGCTGCACCCAGTAACACTGCCAGGGACCAGCTCACCTCCAGCTGCACCCAGTAACACTGCCAGGGACCAGCTCTCCTCCAGCTGCACCTAGTAACACTGCCAGGGACCAGCTCACCTCCAGCTGCACCTAGTAACACTGCCAGGGACCAGCTCTCCTCCAGCTGCACCTAGTAACACTGCCAGGGACCAGCTCTCCTCCAGCTGCACCTAGTAACACTGCCAGGGACCAGCTCACCTCCAGCTGCACCCAGTAACACTGCCAGGGACCAGCTCTCCTCCAGCTGCACCTAGTAACACTGCCAGGGACCAGCTCACCTCCAGCTGCACCCAGTAACACTGCCAGGGACCAGCTCTCCTCCAGCTGCACCTAGTAACACTGCCAGGGACCAGCTCTCCTCCAGCTGCACCTAGTAACACTGCCAGGGACCAGCTCACCTCCAGCTGCACCTAGTAACACTGCCAGGGACCAGCTCTCCTCCAGCTGCACCTAGTAACACTGCCAGGGACCAGCTCTCCTCCAGCTGCACCTAGTAACACTGCCAGGGACCAGCTCTCCTCCAGCTGCACCTAGTAACACTGCCAGGGACCAGCTCTCCTCCAGCTGCACCTAGTAACACTGCCAGGGACCAGCTCACCTCCAGCTGCACCTAGTAACACTGCCAGGGACCAGCTCACCTCCAGCTGCACCTAGTAACACTGCCAGGGACCAGCTCTCCTCCAGCTGCACCTAGTAACACTGCCAGGGACCAGCTCACCTCCAGCTGCACCTAGTAACACTGCCAGGGACCAGCTCTCCTCCAGCTGCACCTAGTAACACTGCCAGGGACCAGCTCTCCTCCAGCTGCACCTAGTAACACTGCCAGGGACCAGCTCACCTCCAGCTGCACCTAGTAACACTGCCAGGGACCAGCTCTCCTCCAGCTGCACCTAGTAACACTGCCAGGGACCAGCTCACCTCCAGCTGCACCTAGTAACACTGCCAGGGACCAGCTCTCCTCCAGCTGCACCCAGTAACACTGCCAGGGACCAGCTCACCTCCAGCTGCACCTAGTAACACTGCCAGGGACCAGCTCACCTCCAGCTGCACCTAGTAACACTGCCAGGGACCAGCTCACCTCCAGCTGCACCTAGTAACACTGCCAGGGACCAGCTCTCCTCCAGCTTCACCTAGTAACACTGCCAGGGACCAGCTCTCCTCCAGCTGCACCTAGTAACACTGCCAGGGACCAGCTCTCCTCCAGCTGCACCCAGTAACACTGCCAGGGACCAGCTCACCTCCAGCTGCACCCAGTAACACTGCCAGGGACCAGCTCTCCTCCAGCTGCACCTAGTAACACTGCCAGGGACCAGCTCACCTCCAGCTGTACCTAGTAACACTGCCAGGGACCAGCTCTCCTCCAGCTGCACCTAGTAACACTGCCAGGGACCAGCTCACCTCCAGCTGTACCTAGTAACACTGCCAGGGACCAGCTCTCCTCCAGCTGCACCTAGTAACACTGCCAGGGACCAGCTCTCCTCCAGCTGCACCTAGTAACACTGCCAGGGACCAGCTCACCTCCAGCAGCACCTAGTAACACTGCCAGGGACCAGCTCACCTCCAGCTGCACCTAGTAACACTGCCAGGGACCAGCTCACCTCCAGCTGCACCTAGTAACACTGCCAGGGACCAGCTCACCTCCAGCTGCACCTAGTAACACTGCCAGGGACCAGCTCTCCTCCAGCTGCACCTAGTAACACTGCCAGGGACCAGCTCTCCTCCAGCTGCACCTAGTAACACTGCCAGGGACCAGCTCACCTCCAGCTGTACCTAGTAACACTGCCAGGGACCAGCTCTCCTCCAGCTGCACCTAGTAACACTGCCAGGGACCAGCTCACCTCCAGCTGCACCTAGTAACACTGCCAGGGACCAGCTCTCCTCCAGCTGCACCCAGTAACACTGCCAGGGACCAGCTCACCTCCAGCTGTACCTAGTAACACTGCCAGGGACCAGCTCACCTCCAGCTGCACCTAGTAACACTGCCAGGGACCAGCTCACCTCCAGCTGCACCTAGTAACACTGCCAGGGACCAGCTCACCTCCAGCTGCACCTAGTAACACTGCCAGGGACCAGCTCACCTCCAGCTGCACCTAGTAACACTGCCAGGGACCAGCTCACCTCCAGCTGCACCTAGTAACACTGCCAGGGACCAGCTCACCTCCAGCTGCACCTAGTAACACTGCCAGGGACCAGCTCACCTCCAGCTGCACCTAGTAACACTGCCAGGGACCAGCTCACCTCCAGCTGCACCTAGTGACACTGCCAGGGACCAGCTCACCTCCAGCTGCACCTAGTAACACTGCCAGGGACCAGCTCTCCTCCAGCTGCACCTAGTGACACTGCCAGGGACCAGCTCACCTCCAGCTGCACCCAGTAACACTGCCAGGGACCAGCTCACCTCCAGCTGCACCCAGTAACACTGCCAGGGACCAGCTCTCCTCCAGCTGCACCCAGTAACACTGCCAGGGACCAGCTCACCTCCAGCTGCACCCAGTAACACTGCCAGGGACCAGCTCTCCTCCAGCTGCACCTAGTAACACTGCCAGGGACCAGCTCTCCTCCAGCTGCACCTAGTAACACTGCCAGGGACCAGCTCACCTCCAGCTGCACCCAGTAACACTGCCAGGGACCAGCTCTCCTCCAGCTGCACCTAGTAACACTGCCAGGGACCAGCTCACCTCCAGCTGCACCTAGTAACACTGCCAGGGACCAGCTCTCCTCCAGCTGCACCTAGTAACACTGCCAGGGACCAGCTCTCCTCCAGCTGCACCTAGTAACACTGCCAGGGACCAGCTCTCCTCCAGCTGCACCTAGTAACACTGCCAGGGACCAGCTCACCTCCAGCTGCACCTAGTAACACTGCCAGGGACCAGCTCTCCTCCAGCTGCACCTAGTAACACTGCCAGGGACCAGCTCTCCTCCAGCTGCACCTAGTAACACTGCCAGGGACCAGCTCACCCTCCAGCTGCACCTAGTAACACTGCCAGGGACCAGCTCTCCTCCAGCTGCACCTAGTAACACTGCCAGGGACCAGCTCACCTCCAGCTGCACCCAGTAACACTGCCAGGGACCAGCTCACCTCCAGCTGTACCTAGTAACACTGCCAGGGACCAGCTCTCCTCCAGCTACACCTAGTAACACTGCCAGGGACCAGCTCTCCTCCAGCTGCACCCAGTAACACTGCCAGGGACCAGCTCTCCTCCAGCTGCACCCAGTAACACTGCCAGGGACCAGCTCTCCTCCAGCTGCACCCAGTAACACTGCCAGGGACCAGCTCACCTCCAGCTGCACCTAGTAACACTGCCAGGGACCAGCTCTCCTCCAGTTGCACCTAGTAACACTGCCAGGGACCAGCTCTCCTCCAGCTGCACCTAGTAACACTGCCAGGTACCAGCTCTCCTCCAGCTGCACCTAGTAACACTGCCAGGGACCAGCTCACCTCCAGCTGCCACCTAGTAACACTGCCAGGGACCAGCTCTCCTCCAGCTGCACCTAGTAACACTGCCAGGGACCAGCTCTCCTCCAGCTGCACCTAGTAACACTGCCAGGGACCAGCTCTCCTCCAGCTGCACCTAGTAACACTGCCAGGGACCAGCTCACCTCCAGCTGCACCTAGTAACACTGCCAGGGACCAGCTCTCCTCCAGCTGCACCTAGTAACACTGACAGGGACCAGCTCTCCTCCAGCTGCACCTAGTAACACTTGCCAGGGACCAGCTCACCTCCAGCTGTACCTAGTAACACTGCCAGGGGACCAGCTCACCTCCAGCTGCACCCAGTAACACTGCCAGGGACCAGCTCACCTCCAGCTGCACCTAGTAACACTGCCAGGGACCAGCTCTCCTCCAGCTGCACCTAGTAACACTGACAGGGACCAGCTCTCCTCCAGCTGCACCTAGTAACACTTGCCAGGGACCAGCTCACCTCCAGCTGTACCTAGTAACACTGCCAGGGACCAGCTCACCTCCAGCTGCACCCAGTAACACTGCCAGGGACCAGCTCACCTCCAGCTGCACCTAGTAACACTGCCAGGGACCAGCTCACCTCCAGCTGCACCTAGTAACACTGCCAGGGACCAGCTCTCCTCCAGCTGCACCTAGTAACACTGCCAGGGACCAGCTCACCTCCAGCTGTACCTAGTAACACTGACAGGGACCAGCTCTCCTCCAGCTGCACCTAGTAACACTGCCAGGGACCAGCTCTCCTCCAGCTGCACCCAGTAACACTGCCAGGGACCAGCTCACCTCCAGCTGCACCCAGTAACACTGCCAGGGACCAGCTCTCCTCCAGCTGCACCTAGTAACACTGCCAGGGACCAGCTCTCCTCCAGCTGCACCTAGTAACACTGCCAGGGACCAGCTCTCCTCCAGCTGCACCCAGTAACACTGCCAGGGACCAGCTCACCTCCAGCTGCACCCAGTAACACTGCCAGGGACCAGCTCTCCTCCAGCTGCACCTAGTAACACTGCCAGGGACCAGCTCACCTCCAGCTGCACCTAGTAACACTGCCAGGGACCAGCTCACCTCCAGCTGCACCTAGTAACACTGCCAGGGACCAGCTCTCCTCCAGCTGCACCTAGTAACACTGCCAGGGACCAGCTCACCTCCAGCTGCACCCAGTAACACTGCCAGGGACCAGCTCACCTCCAGCTGCACCTAGTAACACTGCCAGGGACCAGCTCACCTCCAGCTGCACCTAGTAACACTGCCAGGGACCAGCTCACCTCCAGCTGCACCCAGTAACACTGCCAGGGACCAGCTCACCTCCAGCTGTACCTAGTAACACTGCCAGGGACCAGCTCACCTCCAGCTGCACCTAGTAACACTGCCAGGGACCAGCTCACCTCCAGCTGCACCCAGTAACACTGCCAGGGACCAGCTCACCTCCAGCTGCACCTAGTAACACTGCCAGGGACCAGCTCTCCTCCAGCTGCACCTAGTAACACTGCCAGGGACCAGCTCTCCTCCAGCTGCACCTAGTAACACTGCCAGGGACCAGCTCACCTCCAGCTGCACCTAGTAACACTGCCAGGGACCAGCTCTCCTCCAGCTGCACCTAGTAACACTGCCAGGGACCAGCTCACCTCCAGCTGCACCTAGTAACACTGCCAGGGACCAGCTCTCCTCCAGCTGCACCTAGTAACACTGCCAGGTACCAGCTCTCCTCCAGCTGCACCTAGTAACACTGCCAGGGACCAGCTCTCCTCCAGCTGCACCTAGTAACACTGCCAGGGACCAGCTCACCTCCAGCTGCACCTAGTAACACTGCCAGGGACCAGCTCACCTCCAGCTGCACCCAGTAACACTGCCAGGGACCAGCTCACCTCCAGCTGTACCTAGTAACACTGACAGGGACCAGCTCTCCTTCAGCTGCACCTAGTAACACTGCCAGGGACCAGCTCACCTCCAGCTGCACCTAGTAACACTGCCAGGGACCAGCTCACCTCCAGCTGCACCTAGTAACACTGCCAGGGACCAGCTCTCCTCCAGCTGCACCTAGTAACACTGCCAGGGACCAGCTCACCTCCAGCTGTACCTAGTAACACTGACAGGGACCAGCTCTCCTCCAGCTGCACCTAGTAACACTGCCAGGGACCAGCTCACCTCCAGCTGCACCTAGTAACACTGACAGGGACCAGCTCTCCTCCAGCTGCACCTAGTAACACTGCCAGGGACCAGCTCTCCTCCAGCTGCACCTAGTAACACTGCCAGGGACCAGCTCACCTCCAGCTGTACCTAGTAACACTGACAGGGACCAGCTCTCCTCCAGCTGCACCTAGTAACACTGCCAGGGACCAGCTCACCTCCAGCTGCACCTAGTAACACTGCCAGGGACCAGCTCACCTCCAGCTGCACCTAGTAACACTGCCAGGGACCAGCTCTCCTCCAGCTGCACCTAGTAACACTGCCAGGGACCAGCTCTCCTCCAGCTGCACCTAGTAACACTGCCAGGGACCAGCTCACCTCCAGCTGCACCTAGTAACACTGCCAGGGACCAGCTCACCTCCAGCTGCACCTAGTAACACTGCCAGGGACCAGCTCACCTCCAGCTGCACCCAGTAACACTGCCAGGGACCAGCTCACCTCCAGCTGCACCCAGTAACACTGCCAGGGACCAGCTCTCCTCCAGCTGCACCTAGTAACACTGCCAGGGACCAGCTCTCCTCCAGCTGCACCCAGTAACACTACCAGGGACCAGCTCACCTCCAGCTGCACCCAGTAACACTGCCAGGGACCAGCTCACCTCCAGCTGCACCTAGTAACACTGCCAGGGACCAGCTCTCCTCCAGCTTCACCTAGTAACACTGCCAGGGACCAGCTCTCCTCCAGCTGCACCTAGTAACACTGCCAGGGACCAGCTCTCCTCCAGCTGCACCCAGTAACACTGCCAGGGACCAGCTCACCTCCAGCTGCACCCAGTAACACTGCCAGGGACCAGCTCTCCTCCAGCTGCACCTAGTAACACTGCCAGGGACCAGCTCTCCTCCAGCTGCACCTAGTAACACTGCCAGGGACCAGCTCTCCTCCAGCTGCACCTAGTAACACTGCCAGGGACCAGCTCTCCTCCAGCTGCACCCAGTAACACTGCCAGGGACCAGCTCACCTCCAGCTGCACCCAGTAACACTGCCAGGGACCAGCTCTCCTCCAGCTGCACCTAGTAACACTGCCAGGGACCAGCTCTCCTCCAGCTGCACCTAGTAACACTGCCAGGGACCAGCTCTCCTCCAGCTGCACCCAGTAACACTGCCAGGGACCAGCTCACCTCCAGCTGCACCCAGTAACACTGCCAGGGACCAGCTCTCCTCCAGCTGCACCTAGTAACACTGCCAGGGACCAGCTCACCTCCAGCTGCACCTAGTAACACTGCCAGGGACCAGCTCACCTCCAGCTGCACCTAGTAACACTGCCAGGGACCAGCTCTCCTCCAGCTGCACCTAGTAACACTGCCAGGGACCAGCTCACCTCCAGCTGCACCCAGTAACACTGCCAGGGACCAGCTCACCTCCAGCTGTACCTAGTAACACTGCCAGGGACCAGCTCACCTCCAGCTGCACCTAGTAACACTGCCAGGGACCAGCTCTCCTCCAGCTGTACCTAGTAACACTGCCAGGGACCAGCTCTCCTCCAGCTGCACCTAGTAACACTGCCAGGGACCAGCTCACCTCCAGCTGCACCTAGTAACACTGCCAGGGACCAGCTCACCTCCAGCTGCACCCAGTAACACTGCCAGGGACCAGCTCACCTCCAGCTGTACCTAGTAACACTGCCAGGGACCAGCTCACCTCCAGCTGCACCTAGTAACACTGCCAGGGACCAGCTCACCTCCAGCTGCACCCAGTAACACTGCCAGGGACCAGCTCACCTCCAGCTGCACCTAGTAACACTGCCAGGGACCAGCTCTCCTCCAGCTGCACCTAGTAACACTGCCAGGGACCAGCTCTCCTCCAGCTGCACCTAGTAACACTGCCAGGGACCAGCTCACCTCCAGCTGCACCTAGTAACACTGCCAGGGACCAGCTCTCCTCCAGCTGCACCCAGTAACACTGCCAGGGACCAGCTCACCTCCAGCTGCACCTAGTAACACTGCCAGGGACCAGCTCTCCTCCAGCTGCACCTAGTAACACTGCCAGGTACCAGCTCTCCTCCAGCTGCACCTAGTAACACTGCCAGGGACCAGCTCTCCTCCAGCTGCACCTAGTAACACTGCCAGGGACCAGCTCTCCTCCAGCTGCACCTAGTAACACTGCCAGGGACCAGCTCTCCTCCAGCTGCACCTAGTAACACTGCCAGGGACCAGCTCTCCTCCAGCTGCACCTAGTAACACTGCCAGGGACCAGCTCTCCTCCAGCTGCACCTAGTAACACTGCAGACTGCATGACAGGAGGGATGAGCACATAACATATAGTATTCCAAGCAGCTGCAAAATAGAGAAGTAATACTGAGCAGACGTCTTCTTATTTACTATTGTAAAGCAGAGCGGCAGAGTTTCCAGCAGGAAGTCCAGTGAATTACTATATACAGTATCTAGTTGCATTTGCAGCCTCTCTGGATGTTATATTCCATGGGATCATATGAACTCTACTGTGCAGTACGTCAAAGCATAACCATATTGCAGTAATACGCTAACTATACAATATCTGCACAAAAACTGTTCAGTCATAAGTCTCAATAAAGAAGCTATACGTACGCAATTGCATCAGTCACGGTAAAAGTAAACTAGAGGAGGATTACAGCTTATGTGCACCACCATTCTTGAAGCAACTTTGTGACACTAAAAGCATATGCAAATTTCAAGGGGCTTATACTGCAGTATAAGAAGTTACTCAGTAGTTTGTAATCAAAACGCTGAATGTCATTATTCTATACGCAGAATGTCTTTTTAAGAAATGGAGAGTTAGAGCATGTTATAATTTGCTAGGATAAAATTTGCTTGCAAAAGTAGATTAAAAGGAAATATACATAAGGTATAGATGTGTGTAACTTCATAAATCTTCTAAGGATTTATATTTAGCCTACAGAGACCCTGACATAATTAGTGTGCGCACTGGGGGGAGGAAAGTTATATTGTGTGTTGATAACCTATTGCTTATCACCTTATCGGAAAATCATCCTGTGAAGAGTTCCTGCAAAATAAAGAACTGTTATCTTATTTCCGAAATGTTTTCATTAATTAATAGATATCTTAATGATGATAATATTTGCATATTTTGGTTGTAATGATCCATTTAGTTTGGGATTAACTGTTAATGCATAGGGCTTACCCAAGCAAGCCCCATGAGATACCTCTAACAACGTAGCTTGGGTGGAGGCACAAATTATTTCACTTAACCTACCTAGACGAGACCTAAGGTAGGTTACATGTATATTATGACACACAGGCCACTCCCCCCTGTATATTATAACACTGGCCACTCCCTCTGTATATTATGACAACACAGGCCACTCCACCTGTATATAATGACAACACAGGTCGCTCCCCCTGTATATTATAACAAAACAGTCCGCTCCCCCTGTATACTGTGACAGCACAGGATGCTACCCATGTATATTATGACAGCACAGGAAGCTACCCCTGTATATCATGAAAACACAGGCCACTCCTCCTGTATATTATGACAGCACTGGCCACTCCCCCTGTATATTATAACACTGGCCGCTCCATCTGTATATTATACTATATATCATGAAAACACAGGCCACTCCTCCTGTATATTATGACAGCACAGGCCACTCCCCTTGTATATTATAACACTGGCCGCTCCCTCTGTTTATTATGACAACTCAGGCCACTCTACCTGTATATTATGACAACACAGGCCACTCTCCCTGTATATTATGACAACACAGGCTGATCCCCCTGTATACTATGACAGCCCAGGATGCTATCCCTGTATATTATGACAACTCAGACCACTCTCCCTGTATATTATGACAACACAGGCCGCTCCCAATTATTATGACAACACAGGCCGCTCCTCCTGTATATTATGACAACAGAGGATGTTACCCCTGTATATTATAACAACTCAGACCACTCCTCCTGTATACTATGACAGCACAGGATGCTACCCCTGTATATTATGACAACACAGGCCGCTCCCCCTGTATACTATGACAGCACAGGCCCCTCCACCTGTATATTATGACAGCACAGGTCGCTCCCCCTGTATATTATAACAAAACAGTCCGCTCCCCATGTATATTATAACAAAACAGTCCGCTCCCCCTGTATACTGTGACAGCACAGGATGCTACCCATGTATATTATGACAGCACAGGAAGCTACCCCTGTATATCATGAAAACACAGGCCACTCCTCCTGTATATTATGACAGCACAGGCCACTCCCCCCTGTATATTATAACACTGGCCACTCCCTCTGTATATTATGACAACACAGGCCACTCCATCTGTATATAATGACAACACAGGTCGCTCCCCCCTGTATATTATAACAAAACAGTACACTCCCCCTGTATACTGTGACAACACAGGATGCTACCCCTGTATATTATAACAAAACAGTACACTCCCCCTGTATACTGTGACAGCACAGGATGCTACCTGTGTATATTATACTGTATATTATGACACACAGGCCACTCCCCCCTGTATATTATAACACTGGCCACTCCCTCTGTATATTATGACAACACAGGCCACTCCATCTGTATATAATGACAACACAGGTCGCTCCCCCTGTATATTATAACAAAACAGTACACTCCCCCTGTATACTGTGACAACACAGGATGCTACCCCTGTATATTATATTATACTGTATGTAACACTTGGTTATAACTATAAGTTAGAAATTATAAAGTGTATGTATATAGGTGTTTATAAACTGTGTATATCATAATAAATGTTTAATATATCCCTCCCCTAAAGTGATAGTAGACTGTGTGGCTAGAGAGAGTTAGTAGCAGCCCTGAATTGGTTAAATACAGCACTGACTGAGTTAAATGCTGCTTTGAACTTTCTAGAGTGTCCACGAGCTGCAGGAGAGTTTTTTTCTAAAAGAGTTCACGAGCAAGGAGCGGGATACATCCGGGAACTGTGTGAATCTCTATAAATAGCTTGACCTTTTGCTCTGAGGGGAGAGGAGTGAGAGACTGTCAGTGTGAGCAGCGTCTGCAGCAGGACTTTACCTCAGGTCTGCACAGACTATGCCTCTGTCTGCTCCATGTCCCTGCTGCAGGGGGATGGAAGGAGTGTAGCCCGACTGCCAGGATCCTGTTCTCTGATCCACCCCTCTGATGTCACTGCTGACAGAGGGGAGCCCCAGCATTACTGAGCTTCTTACTAATAAGAAGGGGCCTGTTCATGAGGAGAGGAAGGGGCCGCCCAGTGTGACCATATAAGGGTATGTGCCTGATCAGCTGTATCTCCCTGAGAGAGCCTGCCAGAGACAGAGGGACCATAGAGGTAATACAAAAGCACTTCTAATGTACAGCAGAACAGTGACCTGTCATAGGTACTAGCAAACAGCAAAGTATTGATTAAAAGCAGTTTATTAGCACATGCTATTGTGCTTGGATAACATCATAAACAGTCTCCTCAGCATGTCATTAATGCAGATCTATTGCAGTTTCTCACACTAAAGCCATCCTTGTAAGATCTACTATAATCTGCTGGGAGACAGGGAGACACTGCCAGGGACCAGCTCTCCTCCAGCTGCACCTAGTAACACTGCCAGGGACCAGCTCACCTCCAGCTGCACCTAGTAACACTGCCAGGGACCAGCTCACCTCCAGCTGCACCTAGTAACACTGCCAGGGACCAGCTCACCTCCAGCTGCACCTAGTAACACTGCCAGGGACCAGCTCACCTCCAGCTGCACCTAGTAACACTGCCAGGTACCAGCTCACCTCCAGCTGCACCTAGTAACACTGCCAGGGACCAGCTCACCTCCAGCTGCACCTAGTAACACTGCCAGGGACCAGCTCACCTCCAGCTGCACCTAGTAACACTGCCAGGGACCAGCTCACCTCCAGCTGCACCTAGTAACACTGCCAGGGACCAGCTCTCCTCCAGCTGCACCTAGTAACACTGCCAGGGACCAGCTCTCCTCCAGCTGCACCTAGTAACACTGCCAGGGACCAGCTCACCTCCAGCTGCACCTAGTAACACTGCCAGGGACCAGCTCACCTCCAGCTGCACCCAGTAACACTGCCAGGGACCAGCTCTCCTCCAGCTGCACCTAGTAACACTGCCAGGGACCAGCTCTCCTCCAGCTGCACCTAGTAACACTGCCAGGGACCAGCTCACCTCCAGCTACACATAGTAACACTGCCAGGGAACAACTCTCCTCCAGCTGCACCTAGTAACACTGCCAGGGACCAGCTCTCCTCCAGCTGCACCCAGTAACACTGCCAGGGACCAGCTCTCCTCCAGCTGCACCTAGTAACACTGCCAGGGACCAGCTCACCTCCAGCTGCACCTAGTAACACTGCCAGGGACCAGCTCTCCTCCAGCTGCACCTAGTAACACTGCCAGGGACCAGCTCTCCTCCAGCTGCACCTAGTAACACTGCCAGGGACCAGCTCACCTCCAGCTGCACCTAGTAACACTGACAGGGACCAGCTCACCTCCAGCTGCACCTAGTAACACTGCCAGGGACCAGCTCACCTCCAGCTGCACCTAGTAACACTGCCAGGGACCAGCTCACCTCCAGCTGCACCTAGTAACACTGCCAGGGACCAGCTCTCCTCCAGCTGCACCTAGTAACACTGCCAGGGACCAGCTCACCTCCAGCTGCACCCAGTAACACTGCCAGGGACCAGCTCACCTCCAGCTGCACCCAGTAACACTGCCAGGGACCAGCTCACCTCCAGCTGCACCTAGTAACACTGCCAGGGACCAGCTCACCTCCAGCTGCACCCAGTAACACTGCCAGGGACCAGCTCACCTCCAGCTGCACCTAGTAACACTGCCAGGGACCAGCTCACCTCCAGCTGCACCTAGTAACACTGCCAGGGACCAGCTCACCTCCAGCTGCACCTAGTAACACTGCCAGGGACCAGCTCTCCTCCAGCTGCACCTAGTAACACTGCCAGGGACCAGCTCTCCTCCAGCTGCACCCAGTAACACTGCCAGGGACCAGCTCTCCTCCAGCTGCACCCAGTAACACTGCCAGGGACCAGCTCTCCTCCAGCTGCACCCAGTAACACTGCCAGGGACCAGCTCACCTCCAGCTGCACCTAGTAACACTGCCAGGGACCAGCTCTCCTCCAGCTGCACCCAGTAACACTGCCAGGGACCAGCTCACCTCCAGCTGCACCTAGTAACACTGCCAGGGACCAGCTCTACTCCAGCTTCACCTAGTAACACTGCCAGGGACCAGCTCTCCTCCAGCTGCACCTAGTAACACTGCCAGGGACCAGCTCTCCTCCAGCTGCACCTAGTAACACTGCCAGGGACCAGCTCACCTCCAGCTGCACCTAGTAACACTGCCAGGGACCAGCTCTCCTCCAGCTGCACCTAGTAACACTGCCAGGGACCAGCTCTCCTCCAGCTGCACCTAGTAACACTGCCAGGGACCAGCTCTCCTCCAGCTGCACCCAGTAACACTGCCAGGGACCAGCTCTCCTCCAGCTGCACCTAGTAACACTGCCAGGGACCAGCTCACCTCCAGCTGCACCTAGTAACACTGCCAGGGACCAGCTCTCCTCCAGCTGCACCTAGTAACACTGCCAGGGACCAGCTCTCCTCCAGCTGCACCCAGTAACACTGCCAGGGACCAGCTCACCTCCAGCTGCACCTAGTAACACTGCCAGGGACCAGCTCTCCTCCAGCTGCACCTAGTAACACTGCCAGGGACCAGCTCTCCTCCAGCTGCACCCAGTAACACTGCCAGGGACCAGCTCACCTCCAGCTGCACCTAGTAACACTGCCAGGGACCAGCTCTCCTCCAGCTGCACCCAGTAACACTGCCAGGGACCAGCTCACCTCCAGCTGCACCTAGTAACACTGCCAGGGACCAGCTCTACTCCAGCTTCACCTAGTAACACTGCCAGGGACCAGCTCTCCTCCAGCTGCACCTAGTAACACTGCCAGGGACCAGCTCTCCTCCAGCTGCACCTAGTAACACTGCCAGGGACCAGCTCACCTCCAGCTGCACCTAGTAACACTGCCAGGGACCAGCTCTCCTCCAGCTGCACCTAGTAACACTGCCAGGGACCAGCTCTCCTCCAGCTGCACCTAGTAACACTGCCAGGGACCAGCTCTCCTCCAGCTGCACCCAGTAACACTGCCAGGGACCAGCTCTCCTCCAGCTGCACCTAGTAACACTGCCAGGGACCAGCTCACCTCCAGCTGCACCTAGTAACACTGCCAGGGACCAGCTCTCCTCCAGCTGCACCTAGTAACACTGCCAGGGACCAGCTCTCCTCCAGCTGCACCTAGTAACACTGCCAGGGACCAGCTCACCTCCAGCTGCACCTAGTAACACTGCCAGGGACCAGCTCTCCTCCAGCTGCACCCAGTAACACTGCCAGGGACCAGCTCACCTCCAGCTGCACCTAGTAACACTGCCAGGGACCAGCTCACCTCCAGCTGCACCTAGTAACACTGCCAGGGACCAGCTCTCCTCCAGCTGCACCCAGTAACACTGCCAGGGACCAGCTCACCTCCAGCTGCACCTAGTAACACTGCCAGGGACCAGCTCACCTCCAGCTGCACCTAGTAACACTGCCAGGGACCAGCTCTCCTCCAGCTGCACCTAGTAACACTGCCAGGGACCAGCTCTCCTCCAGCTGCACCTAGTAACACTGCCAGGGACCAGCTCTCCTCCAGCTGCACCCAGTAACACTGCCAGGGACCAGCTCTCCTCCAGCTGCATCTAGTAACACTGCCAGGGACCAGCTCACCTCCAGCTGCACCTAGTAACACTGCCAGGGACCAGCTCTCCTCCAGCTGCACCTAGTAACACTGCCAGGGACCAGCTCTCCTCCAGCTGCACCCAGTAACACTGCCAGGGACCAGCTCACCTCCAGCTGCACCCAGTAACACTGCCAGGGACCAGCTCTCCTCCAGCTGCACCCAGTAACACTGCCAGGGACCAGCTCACCTCCAGCTGCACCCAGTAACACTGCCAGGGACCAGCTCACCTCCAGCTGCACCTAGTAACACTGCCAGGGACCAGCTCTCCTCCAGCTGCACCCAGTAACACTGCCAGGGACCAGCTCACCTCCAGCTGCACCTAGTAACACTGCCAGGGACCAGCTCACCTCCAGCTGCACCTAGTAACACTGCCAGGGACCAGCTCACCTCCAGCTGCACCTAGTAACACTGCCAGGGACCAGCTCACCTCCAGCTGCACCTAGTAACACTGCCAGGGACCAGCTCACCTCCAGCTGCACCTAGTAACACTGCCAGGGACCAGCTCTCCTCCAGCTGCACCCAGTAACACTGCCAGGGACCAGCTCACCTCCAGCTGCACCCAGTAACACTGCCAGGGACCAGCTCTCCTCCAGCTGCACCTAGTAACACTGCCAGGGACCAGCTCTCCTCCAGCTGCACCTAGTAACACTGCCAGGGACCAGCTCACCTCCAGCTGCACCTAGTAACACTGCCAGGGACCAGCTCACCTCCAGCTGCACCTAGTAACACTGCCAGGGACCAGCTCTCCTCCAGCTGCACCTAGTAACACTGCCAAGGACCAGCTCACCTCCAGCTGCACCTAGTAACACTGCCAGGGACCAGCTCTCCTCCAGCTGCACCTAGTAACACTGCCAGGGACCAGCTCTCCTCCAGCTGCACCTAGTAACACTGCCAGGGACCAGCTCACCTCCAGCTGTACCTAGTAACACTGCCAGGGACCAGCTCTCCTCCAGCTGCACCTAGTAACACTGCCAGGGACCAGCTCACCTCCAGCTGCACCTAGTAACACTGCCAGGGACCAGCTCACCTCCAGCTGCACCTAGTAACACTGCCAGGGACCAGCTCACCTCCAGCTGCACCTAGTAACACTGCCAGGGACCAGCTCACCTCCAGCTGCACCTAGTAACACTGCCAGGGACCAGCTCACCTCCAGCTGCACCTAGTAACACTGCCAGGGACCAGCTCACCTCCAGCTGCACCTAGTAACACTGCCAGGGACCAGCTCACCTCCAGCTGCACCTAGTAACACTGCCAGGGACCAGCTCACCTCCAGCTGCACCTAGTAACACTGCCAGGGACCAGCTCACCTCCAGCTGCACCTAGTAACACTGCCAGGGACCAGCTCACCTCCAGCTGCACCTAGTAACACTGCCAGGGACCAGCTCACCTCCAGCTGCACCTAGTAACACTGCCAGGGACCAGCTCACCTCCAGCTGCACCTAGTAACACTGCCAGGGACCAGCTCACCTCCAGCTGCACCTAGTAACACTGCCAGGGACCAGCTCTCCTCCAGCTGCACCTAGTAACACTGCCAGGGACCAGCTCACCTCCAGCTGCACCCAGTAACACTGCCAGGGACCAGCTCACCTCCAGCTGCACCCAGTAACACTGCCAGGGACCAGCTCTCCTCCAGCTGCACCTAGTAACACTGCCAGGGACCAGCTCACCTCCAGCTGCACCTAGTAACACTGCCAGGGACCAGCTCTCCTCCAGCTGCACCTAGTAACACTGCCAGGGACCAGCTCTCCTCCAGCTGCACCTAGTAACACTGCCAGGGACCAGCTCACCTCCAGCTGCACCCAGTAACACTGCCAGGGACCAGCTCTCCTCCAGCTGCACCTAGTAACACTGCCAGGGACCAGCTCACCTCCAGCTGCACCCAGTAACACTGCCAGGGACCAGCTCTCCTCCAGCTGCACCTAGTAACACTGCCAGGGACCAGCTCTCCTCCAGCTGCACCTAGTAACACTGCCAGGGACCAGCTCACCTCCAGCTGCACCTAGTAACACTGCCAGGGACCAGCTCTCCTCCAGCTGCACCTAGTAACACTGCCAGGGACCAGCTCTCCTCCAGCTGCACCTAGTAACACTGCCAGGGACCAGCTCTCCTCCAGCTGCACCTAGTAACACTGCCAGGGACCAGCTCTCCTCCAGCTGCACCTAGTAACACTGCCAGGGACCAGCTCACCTCCAGCTGCACCTAGTAACACTGCCAGGGACCAGCTCACCTCCAGCTGCACCTAGTAACACTGCCAGGGACCAGCTCTCCTCCAGCTGCACCTAGTAACACTGCCAGGGACCAGCTCACCTCCAGCTGCACCTAGTAACACTGCCAGGGACCAGCTCTCCTCCAGCTGCACCTAGTAACACTGCCAGGGACCAGCTCTCCTCCAGCTGCACCTAGTAACACTGCCAGGGACCAGCTCACCTCCAGCTGCACCTAGTAACACTGCCAGGGACCAGCTCTCCTCCAGCTGCACCTAGTAACACTGCCAGGGACCAGCTCACCTCCAGCTGCACCTAGTAACACTGCCAGGGACCAGCTCTCCTCCAGCTGCACCCAGTAACACTGCCAGGGACCAGCTCACCTCCAGCTGCACCTAGTAACACTGCCAGGGACCAGCTCACCTCCAGCTGCACCTAGTAACACTGCCAGGGACCAGCTCACCTCCAGCTGCACCTAGTAACACTGCCAGGGACCAGCTCTCCTCCAGCTTCACCTAGTAACACTGCCAGGGACCAGCTCTCCTCCAGCTGCACCTAGTAACACTGCCAGGGACCAGCTCTCCTCCAGCTGCACCCAGTAACACTGCCAGGGACCAGCTCACCTCCAGCTGCACCCAGTAACACTGCCAGGGACCAGCTCTCCTCCAGCTGCACCTAGTAACACTGCCAGGGACCAGCTCACCTCCAGCTGCACCTAGTAACACTGCCAGGGACCAGCTCTCCTCCAGCTGCACCTAGTAACACTGCCAGGGACCAGCTCTCCTCCAGCTGCACCTAGTAACACTGCCAGGGACCAGCTCTCCTCCAGCTGCACCTAGTAACACTGCCAGGGACCAGCTCACCTCCAGCTGCACCTAGTAACACTGCCAGGGACCAGCTCTCCTCCAGCTGCACCTAGTAACACTGACAGGGACCAGCTCTCCTCCAGCTGCACCTAGTAACACTTGCCAGGGACCAGCTCACCTCCAGCTGTACCTAGTAACACTGCCAGGGACCAGCTCACCTCCAGCTGCACCCAGTAACACTGCCAGGGACCAGCTCACCTCCAGCTGCACCTAGTAACACTGCCAGGGACCAGCTCTCCTCCAGCTGCACCTAGTAACACTGACAGGGACCAGCTCTCCTCCAGCTGCACCTAGTAACACTTGCCAGGGACCAGCTCACCTCCAGCTGTACCTAGTAACACTGCCAGGGACCAGCTCACCTCCAGCTGCACCCAGTAACACTGCCAGGGACCAGCTCACCTCCAGCTGCACCTAGTAACACTGCCAGGGACCAGCTCACCTCCAGCTGCACCTAGTAACACTGCCAGGGACCAGCTCTCCTCCAGCTGCACCTAGTAACACTGCCAGGGACCAGCTCACCTCCAGCTGTACCTAGTAACACTGACAGGGACCAGCTCTCCTCCAGCTGCACCTAGTAACACTGCCAGGGACCAGCTCTCCTCCAGCTGCACCCAGTAACACTGCCAGGGACCAGCTCACCTCCAGCTGCACCCAGTAACACTGCCAGGGACCAGCTCTCCTCCAGCTGCACCTAGTAACACTGCCAGGGACCAGCTCTCCTCCAGCTGCACCTAGTAACACTGCCAGGGACCAGCTCTCCTCCAGCTGCACCCAGTAACACTGCCAGGGACCAGCTCACCTCCAGCTGCACCCAGTAACACTGCCAGGGACCAGCTCTCCTCCAGCTGCACCTAGTAACACTGCCAGGGACCAGCTCACCTCCAGCTGCACCTAGTAACACTGCCAGGGACCAGCTCACCTCCAGCTGCACCTAGTAACACTGCCAGGGACCAGCTCTCCTCCAGCTGCACCTAGTAACACTGCCAGGGACCAGCTCACCTCCAGCTGCACCCAGTAACACTGCCAGGGACCAGCTCACCTCCAGCTGCACCTAGTAACACTGCCAGGGACCAGCTCACCTCCAGCTGCACCTAGTAACACTGCCAGGGACCAGCTCACCTCCAGCTGCACCCAGTAACACTGCCAGGGACCAGCTCACCTCCAGCTGTACCTAGTAACACTGCCAGGGACCAGCTCACCTCCAGCTGCACCTAGTAACACTGCCAGGGACCAGCTCACCTCCAGCTGCACCCAGTAACACTGCCAGGGACCAGCTCACCTCCAGCTGCACCTAGTAACACTGCCAGGGACCAGCTCTCCTCCAGCTGCACCTAGTAACACTGCCAGGGACCAGCTCTCCTCCAGCTGCACCTAGTAACACTGCCAGGGACCAGCTCACCTCCAGCTGCACCTAGTAACACTGCCAGGGACCAGCTCTCCTCCAGCTGCACCTAGTAACACTGCCAGGGACCAGCTCACCTCCAGCTGCACCTAGTAACACTGCCAGGGACCAGCTCTCCTCCAGCTGCACCTAGTAACACTGCCAGGTACCAGCTCTCCTCCAGCTGCACCTAGTAACACTGCCAGGGACCAGCTCTCCTCCAGCTGCACCTAGTAACACTGCCAGGGGACCCAGCTCACCTCCAGCTGCACCTAGTAACACTGCCAGGGACCAGCTCACCTCCAGCTGCACCCAGTAACACTGCCAGGGACCAGCTCACCTCCAGCTGTACCTAGTAACACTGACAGGGACCAGCTCTCCTTCAGCTGCACCTAGTAACACTGCCAGGGACCAGCTCACCTCCAGCTGCACCTAGTAACACTGCCAGGGACCAGCTCACCTCCAGCTGCACCTAGTAACACTGCCAGGGACCAGCTCTCCTCCAGCTGCACCTAGTAACACTGCCAGGGACCAGCTCACCTCCAGCTGTACCTAGTAACACTGACAGGGACCAGCTCTCCTCCAGCTGCACCTAGTAACACTGCCAGGACCAGCTCACCTCCAGCTGCACCTAGTAACACTGACAGGGACCAGCTCTCCTCCAGCTGCACCTAGTAACACTGCCAGGGACCAGCTCTCCTCCAGCTGCACCTAGTAACACTGCCAGGGGACCAGCTCTCCTCCAGCTTACCTAGTAACACTGACAGGGACCAGCTCTCCTCCAGCTGCACCTAGTAACACTGCCAGGGACCAGCTCACCTCCAGCTGCACCTAGTAACACTGCCAGGGACCAGCTCACCTCCAGCTGCACCTAGTAACACTGCCAGGGACCAGCTCTCCTCCAGCTGCACCTAGTAACACTGCCAGGGACCAGCTCTCCTCCAGCTGCACCTAGTAACACTGCCAGGGACCAGCTCACCTCCAGCTGCACCTAGTAACACTGCCAGGGACCAGCTCACCTCCAGCTGCACCTAGTAACACTGCCAGGGACCAGCTCACCTCCAGCTGCACCCAGTAACACTGCCAGGGACCAGCTCACCTCCAGCTGCACCCAGTAACACTGCCAGGGACCAGCTCTCCTCCAGCTGCACCTAGTAACACTGCCAGGGACCAGCTCTCCTCCAGCTGCACCCAGTAACACTACCAGGGACCAGCTCACCTCCAGCTGCACCCAGTAACACTGCCAGGGACCAGCTCACCTCCAGCTGCACCTAGTAACACTGCCAGGGACCAGCTCTCCTCCAGCTTCACCTAGTAACACTGCCAGGGACCAGCTCTCCTCCAGCTGCACCTAGTAACACTGCCAGGGACCAGCTCTCCTCCAGCTGCACCCAGTAACACTGCCAGGGACCAGCTCACCTCCAGCTGCACCCAGTAACACTGCCAGGGACCAGCTCTCCTCCAGCTGCACCTAGTAACACTGCCAGGGACCAGCTCTCCTCCAGCTGCACCTAGTAACACTGCCAGGGACCAGCTCTCCTCCAGCTGCACCTAGTAACACTGCCAGGGACCAGCTCTCCTCCAGCTGCACCCAGTAACACTGCCAGGGACCAGCTCACCTCCAGCTGCACCCAGTAACACTGCCAGGGACCAGCTCTCCTCCAGCTGCACCTAGTAACACTGCCAGGGACCAGCTCTCCTCCAGCTGCACCTAGTAACACTGCCAGGGACCAGCTCTCCTCCAGCTGCACCCAGTAACACTGCCAGGGACCAGCTCACCTCCAGCTGCACCCAGTAACACTGCCAGGGACCAGCTCTCCTCCAGCTGCACCTAGTAACACTGCCAGGGACCAGCTCACCTCCAGCTGCACCTAGTAACACTGCCAGGGACCAGCTCACCTCCAGCTGCACCTAGTAACACTGCCAGGGACCAGCTCTCCTCCAGCTGCACCTAGTAACACTGCCAGGGACCAGCTCACCTCCAGCTGCACCCAGTAACACTGCCAGGGACCAGCTCACCTCCAGCTGTACCTAGTAACACTGCCAGGGACCAGCTCACCTCCAGCTGCACCTAGTAACACTGCCAGGGACCAGCTCTCCTCCAGCTGTACCTAGTAACACTGCCAGGGACCAGCTCTCCTCCAGCTGCACCTAGTAACACTGCCAGGGACCAGCTCACCTCCAGCTGCACCTAGTAACACTGCCAGGGACCAGCTCACCTCCAGCTGCACCCAGTAACACTGCCAGGGACCAGCTCACCTCCAGCTGTACCTAGTAACACTGCCAGGGACCAGCTCACCTCCAGCTGCACCTAGTAACACTGCCAGGGACCAGCTCACCTCCAGCTGCACCCAGTAACACTGCCAGGGACCAGCTCACCTCCAGCTGCACCTAGTAACACTGCCAGGGACCAGCTCTCCTCCAGCTGCACCTAGTAACACTGCCAGGGACCAGCTCTCCTCCAGCTGCACCTAGTAACACTGCCAGGGACCAGCTCACCTCCAGCTGCACCTAGTAACACTGCCAGGGACCAGCTCTCCTCCAGCTGCACCCAGTAACACTGCCAGGGACCAGCTCACCTCCAGCTGCACCTAGTAACACTGCCAGGGACCAGCTCTCCTCCAGCTGCACCTAGTAACACTGCCAGGTACCAGCTCTCCTCCAGCTGCACCTAGTAACACTGCCAGGGACCAGCTCTCCTCCAGCTGCACCTAGTAACACTGCCAGGGACCAGCTCTCCTCCAGCTGCACCTAGTAACACTGCCAGGGACCAGCTCTCCTCCAGCTGCACCTAGTAACACTGCCAGGGACCAGCTCTCCTCCAGCTGCACCTAGTAACACTGCCAGGGACCAGCTCTCCTCCAGCTGCACCTAGTAACACTGCAGACTGCATGACAGGAGGGATGAGCACATAACATATAGTATTCCAAGCAGCTGCAAAATAGAGAAGTAATACTGAGCAGACGTCTTCTTATTTACTATTGTAAAGCAGAGCGGCAGAGTTTCCAGCAGGAAGTCCAGTGAATTACTATATACAGTATCTAGTTGCATTTGCAGCCTCTCTGGATGTTATATTCCATGGGATCATATGAACTCTACTGTGCAGTACGTCAAAGCATAACCATATTGCAGTAATACGCTAACTATACAATATCTGCACAAAAACTGTTCAGTCATAAGTCTCAATAAAGAAGCTATACGTACGCAATTGCATCAGTCACGGTAAAAGTAAACTAGAGGAGGATTACAGCTTATGTGCACCACCATTCTTGAAGCAACTTTGTGACACTAAAAGCATATGCAAATTTCAAGGGGCTTATACTGCAGTATAAGAAGTTACTCAGTAGTTTGTAATCAAAACGCTGAATGTCATTATTCTATACGCAGAATGTCTTTTTAAGAAATGGAGAGTTAGAGCATGTTATAATTTGCTAGGATAAAATTTGCTTGCAAAAGTAGATTAAAAGGAAATATACATAAGGTATAGATGTGTGTAACTTCATAAATCTTCTAAGGATTTATATTTAGCCTACAGAGACCCTGACATAATTAGTGTGCGCACTGGGGGGAGGAAAGTTATATTGTGTGTTGATAACCTATTGCTTATCACCTTATCGGAAAATCATCCTGTGAAGAGTTCCTGCAAAATAAAGAACTGTTATCTTATTTCCGAAATGTTTTCATTAATTAATAGATATCTTAATGATGATAATATTTGCATATTTTGGTTGTAATGATCCATTTAGTTTGGGATTAACTGTTAATGCATAGGGCTTACCCAAGCAAGCCCCATGAGATACCTCTAACAACGTAGCTTGGGTGGAGGCACAAATTATTTCACTTAACCTACCTAGACGAGACCTAAGGTAGGTTACATGTATATTATGACACACAGGCCACTCCCCCCTGTATATTATAACACTGGCCACTCCCTCTGTATATTATGACAACACAGGCCACTCCACCTGTATATAATGACAACACAGGTCGCTCCCCCTGTATATTATAACAAAACAGTCCGCTCCCCCTGTATACTGTGACAGCACAGGATGCTACCCATGTATATTATGACAGCACAGGAAGCTACCCCTGTATATCATGAAAACACAGGCCACTCCTCCTGTATATTATGACAGCACTGGCCACTCCCCCTGTATATTATAACACTGGCCGCTCCATCTGTATATTATACTATATATCATGAAAACACAGGCCACTCCTCCTGTATATTATGACAGCACAGGCCACTCCCCTTGTATATTATAACACTGGCCGCTCCCTCTGTTTATTATGACAACTCAGGCCACTCTACCTGTATATTATGACAACACAGGCCACTCTCCCTGTATATTATGACAACACAGGCTGATCCCCCTGTATACTATGACAGCCCAGGATGCTATCCCTGTATATTATGACAACTCAGACCACTCTCCCTGTATATTATGACAACACAGGCCGCTCCCAATTATTATGACAACACAGGCCGCTCCTCCTGTATATTATGACAACAGAGGATGTTACCCCTGTATATTATAACAACTCAGACCACTCCTCCTGTATACTATGACAGCACAGGATGCTACCCCTGTATATTATGACAACACAGGCCGCTCCCCCTGTATACTATGACAGCACAGGCCCCTCCACCTGTATATTATGACAGCACAGGTCGCTCCCCCTGTATATTATAACAAAACAGTCCGCTCCCCATGTATATTATAACAAAACAGTCCGCTCCCCCTGTATACTGTGACAGCACAGGATGCTACCCATGTATATTATGACAGCACAGGAAGCTACCCCTGTATATCATGAAAACACAGGCCACTCCTCCTGTATATTATGACAGCACAGGCCACTCCCCTTGTATATTATAACACTGGCCGCTCCCTCTGTTTATTTTGACAACACAGGCCACTCTACCTGTATATTATGACAACACAGGCCACTCTCCCTGTATATTATAACAACACAGGCTGATCCCCCTGTATACTATGACAGCCCAGGATGCTACCCCTGTATATTATGACAACTCAGACCACTCTCCCTGTATATTATGACAACACAGGCCGCTCCCAATTATTATGACAACACAGGCCGCTCCTCCTGTATATTATGACAACAGAGGATGTTACCCCTGTATATTATAACAACTCAGACCACTCCTCCTGTATACTATGACAGCACAGGATGCTACCCCTGTATATTATGACAACACAGGCCGCTCCCCCTGTATACTATGACAGCACAGGCCCCTCCACCTGTATATTATGACAGCACAGGTCGCTCCCCCTGTATATTATAACAAAACAGTCCGCTCCCCCTGTATATTATAACAAAACAGTCCGCTCCCCCTGTATACTGTGACAGCACAGGATGCTACCCATGTATATTATGACAGCACAGGAAGCTACCCCTGTATACTGTGACAGCACAGGATGCTACCCCTGTATATTATGACAGCACAGGAAGCTACCCCTGTATATTATGACAGCACAGCATGCTATCCCTGTATACTATGACAGCACAGGCTGCTCCCCCTGTATATTATGACAGCACAGGAAGCTACCCCTGTATACTATGACAGCACAGGATGCTACCCCTGTATATTATAACACTGGCCGCTCCATCTGTATATTATACTATATATCATGAAAACACAGGCCACTCCCCCTGTATATTATGACAACACAGGCCGCTCCTCCTGTATACGATGACAGCACAGGATGCTACCCCTGTATATTATGACAACACAGGCCGCTCCCCCTGTATATTATGACAGCACAGGAAGCTACCCCTGTATATCATGAAAACACAGTCCACTCCCCCTGTATATTATGACAGCACAGGCCACTCCGCCTGTATATTATGACAGCACAGGCCACTCCCCCTGTATATTATAACAGTGGACACTCCCTCTGTATATTATGACAACACAGGCCACTCTACCTGTATATTATGACAGCACAGGCCACTCCCCCTGTATATTATAACAGTGGACACTCCCTCTGTATATTATGACAACACAGGCCACTCTACCTGTATATTATGACAACACAGGCCGCTCCCCCTGTATACTATGACAACACAGGCCACTCCCCCTGTATATTATGACAACACAGGCCACTCTCCCTGTATACTATGACAGCACAGGATGCTACCCCTGTATACTATGACAACACAGGCCACTCCCCCTGTATATTATGACAACACAGGCCACTCTCCCTGTATACTATGACGGCACAGAATGCTACCCCTGTATATTATGACAACACAGGACACTCTCCCTGTATACAATGATGGCACAGGATGCTACCCCTGTATATTATGACAACACAGGCCACTCTCCCTGTATACAATGACGGCACAGGATGCTACCCCTGTATATTATGACAACACAGGCCGCTCCACCTGTATACTATGACAGCAGATGATGCTACCCCTGTATATTATGAAAACACAGGCCGCTCCTCCTGTATACTATGACAACACAGGCTGCTACCCCTGTATATTTTAGCAACACAGGTCGCTCCCCCTGTATACTATGACAGCACAGGATGCTACCCCTGTATACAATGACAGCACAGGCCACTCCCCCTGTATACTATGACAGCACAGGATGCTACCCCTGTATATTATGACAACACAGACTGCTCCCTCTGTATACCATGACAGCACAGGATGCTACCCCTGTATACAATGACAGCACAGGCCACTCCTTCTGTATAGAAAGCCAATACATGCTGCTCTCCCTATATAATAATAGTAACAAGACACCACAGGGCCCTCCCCCTGTATACTATGACAGCACAGGCCGCTCCCCCTGTATTCAATGACGGCACAGAATGATACCCCTGCATATTATGACAATACAGGCCGCTCCCCCTGTATACTATGACAGCACAGGATGCAACCACTGTATATTATGACAACACAGGCCGCTCCTCCTGTATACTATGACAACACAGGCTGCTACCCCTGTATATAATGAAAACACAGGCCGCTCCCCCTGTATACCATGACAGCACAGGATGACAACACAGGCTGCTCCTCCTGTATACTATGACAGCACAGGATGCTACCCCTGTTTATTATGACAATACAGGCCGCTCCCCTTGTATACGATGACAGCACAGGATGACAACACAGGCCGCTCCTCCTGTATACGATGACAGCACAGGATGCTACCCCTGTATATTATGACAACACAGGCCGCTCCCCCTGTATAGTATGACAGCACAGCATGCTATCCCTGTATATTATGACAATACAGGCCGCTCCCCCTGTATACTATGACAGCACAGGATGCTACCCCTGTATATAATGAAAACACAGGCCTTTCCCCCTGTATACCATGACAGCACAGGATGACAACACAGGCCGCTCCTCCTGTATACTATGACAGCACAGGATGCTACCCCTGTATATTATGACAATACAGGCCGCTCCCCCTGTATACGATGACAGCACAGGATGACAACAGAGGCCGCTCCTCCTGTATACGATGACAGCACAGGATGCTACCCCTGTATATTATGACAACGCAGGCCGCTCCCCCTGTATAGTATGACAGCACAGCATGCTATCCCTGTATATTATGACAACACAGGCCACTCCCCCTGTATACTATGACAGAACAGGCCGCTCCCCTGTATACAATGACGGCATAGGATGCTATCCCTGTATATTATGGCAATACAGGCCGCTCCCCCTGTATACTATGACAGCACAGGATGACAACACAGGCCGCTTCTCCTGTATACTATGACAGCACAGGACGCTACCCCTGTATATTATGACAATACAGGCCGCTCCCCCTGTATACGATGACAGCACAGGATGCTACCCCTGTATATTATGACAACACAGGCCGCTCCCGCTGTATACTATGACAGCACAGGATGCTATCCCTGTATATTATGACAACACAGGCCGCTCCCCCTGTATACTAGGACAGCACAGGATGCTAATATAGAAAGCCAATACTTGCCGCTCACCCTATATAATAATAATAAGACACCACAGGACCCTCCACCTGTATATTATGACAGTACAGGCCGCTACCCCTGTATATTATGACAAAACATGCTGCTCCCCTGAATATTAATAAAACACAGGCCGCTCCCCCTGTATAGTACAATGCCAAAGGACACAACACCTGTAATGTTCCGTTTATGGAAATACAGTAACGGCGGAGTCTGCTCCACCTGTATTACGGCAACGGCGTGGTCTGCGCCACCTGTATTACGGTAACGGCTGGGTCTGCGTCACCTGTATTACGGTAACGGCGGGCTCTGCGCCACCTGTATTACGGTAACGGCAGGGGCTGCGCCACCTTTATTACGGTAACGGCAGGGGCTGCGTCACCTGTATTACGGTAACGGCGGTGTCTGTGACGCCTGTATTACGAAAACGGCGGGGTCTGCGCCACCTGTATTAAGGTAACTCCGGGGTCTGCGCCACCTGTATTACGGTAACGGTTGGGTCTGCGCCACCTGTATTACGGTAACTACGGGGTCTGCGCCACCTGTATTACGGTAACTACGGGGTCTGCGCCGCCTGTATTACGGTAACGCCGGGGTCTGCGCCGCCTGTATTACGGTAACGGCGGGGTCGCGCCACTGTATTACGGTAACGGCGGGGTCTGCGCCACCTGTATTACGGTAACGGCAGGGGCTGTGCCACCTTTATTACGGTAACGGCAGGGGCTGCGTCACCTTTATTATGGTAACGGCGGGGTCTGCGACCTGTATTAAGGTAACTCCGGGGTCTGCGCCACCTGTATCACGGTAAAGCCGGGGTCTGAACCACATCTATTACAGTAACGGCGGGGTCTGCGCCACCTGTATTACGGTAACGCCGGGATCTGCGCCACCTGTATTACGGTAATGGCGGGGTCTGCTCCACCTGTATTACGGTAACGGCGGGGTCTGCTCCACCTGTATTACAGTAACGGCGGGGTCTGCTCCACCTGTATTACGGTAACGGTGGGGTCTGCTCCACCTGTATTACGGTAACGGCGGGGTCTGCGCCACCTGTATTACGGTAACGGTGGGGTCTGCACCACCTGTATTACGGTAACGACGGGGTCTGCGCCCCCTGTATTACAGTAATAGGACACTAGAGTGTCAGCCACCTGTACAGGGATAATGCAGCACCAGAGGCTGCTCCAGCTGCACTATAACAAGGCACCAGAGGCTGCTCCCCCTGTAGTACAGAACCTGACACCAGAGCTGCTCAGCCTATAGAATAATAATAATAATAATAATATCATTACCTGCTGCCAGACACAGCAATGGCTGCTCTCTGCTCCTGCTGCCTTGTGGGAATGATAGAAGGAAGGCGGAGCTTAGACCAGGGGAAAATGGCCGCCGCTCCTGACGTCACTACACGGCCAGGAACCTATTGTTGCTGCAGGCCTTGTCTACAAGAAAATGGCCGCCGGCCTCCTGCACTGAGGACTTTTATAGTTTTAATAATTTTTGGGGGCGGAGCTGCGGGCGTGGTGTAGAGGGGAGGGGCCAATAACAAGGAAGCAGCCTTTGCCAATCATGCCCTACTTCCTGTCTGTGCGTTCCACCTTACTTCCGGACTGTGCGTTCCACGTACAGGAAGTGAGTTTTCATCGACTGCTGCAGCCTCCCAGTGTCCGTGGAGATCAGGTAATGGCGTCTTACTATACAGGGGGAGCAGCCTGTGGTGTCCTGTTATTATTCATATACAGGGGGAGCAGCCTGTGGTGCCCTGATATAATTACTATACAGGAGGAGCAGCCTGTGGTGACCTGTTATTATTATTATACAGGGGGAGCAGCCTGTGGTGACCTGTTATTATTATTATTATTATTATACAGGGGGAGCAGTCTGTGGTGACTTGTTGTTATTATTATTATATAGGGGGAACAGCCTTTGGTGTCCAGTTATTGGAGCCTATGGTGTCCTGTTATTATTACTATACAGTGGGAGCAGCCTGTGGTGTCCTGTTATTGTTATTATTATTATTATTATTATACAGGGGGAGCAGCCTGTGGTGTCCTGTTTTTATTATTATACAGGGGAGCGACTTGTAGTGTCCTATTAGATTTTTTTCTGGCGGAACAGCCTATTGTGTGATTTTATTATTAATATAAAGGGAGAGCAGAATGGGGTGTGCTGTTGTTATTAGTGTTATACAGGGGGAGCAGGTTTTTGTGTACGGTTATTATTATACAGGGACAGCATCTTGTGGTGTCCTGGTATTATTATTATTATTATACATTAGTAGTGGTGGTGATTTCCTACAATACAGGAGGAATGGTCTGTGGTGTTCTGCTTTTAAATACATCTGTTATTATTGTTATACTGGTGTGCAGCCTTTAGTGTCATTATTATTACTACAGGTTGAGTATCCCATATCCAAATATTCGGAAATACAGACTTTTTTGAGTGAGAGTGAGATAGTGAAACCTTTGTTTTTTTGATGGCTCAATGTACACAAACTTTGTTCAATGCACAAAGTTATAAAACAATATTGGCTAAAATTACCTTCCGGCTGTGTGTATAAGGTGTATATGTAACATAAATGCATTATGTGCTTAGACTTGGGTCCCATCACCATGATATCTCATTATAGTATGCAATTATTCCAAAATACGGAATAATCCGATATCCAAAATACCTCTGGTCCCAAGCATATTGGATAAGGGATACTGTGGGGATTGAAAATATTGCTCAAAATCTAGGATGTATTAAAGCAGAGACCATAATATCCCTGGCATGTGTAACAGATGATAATTGGAGCAGTATGAAGCAAATGTATATCAGACTCTTGGGAGTGTCACAGTGACATAACATATCTATAATAATAATACAGGAACATGACTGGGGAGGTGAGGGGATCTGGGAGCATCACATTTACATTACTTATATCTATAGTAATAATACAGGAACATGACTGTGGAGGTGAGGGGTGACATCACTTATATCTATAGTAATAATACAGGGACATGACTGGGGAGGTGATGGGATCTGGGAGTGTCACTATGACATCACTTATATCTATAGTTATAATACAGAGATATCACTGGGGAGGTGAGGGGATCTGTGAGCATCACAGTGACATCACTTATATCTCTAGTAATAATACAGGGACGTGACTGGGGAAGTGAGGGGATCTGGGAGTATTTGCAGCGATATTGATGTCTCCCCATTTTGCAGGGTTACACAGTTGTGAAGAAGATATCTGGTGAGTGTGAGACACCCAGCAGCCATCCTCGTGTGTCAGGCGGACTAAGCAGGACCCACAGCCCCATCACAGTGCCTCCACCTCACTCACTTATACATGAGAGACACAGTGACCAGAAGATCCTGGAACTCACCAACAAGATCATTCAGCTGCTGACTGGAGAGGTGACTGCCGGGAATGGGACATTATACAGTAACACCAGGGGATGTGTCTGGGTGATGACTGGAGAGGTGACTGCTGGGAATGGGACATTATACAGTAACACCAGGGAACATGTCTGGGTGATGACAGGAGAGGTGACTGCTGGGAATGGGGCATTATACAGTAACACCAGGGGATGTGTCTGGGTGATGACTGGAGAGGTGACTGCTGGGAATGGGGCATTATACAGTAACACCAGGGGATGTGTCTGGGTGATGACTGGAGAGGTGACTGCTGGGAATGGGACATTATACAGTAACACCAGGGGATGTGTCTGGGTGATGACTGGAGAGGTGACTGCTGGGAATGGAGCATTATACAGTAACACCAGGGGATGTCTGGGTGATGACTGGAGAGATGACTGCTGGGAATGGGGCATTATACAGTAACACCAGGGGATGTGTCTGGGTGATGACTGGAGAGGTGGCTGCTGGGAATGGGGCATTATACAGTAACACCAGGGGATGTGTCTAGGTGATGACTGGAGAGGTGACTGCTAGGAATGGTGCATTATACAGTAACACCAGGGGACGTGTCTGGGTGATGACTGGAGAGGTGACTGCTGGGAATGAGACATTATACAGTAACACCAGGGGACGTGTCTGGGTGATGACTGGAGAGGTGACTGCTGGGAATGAGACATTATACAGTAACACCAGGGGACGTGTCTGGGTGATGACTGGAGAGGTGACTGCTGGGAATGGGACATTATACAGTAAAACCGGGGGATGTGTCTGGGTGATGACTGGAGAGGTGACTGCTGGGAATGGTACATTATACAGTAACACCAGGGAACATGTCTGGGTGATGACAGGAGAGGTGACTGCTGGGAATGGGACATTATACAGTAACACCAGGGGACGTGTCTGGGTGATGACTGGAGAGGTGGCTGCTGGGAATGGGACATTATACAGTAAAACCGGGGGATGTGTCTGGGTGATGACTGGAGAGGTGACTGCTGGGAATGGTACATTATACAGTAACACCAGGGAACATGTCTGGGTGATGACAGGAGAGGTGACTGCTGGGAATGGGACATTATACAGTAACACCAGGGGATGTGTCTGGGTGATGACTGGAGAGGTGACTGCTGGGAATGAGACATTATACAGTAACACCAGGGGACGTGTCTGGGTGATGACTGGAGAGGTGACTGCTGGGAATGGGACATTATACAGTAAAACCGGGGGATGTGTCTGGGTGATGACTGGAGAGGTGACTGCTGGGAATGGTACATTATACAGTAACACCAGGGAACATGTCTGGGTGATGACAGGAGAGGTGACTGCCGGGAATGGGACATTATACAGTAACACCAGGGGATGTGTCTGGGTGATGACTGGAGAGGTGACTGCTGGGAATGGGACATTATACAGTAACACCAGGGAACATGTCTGGGTGATGACAGGAGAGGTGACTGCTGGGAATGGGGCATTATACAGTAACACCAGGGGATGTGTCTGGGTGATGACTGGAGAGGTGACTGCTGGGAATGGGACATTATACAGTAACACCAGGGGATGTGTCTGGGTGATGACTGGAGAGGTGACTGCTGGGAATGGGACATTATACAGTAACACCAGGGGATGTGTCTGGGTGATGACTGGAGAGGTGACTGCTGGGAATGGGGCATTATACAGTAACACTGGGGGATGTGTCTGGGTGATGACTGGAGAGGTGACTGCTGGGAATGGGACATTATACAGTAACACCAGGGGATGTCTGGGTGATGACTGGAGAGATGACTGCTGGGAATGGGGCATTATACAGTAACACCAGGGGATGTGTCTGGGTGATGACTGGAGAGGTGGCTGCTGGGAATGGGGCATTATACAGTAACACCAGGGGATGTGTCTAGGTGATGACTGGAGAGGTGACTGCTAGGAATGGTGCATTATACAGTAACACCAGGGGACGTGTCTGGGTGATGACTGGAGAGGTGACTGCTGGGAATGAGACATTATACAGTAACACCAGGGGACGTGTCTGGGTGATGACTGGAGAGGTGACTGCTGGGAATGGGACATTATACAGTAAAACCGGGGGATGTGTCTGGGTGATGACTGGAGAGGTGACTGCTGGGAATGGTACATTATACAGTAACACCAGGGAACATGTCTGGGTGATGACAGGAGAGGTGACTGCTGGGAATGGGACATTATACAGTAACACCAGGGGACGTGTCTGGGTGATGACTGGAGAGGTGGCTGCTGGGAATGGGACATTATACAGTAAAACCGGGGGATGTGTCTGGGTGATGACTGGAGAGGTGACTGCTGGGAATGGTACATTATACAGTAACACCAGGGAACATGTCTGGGTGATGACAGGAGAGGTGACTGCTGGGAATGGGACATTATACAGTAACACCAGGGGATGTGTCTGGGTGATGACTGGAGAGGTGACTGCTGGGAATGGTACATTATACAGTAACACCAGGGAACATGTCTGGGTGATGACAGGAGAGGTGACTGCCGGGAATGGGACATTATACAGTAACACCAGGGGATGTGTCTGGGTGATGACTGGAGAGGTGACTGCTGGGAATGGGACATTATACAGTAACACCAGGGAACATGTCTGGGTGATGACAGGAGAGGTGACTGCTGGGAATGGGGCATTATACAGTAACACCAGGGGATGTGTCTGGGTGATGACTGGAGAGGTGACTGCTGGGAATGGGGCATTATACAGTAACACCAGGGGATGTGTCTGGGTGATGACTGGAGAGGTGACTGCTGGGAATGGGACATTTTACAGTAACACCAGGGGATGTGTCTGGGTGATGACTGGAGAGGTGACTGCTGGGAATGGGGCATTATACAGTAACACTGGGGGATGTGTCTGGGTGATGACTGGAGAGGTGACTGCTGGGAATGGGACATTATACAGTAACACCAGGGGATGTCTGGGTGATGACTGGAGAGATGACTGCTGGGAATGGGACATTATACAGTAACACCAGGGGATGTGTCTGGGTGATGACTGGAGAGGTGTCTGCTGGGAATGGGACATTATACAGTAACACCAGGAGATGTGTCTAGGTGATGACTGGAGAGGTGACTGCTGGGAATGGGGCATTATACAGTAACACCGGGGGATGTGTCTGGGTGATGACTGGAGAGGTGACTGCTGGGAATGGGGCATTATACAGTAACACCAGGGGATGTGTCTGGGTGATGACTGGAGAGGTGGCTGCTGGGAATGGGGCATTATACAGTAACACCAGGGGATGTGTCTAGGTGATGACTGGAGAGGTGACTGCTAGGAATGGTGCATTATACAGTAACACCAGGGGACGTGTCTGGGTGATGACTGGAGAGGTGACTGCTGGGAATGAGACATTATACAGTAACACCAGGGGACGTGCCTGGGTGATGACTGGAGAGGTGACTGCTGGGAATGGGACATTATACAGTAAAACCGGGGGATGTGTCTGGGTGATGACTGGAGAGGTGACTGCTGGAAATGGTACATTATACGGTAACACCAGGGGATGTGTCTGGGTGATGACTGGAGAGGTGACTGCTGGGAATGGGACATTATACAGTAACATCGGGGGATGTGTCTGGGTGATGACTGGAGAGGTGACTGCTGGGAATGGGACATTATACAGTAACATCGGGGGATGTGTCTGGGTGATGACTGGAGAGGTGGCTGCTGGGAATGGGACATTATACAGTAAAACCGGGGGATGTGTCTGGGTGATGACTGGAGAGGTGACTGCTGGGAATGGTACATTATACAGTAACACCAGGGAACATGTCTGGGTGATGACAGGAGAGGTGACTGCCGGGAATGGGACATTATACAGTAACACCAGGGGATGTGTCTGGGTGATGACTGGAGAGGTGACTGCTGGGAATGGGACATTATACAGTAACACCAGGGAACATGTCTGGGTGATGACAGGAGAGGTGACTGCTGGGAATGGGGCATTATACAGTAACACCAGGGGATGTGTCTGGGTGATGACTGGAGAGGTGACTGCTGGGAATGGGGCATTATACAGTAACACCAGGGGATGTGTCTGGGTGATGACTGGAGAGGTGACTGCTGGGAATGGGACATTTTACAGTAACACCAGGGGATGTGTCTGGGTGATGACTGGAGAGGTGACTGCTGGGAATGGGGCATTATACAGTAACACTGGGGGATGTGTCTGGGTGATGACTGGAGAGGTGACTGCTGGGAATGGGACATTATACAGTAACACCAGGGGATGTCTGGGTGATGACTGGAGAGATGACTGCTGGGAATGGGACATTATACAGTAACACCAGGGGATGTGTCTGGGTGATGACTGGAGAGGTGTCTGCTGGGAATGGGACATTATACAGTAACACCAGGAGATGTGTCTAGGTGATGACTGGAGAGGTGACTGCTGGGAATGGGGCATTATACAGTAACACCGGGGGATGTGTCTGGGTGATGACTGGAGAGGTGACTGCTGGGAATGGGGCATTATACAGTAACACCAGGGGATGTGTCTGGGTGATGACTGGAGAGGTGGCTGCTGGGAATGGGGCATTATACAGTAACACCAGGGGATGTGTCTAGGTGATGACTGGAGAGGTGACTGCTAGGAATGGTGCATTATACAGTAACACCAGGGGACGTGTCTGGGTGATGACTGGAGAGGTGACTGCTGGGAATGAGACATTATACAGTAACACCAGGGGACGTGCCTGGGTGATGACTGGAGAGGTGACTGCTGGGAATGGGACATTATACAGTAAAACCGGGGGATGTGTCTGGGTGATGACTGGAGAGGTGACTGCTGGAAATGGTACATTATACAGTAACACCAGGGGATGTGTCTGGGTGATGACTGGAGAGGTGACTGCTGGGAATGGGACATTATACAGTAACATCGGGGGATGTGTCTGGGTGATGACTGGAGAGGTGACTGCTGGGAATGGGACATTATACAGTAACACCAGGGGATGTGTCTGGGTGATGACTGGAGAGGTGACTGCTGGGAATGGGGCATTATACAGTAACACCAGGGGACGTGTCTGGGCGATGACTGGAGAGGTGACTGCTGGGAATGGGATATTATACAGTAAAACCTAGGGATGTGTCTGGGTGATGACTGGAGAGGTGACTGCTGGGAATGGGGCATTATACAGTAAGATCGGGGGATGTGTCTGGGTGATGACTGGAGAGGTGACTGCTGGGAATGGAGCATTATACAGTAACACCAGGGGACGTGTCTGGGTGATGACTGTATCACTGTGTGTGTCAGGTTCCTATAAGGTGTCAGGATGTCACTGTCTATGTCTCCATGCAGAAGGGGGAGTATATAGAGGAACACAGGGGTCTGTACAAGGACGTGATGATGGAGAATCACCGGCCCCTCACATCACTGGGTAAGAGGAGACTGTCATGTATTGTACAGGGGAGAGCAGGTATGGGGGCCCCTATATACACACATCACCTGATAATCACATATATACACTGTACTCAGTCACTGTGTGTCTCCTACAGATGTGCCCAGTAACAGAGATACCCCAGAGAGATGTCCCCGTCCTCTGTATTCCCAGGATTGTACAGAGGAGAATCACAGGATCCCACAGGAGGGTCAGGTAGGTGGGATTTAGGGTCTCCCCAATATACCAAAGTGACTGTCACTATATGATCTGTAGAGGAGCTGTGTGTATTATACACTGATATTATACTGTTTCACCTCAGTTTAATCACTATGTAAATGCCATTGTATTTTCTGCTGCGGGGTATACTGGGCTCCACAAGGATTAACATCGGGTGTAGAGTAGGATCTTGATCCGAGGCACCAACAGGCTCAAAGCTTTTGACTGTTCCCAAGATGCACAGCGCCGCCTCCTCTATAGCCCCGCCTCCTCTATAGCCCCGCCTCCTCTATAGCCCCGCCTCCGTGCACAGGAGCTCAGTCAGTAGGTTGGAGTCTTGCAGTAAGTAGGCACATAACAGGGGTGCTGCATTAGGCAGCCTATTGATGGGTTTATTGTAAAGGAAAAGACTGAAGATTCTTCTGACAGAGTAACAGGGCTGCAGCCGGCAACGTCTCACAGACGTCCCTGACTGCAGCTCCATCACCCCCAGCGGCGCTGTATACTCCCGCGCCCTAATTGCCGGGTCACTGCAGCGGAGGCTCCGGTTCTTTCACAGCATCAGTCACACACTCGCCGCCGTCCTACCGGATCGTGGGGCCGCAGGTACGGGGGAGGTAAGGGGTCTCTCTGGCCACACTTTACCGCGATCCAGCGATCTAGTAAAGGGTATTTCACTCAGCGGGCTATTCCTATATTGCTGTACCTGAGGGACTAAGTGTCTCAGATTTCTTTCTGTATAATATATGATTGTATCACAAGATATACTTGCTGTGTATTTTTCCTTGTGATTTATAGTCACCATATTGATTTATATCTCTTGAACTCCCGGTTTGTGCTGTCATAGTCACATCACCAAGTGTTCTGGCTAGGTATATTCCTGCTACACCTTGTGACTGTTGATTTAAAAGGAAGGAAGGACCAGACAGGAGGCATACTTACACCTTGACAAAGACCCCAGTTAGGGGAAGAAACGCGTTGGTGGTGGAGGAGGCGACCCGCTCTTTGCCACACAGGTGAACTGCCGAAAGCTCTGACGATCCTTGAGGAGGGATACCGTGGGATTATTTGTTCTGAGCGTGATTTGAACTGTCTACACCACAGTTCAGATTATACTGGTAATTATCCGCTGTTAACTATTGACGGGAAAGCCACCTCCCTAAAAAGGAACTATATTATGCCATGCACTGCACTTTTATGTTCATCATAGAACCAGTTTAATTGTTGTCTGTCTATTTGTGTATATTAAAACGATGTTACACTATATACTTTCCATTTTTTTCTTTTTGCATACCTTGTATATCCTAAACGGAAAGGGTTAATGCGAATGAGCCATCCTATGGAACATTGGAAAAGCGCTGGTTAAGTGTATACTTCAATTTTTGTTTGCTATCTATATTCTTGGTGGAGTTTAAAAGGGATACCTCTAGAAGTGTTACACTGACTAGCAGCTATCTTGCACACGGGACGGCTTTTCTAACCTTTTTGCTGTTTACACCTTGTACCAGGTTGCCCAATATTGTGCACGCTCTTATGTCTGCTACACGTGGCAACGACGCTGGGGCTTCTCCCACACTGCGTGGTAGTGAGACCGCAGACGTAATGGAGGAAATGGTTGTTCCTCTGCTCTACAAGTAACTACCGTCACCTCCCTGAAGGAACCGATGGATAGACGTGTGGAGGGTTGTTTAAAAAGCGATTTATACCCTAATGGGGGCTGTGCATAGGCCAACCATTGCAGCAACTTGGGCTGCTGAAGCTGTTGAGGCGTGGGCTCAGGAGCTTGAGGCGGAACTGCCTTCCATGCTCCACAATGTCTCTCGTATATTACCACGGCTTCTCTATACCTTAAGGAGGTGGCCTCCGATGCCAGGGTGCTCGAGACCAAGTCTGCTACTACGTCTGTCTTGGCAAGACTTATCCTTTGGTTGAGATTCTGGTCGGTGGATGTGGATTCCAAGAAAACCCTGGAGGTGCTTCCTTTCAAGGGAGACATTCTCTTCGGAGAAGACCTCAATAAGATTGTGGCTGATCTGGCTACTGCTAAAACTGCTTGCCTACCTAGTACGACTCCTTCCGCACAGAAGGCTAAAAGTACTTTCCCTCTGCCCTTTCGTCCTCCAGGAAAAGCAAAAGGTCAGGTGTACCCAAAGCAAGCTCGTGCTTCCAGACCTGCCAAGCCCAGACCGAAGAGTGCCTGGGCCGCCCATCAGCCTGCTTCCATAATTGAAAAGCCTGCCACATGATGGGGCGGGCCTCCCACTGGGGGATCCCAAGGTGGGGGGCCGACTTCTAGCTTTTGCCCAGGAATGGTTGCAGACCACTTCGGATAACTGGGAAAGGGAAGTCGTCACTCGAGGTTACGCCATACCCTTCAAGAATCTTCCCCCTCATTGATTTTGTTTGACAGATGCGCCTCTGGATCCGGCAAAAGCAAACACTTTGTATTCGGTGGTGCGCTCCCTCCTGTCCACCGGAGTGGTGATACAGGTGCCTCTAGCTCAAAGGGGCAACGGGTACTATTCAATGCTGTTCCTAGTCCCGAAACCGGACGGGTCCTCACGGCCCATTCTCAATCTGAAGTCCTTTATTAAGCATGTGCGGGTCTCCAAGTTTCGTATGGAAACTCTGCACTCTATTGGGGTTCACTACGGTATGCCGGCGGTCGGGATCCCGGCGGCGGTATACTGTGCGCCGGGATCCCGACAGCCGGCATACTGAAGACATCCCCTCTATTGTTCTGGCCTTGGAGCCTGGGGACTTTATGGTCTCCCTGGACATACAGGATGCCTTCCTGCATATTCCTATTGCGGTATCTCATCAGCAGTACCTGAGGTTTGCGGTGGGCAACCTACATTACCAATTTCGGGTGTTACCCTTTGGTTTGACAACGGCTCCCCAAGTTTTCACCAAAGTTATGGCGGTCATGACAGCTTCACTCTGCCGTCAAGGGGTCAAGATCCTGCCGTATTTGGATGAATTTTTGATCCTGGCGAATTCCCCAGATCTTCTCCTGTGTCATCTCGATCTGACGGTCCAGTGCATGAAAGCCCACAGGTGGCTGATCAACTGGAAGAAATCCTCCCTGGTTCCTGCTCGGAGTATGGTACACCTGGGAGCGTTATTGGACACTCACAACCAGCGGTTGTTCCTGTCTCAGAAGAAAGTCCTGAAACTTCAAGACAGGATTCAATGCTTCCTATCTCGTCCGCAAGTGTTGATTCATTCGGCAGTGCAAGTGCTAGGTCTCATGGTGTCGGCTTTCGACATGGTGGAGTATGCTCAATTCCATACTCGCCCTCTGCAAAAGTTGATTCTGTCAAAGTGGGACGGCCTGCCTCACTGGATCAGGTTTCACATGATCTCCTTGTCTCCGGGGGTCCGCCTGTCACTGAGCTGGTGGCTCCAGGACCAATGGTTGTGCAGGGGCCGTTCCTTCTGGATATCCAACTAGGTCCTGCTAACGACGGATGCCAGTCTAAGAGGTTGGGGAGCAGTGTTGGAACAGCACTCTCTTCAGGGTCAGTGGACCAAGGAGGAGTCTCTACTCCCGATAAATATTCTGGAACTGCGGGCAGTGTTCAATGCATTGACAATGGCCCAGCATCTCATACAGAACAGACCTGTTGAAGTACAATCGGACGCCACCACGGTGGCGTACAGCAATCAGGGCTGCACTCGAAGCCGCATGCCATTGAGGGAAGTATCACAGATTCTTCAGTGTGTGGAACGTCATCTGCCAGCCATATCGGCAGTGTTCATTCTGGGGGTCCTAAACTGGGAAGCAAACTTTCTCATTCGTCAGGACGTACATGCCAGAGAGTGAAGCCTCCATCAAGAAGTGTTTCAACTCCTCGTGGACAAGTGGGGCCTTCCAGATGTGGACCTGATGGCATTTCAACACAATCACAAGGTTCTGGTCTTCAGAGCAAGGACAAGGAATGCTCAAGCTGCGCTCGTGGACGTTCTTTCAATACCATGGAACTTTCAGCTACCGTATGTGTTCCCTCCGGTGTCACTCGTGCCCAGAGCAATACAGAAGTTCAAGTAAGAAGGCGGAAACCTGCTTCTGGTTGCTCTAGCGTGGCCCAGATGGCACTGGTTCTCCGATCTACTGGGTCTCTCGTGGGATCGTCCCCTTCTACTTCCACAACGACTGGACCTCCTCGTTCAGGACCCTTGTGTTTACCAGGATTTGGCCTGTCTGTCTTCGACAGCGTGGCTCTTGAAGCTTTCGTCCTGAGGGCCAAGGGTGTTTCTGAGGTGGTCGTTCAAACTGTGTTGAAGGCCCGTAAGCCGGCTTCTGCTCGGAACTACCATAGGGTCTGGAATGCTTACTTCACTTGGTGTGCGTCTCATAATCATGACGTTTTCAAATTTAGTGCGGCCAAACTATTGGCCTTTCTACAACAGGTCCTGGACTTAGGCCTGCGTCTAGCCTCTCTCAAGGTTCAAATCTCTGCCATCCCTCAAGGTTCACATCTCTGCTTTGTTGGTTTGGTTTCAGAGAAAGATAGCTACCCTACCAGATGTCCATACATTCTCTCAGGGTGTGCTGCGGATTCAGCCTCCATATGTGCCACCTGTGGCCCCTTGGTTTTGGAGGCCTTGCAGGAGTCTCCGTTTGAGCCTCTTGCCTCTGCTGACCTTAAGTGGCTGTCCCTTAAGGTCCTCTTCTTGCTGGCGATTGTTTCAGATAGAAGGGTATCGGACTTGGGTGCCTTATCCTGTAAGTCTCCCTATTTCATTTTTCACTGTGACCGGCCGGGTTATTTGCCTATGGTGGTGTCTTCCTTCCACCTTAACCAGGAGATTGTGGTTCCGGCATTTAATTCTCCTGAGTTGTCTTCCAAAGAGCGGTCTTTGGATGTGGTACGGGGTCTCCGTATCTATGTGAAGAGAACTGCCTCTTTTAGGAAATCTGATTCTCTTTTTGTGTTTGGTTTTCACAAACGTGGCTGGCCTGTTTCCAAGCAGACTTTGGCCAGGTGGATTAGAATGGTGATTGTAAATGCTTATGTACAGGCTGGTCGTCCGGTTCCTGCTACTATTAAAACCCATTCTACTCGGTCGGTTGGACCTTCTTGGGCGGCCCACCATGGTGCGACCCTTGAACAATTTTGCAAGGCGGCAACGTGGTTCTCTGGGAACACGTTTATAAGGTTCTATGCCTTTGATTCTACCGCCTCCCAGGATGCTTCCTTTGGACACCGGGCTCTTGTGCCCACTACAGTGCTTCCCTCACATAAGGAACTGCTTTAGGACATCCCCGATGTTAATCTTTGTGGAGCCCTGTGTATCCCGCAGCAGAAAACAAGATTCATGGTAAGAACTTACCGTTGTTAAATTTGTTTCTGCGAGATACACTGGGCTCCGCAAGGCGCCCACCCTGACACACTTAGCTTCTTTGGGTTGGTATTGGCATAGCCGCTGTCACCCTTTCCTGTGGTGAGTGTGCGGTGTACTTGGCTACGAGCGATTGTCGTCTCTGATACCTGCTACTGCATTGAGCTGATTAACCAAACTGAGCTCCTGTGCACGGAGGCGGGGCATATAGAGGAGGCGGCGCAGTGCATCTTGGGAACAGTCAAAAGCTTTGAGCCTGTTGGTGCCCCGGATCAAGATCCTACTCTACACCCGATGTTATCCTTGTGGAGCCCAGTGTACCGCGCAGAAAGAGATTTAACAACGGTAAGTTCTTACCATAAATCTCGTTATTTCTCTGACGTCCTAGTGGATGCTGGGAACTCCGAAAGGACCATGGGGAATAGCGGCTCCGCAGGAGACTGGGCACAACTAAAGAAAGCTTTAGGTCACCTGGTGTGCACTGGCTCCTCCCACTATGACCCTCCTCCAAGCCTCAGTTAGATTTCTGTGCCCGGCCGAGCTGTGCGCCATTGCTCCTCATACACACTTCACACTCCGGTCACTGAGGGTGCAGGGCGCTGGGGGGGGGGGGCGCCCTGAGCAGCAATAAAAACACCTTGGCTGGCAAATATATCACAATATATAGCCCCAGAGGCTATATATGTGATAAATACCCCTGCCAGAATCCATAAAAAAGCGGGAGAAAAGTCTGCGAAAAAGGGGCGGAGCTATCTCCCTCAGCACACTGGCGCCATTTTTCCCTCACAGCTCCGCTGGAGGGAAGCTCCCTGGCTCTCCCCTGCAGTCTGCACTACAGAAAAGGGTTAAAAAGAGAGGGGGGGCACTAAATTTAGGCGCAGTATATATAATAGCAGCTATAGGGGACATAATTCAGTTAGTCCCTGCATTATATAGCGCTCTGGTGTGTGCTGGCATACTCTCACTCTGTCTCCCCAAAGGGCTTTTTGTGGGGTCCTGTCCTCTGTTAGAGCATTGCCTGTGTGTGTGCGGGTGTCGGTACGGCTGTGTCGACATGTTTGATGAGGAAAATTATGTGGAGGCGGAGCAGATGCTTGTAGAAGTGATGTCACCCCCTGCGGGGCAGACACCTGAGTGGATGGTCTTATGTAAGGAATTACGTGCAAGTGTCGACTCCTTACACAAAAAATTTGACGACATGCCAAATGCGGGACAGCCGGCTTCTCAGCTCGTGCCTGCCCAGGCGTCTCAAAGGCCATCAGGGGCTCTAAAACGCCCGCTACCTCAGATGGCAGAAGCAGATGTCGACACGGATACTGATACCAGTGTCGACGACGATGAGTCTAATCTAATGTCCACTAAGGCCATTCGTTGCATGATTGAGGCAATAAAAGAGGTGTTACACATTTCTGATATAAACCCAGGTACCACTAAAAAGGGTATTATGTTTGGGGAGAAAAAACTACCCGTAGTTTTTCCCCCATCGGAAGAATTAAATGAAGTGTGTGAAGAAGCGTGGGCTTTCCCCGATAAAAGATTGGTAATCTCTAAAAAGTTACTAATGGCGTTCCCTTTCCCGCCAGAGGATAGGGCACATTGGGAAACACCTCCTAGTCACCCTAGCGCTCACACGTTTGTCTAAAAAGGTGTCACTACCGTCTCCGGATACGGCCGCTCTTAAGGAGCCTGTAGATAAGATGCAGGAGGCGATCCTGAAGTCTCTATACACACACTCAGGCATTATACTTAGACCAGCTATTGCGTCAGCATGGATGTGCAGTCTGCCGCTGCGTGGTCAGATTCCCTGTCAGAAAATATTGACACCCTAGACAGGGACACTATTCTGCTAACCATAGAGCATATAAAAGACTCAGTCTTATACATGAGAGATGCACAGAGGGATATCTGCCGGCTGGCATCTAAAATAAGGGCATTGTCCATTTCTGCTAGGAGAGGCTTATGGACTCGGCAGTGGACAGGGGATACAGAGTCTAAAAGGCACATGGAAGTTTTGCCTTATAAGGGTGAGGAGTTATTCTGGGATGGTCTCTCGGACCTAGTTTCCACAGCAACAGCTGGGAAGTCAGCATTTTTACTCCATGTTCCCTCACAGTCTAAGAAGGCGCCGTTTTATCAGGTACAGTCCTTTCGGACCCAGAAAAACAGGCGAGGAAAAGGCGGGTCCTTTCTGTCCAGAGGTAGGCGAAAAAGGCTGCAACAAACAGCAGGTTCCCAGGAGCAAAAGTCCTCCCCTGCTTTTCCAAGTCCGCCGCATGACGGTGGGGCTCCACAGGCTCAGTGGGCTCGCTCACAGGTGGATCCCTGGATCCTTCAATAGTATCTCAGGGGTACAAACTGGAATTCGAGGCGTCTCCACCCCACCGGTTCCTAAAATCTGCCTTGCCGATTACTCCCTCAGACAGGGAGGCTGTGCTAGCGGCAATTCACAAGCTGTATTCCCAGCAGGTGATAATCAAGGTGCCCCTACTTCAACAAGGACGGGGTTACTATTCCACACTGTTTGTGGTAGCGAAACCGGACGGTTCGGTGAGACCCATTTAAAATTTGAAATCCTTGAACACATACATAAAAAAATTCAAGTTCAAGATGGAATCGCTCAGGGCGGTTATTGCAAGCCTGGACGAGGGGGATTACATGGTATCCCTGGACATCAAGGATGCTTACCTGCATGTCCCCATTTACCATCCTCACCAGGAGTACCTCAGATTTGTGGTACAGGATTGCCATTATCAATTCCAGATGCTGCCGTTTGGACTGTCCACGGCACCGAGGGTGTTTACCAAGGTAATGGCGGAAATGATGATACTCCTTCGAAAAAAGGGAGTTTTAATTATCCCGTACTTGGACGATCTCCTAATAAAGGCGAGATCCAGGGAGCAGTTGTTGGTAGGAGTAGCATTATCTCAGGAGGTGCTACACCAACACGTTTGGATTCTGAATATTCCAAAGTCACAGCTGGTTCCGACGACACGTCTACTGTTCCTGGGTATGATTCTGGACACAGTCCAGAAAAAAGTGTTTCTCCCGGAGGAGAAAGCCAAGAAGTTGTCATCTCTAGTCAGAGACCTCCTGAAACCAAAACAGGTCTCGGTGCATCACTGCACGCGAGTCCTGGGAAAGATGTGGCTTCTTACGAAGCAAATCCATTTCGGCAGGTTCCATGCCAGAATTTTTCAGTGGGACCTGTTGGACCAATGGTCCGGATCGCATCTTCAGATGCATCGCCTAATAACCCTGTCTCCAAGAACCAGGGTGTCTCTGTTGTGGTGGCTGCAAAGTGCTCATCTTCTAGAGGGCCGCAGATTCGGCATACAGGACTGGGTCCTGGTGACCACGGATGCCAGCCTTCGAGGCTGGGGGGCAGTCACACAGGGAAGAAACTTCCAAGGACTATGGTCGAGTCAGGAGACTTCCCTACACATAAATATTCTAGAACTAAGGGCCATTTACAATGCCCTAAGTCAGGCAAAACCCCTGCTTCTACACCAGCCGGTACTGATCCAGTCAGACAACATCACGGCAGTCGCTCGTGTAAACCGACAGGGCGGCACAAGAAGCAGGATGGCGATGGCAGAAGCCACAAGGATTCTCCGATGGGCGGAAAATCACGTACTAGCACTGTCAGCAGTGTTCATTCCGGGATTGGACAACTGGGAAGCAGATTTTCTCAGCAGGTACGACCTCCACCCGGAAGAGTGGGGACTTCATCCAGAAGTCTTCACACTGATTGTAAATCGTTGGGAACGGCCACAGGTGGACATGATGGCGTCCCGCCTAAACAAAAAACTAGAGAGATATTGCGCCAGGTCAAGGGACCCTCAGGCGATAGCTGTGGATGCTCTAGTGACACCGTGGGTGTACCAGTCAAGTTATGTGTTCCCTCCTCTGCCTCTCATACTAAAGGTACTGAGAATAATAAGAAAACGAGGAGTAAGAACAATACTCGTGGTTCCGGATTGGCCAAGACGAGCGTGGTACACGGAACTTCAAGAGATGATCTCAGAGGACCCATGGCCTCTGCCGCTCAGACAGGACCTGCTGCTGCAGGGTCCCTGTCTGTTCCTAGACTTACCGCTGCTGCGTTTGACGGCATGGCGGTTGACCGCCGGATCCTAAAGGAAAAGGGCATTCCGGAGGAAGTCATTCCTACACTGATTAAAGCCAGGAAAGATGTAACTGCAAAACATTATCACCGCATATGGCGGAAATATGTTGCTTGGTGTGAGGCCAGAAAGGCCCCAACAGAGGAATTTCAACTGGGTCGATTTCTGCACTTCCTACAGGCAGGAGTGACTATGGGCCTGAAATTAGGCTCCATTAAGGTACAGATCTCGGCTCTGTCGATTTTCTTCCAGAAGGAACTAGCTTCACTACCTGAAGTTCAGACATTTGTAAAAGGAGTGCTGCATATTCAGCCCCCGTTTGTGCCTCCAGTGGCACCTTGGGATCTCAACGTGGTGTTGAGTTTCCTAAAATCACATTGGTTTGAGCCACTAAAAACCGTGGATCTAAAATATCTCACGTGGAAAGTGGTCATGTTATTGGCCTTGGCTTCGGCCAGGCGTGTATCAGAATTGGCGGCTTTGTCATGTAAAAGCCCTTATCTGATTTTCCATATGGATAGGGCGGAATTGAGGACTCGTCCCCAGTTTCTCCCTAAGGTGGTATCAGCCTTTCACTTGAACCAACCTATTGTAGTGCCTGCGGCTACTAGGGACTTGGAGGATACCACGTTACTGGACGTAGTCAGGGCCTTGAAAATTTATGTTTCCAGGACTACTGGAGTCAGGAAAACTGACTCGCTATTTATCCTGTATGCACCCAACAAGATGGGTGCTCCTGCTTCTAAGCAGACTATTGCTCGCTGGATTTGTAGCACAATTCAGCTGGCGCATTCTGCGGCTGGACTGCCGCATCCTAAATCAGTAAAAGCCCATTCCACAAGGAAGGTGGGTTCATCTTGGGCGGCTGCCCGAGGGGTCTCGGCTTTACAACTTTGCCGAGCTGCTACTTGGTCAGGGGCAAACACGTTTGCAAAATTCTACAAATCTCTCATTCGGTGCTGCAGAGTCATCCGCACTCTCCCGCCCATTTGGGAGCTTTGGTATAATCCCCATGGTCCTTTCGGAGTTCCCAGCATCCACTAGGACGTCAGCGAAAATAAGATTTTACTCACCGGTAAATCTATTTCTTGTAGTCCGTAGTGGATGCTGGGCGCCCATCCCAAGTGCGGATTGTCTGCAATGCTTGTACATAGATATTGTTAACTAAAGGGTTATTGTTGAGCCATCTGTTGAGAGGCTCAGTTGTGTTTCATACTGTTAAACTGGGTATAGTATCACGAGTTATACGGTGTGATTGGTGTGACTGGTATGAGTCTTACCCGGGATTCAAAATCCTTCCTTATTATGTCAGCTCTTCTGGGCACAGTATCCTAGCTGAGGCTTGTAGGAGGGTCATAGTGGGAGGAGCCAGTGCACACCAGGTGACCTAAAGCTTTCTTTAGTTGTGCCCAGTCTCCTGCGGAGCCGCTATTCCCCATGGTCCTTTCGGAGTTCCCAGCATCCACTACGGACTACGAGAAATAGATTTACCGGTGAGTAAAATCTTATTTTTTTGGGGTTATTTAGGTAGAACGTCTGTCTGATATTAAGGCAGAAGATATAGATGAAGAAGAAGAGATGTATGTGACGGATATAAAGGCAGAAGATATAGAGGAAGAAGAAGAGACGTATGTGACTGAAATAAAGGCAGAAGATATAGAGGGAGAAGAAGAGATGTATGTGACTGATATAAAGGCAGAAGATATAGAGGAAGAAGAAGAGACGTATGTGACTGAAATAAAGACAGAAGATATAGAGGGAGAAGAAGCGACGTATGTGACTGATATAAAGGCAGAAGATACAGCGGGAGAAGAAGAGACGTATGTGACTGATATGAAGGCAGAAGATATAGATGGAGAAGAAGAGACGTACGTGACTGATATAAAGGCAGAAGATACAGAGGGAGAAGAAGAGACGTATGTGACTGATATGAAGGCAGAAGATACAGAGGGAGAAGAAGAGACGTATGTGACTGATATAAAGGCAGAAGATATAGAGGGAGAAGAAGAGACGTATGTGACTGATATAAAGGCAGAAGATATAGCGGGAGAAGAAGACACGTATGTGTCTGATATAAAGGCAGAAGATATAGAGGGAGAAGAAGAGACGTATGTGACTGATATAAAGGCAGAAGATATAGCGGGAGAAGAAGACACGTATGTGTCTGATATAAAGGCAGAAGATATAGATGGAGAAGAAGAGACGTATGTGACTGATATGAAGGCAGAAGATATAGCGGGAGAAGAAGAGACGTATGTGACTGATATGAAGGGAGAAGAAGAGACGTATGTGAGGGGTGATCAGCAGTGTAAGGAGGAGGAGATGCCTACAGATATCAGCACAGGTGAGTAATAAACACTTATTACAGAAGTCACATATTCTCATTGCTCAGTCACTACAGCAATCTCTTATCCTACACCCTCCTCCGCCATCAGCCCTGTTCTCAGTTGGGTGTTTCTAACACAAGGCTATCCATGACAAATATCACATGTAGAGAGTTATTACACACAACACTATAATGTTATTAAAAGTAACAAGCAGAAGTTTATTATTAGTGATTATATATAATGTGTATATATGTATGTATATAATTAGTATTATTTTTTGTGGAGTGTCTAATTTATATGCATTTTGTTAGATGATGCAGGTATGAAATATTTCCTGCTATACAGTAGACCTGAGCTCACCAAATACAATTCGTATAAGATTCAGAAATAAAATGACATTTTGAATCTAGGACTTCAAGTAAAACAGATTAAAAGCTTATCACAAGTACTTATCTGTATAATCATAAGACAAGCGTTTTGCACTTGTTGTCACCCTTGCATGGGCAGGCTTGCTCTTATCCACTCCAATTCACTCTAAATACAAATTGTGTATTTCCAACGCGTTTCATCAATAGTGACTTCTTCAGGGGTGTTTTCTGTTAAAGGCTTTATCCTCAAATATCAATTGTGTAGACTTGAAATAATTGTGTAAACTTCAGACGGTAATTGTGGACTTGTTCATGATGAACACATTCCTAATTACTTGTGAATAGTTTCTGCTCTATGCAGGTTTGAGGTTAGGACTTTAGGGAATGTAATGGTCAGATCCAATATTGCTCAATCTAAGGTCTCCAGTAGCCTTACTATATATATAAATGTGTCTTGCACTCACTATATTAACTAACAATAATAAACAGTGGAGTTTTAGTTCATGTATTGCTCAGTGCATTTAAGTCTTCAGCTCCCGACAAGGAACCCCACTATACTGCAGGCCCTACTCTATTGCTCAAAACAATTACCATAAAAACAGCTTTCACATTAGTGTTAAACTTAAGGTATGCTCTCAGCGGTGTAACAGTGGCTGAAAGGCTTGGATTGTTTTTCAGAGCACCAGTCTGATGTACCACATCTCACGTGGACCTTCAATTCACTAGATCTGGGACTGTTTGGCTGGGTCCGGCATTGTACTGTTGGTGCAGTTCCTGATGTGTTTGTAACGATTGGTGGTTGCTAGGGGTCCTAAATGCCTGTGGTCCCGATTTGTCATGATCTACTTTCACGACCACTGTTCCGCCGCTGAGATTCTTGGTGTCCATTCTTCTTCCACTGTAGATGGATACTACTCACTGTCTACAAGGGATCACCAACAAACAAATGCCGGTCTCGGCCAAAACCAATGGCTCCCTTATGTGTTGTTGAACTTTATTTTTATATATTTATATATCTATATCTATAAAATATATTTTTTTTTTTGGGGGGGGGGGGGGTAAAGCGGCACTCCTTAAGAAGACCTGAAGTAAATATTAAAGAATCAATAGCCGGTGCCCTCCAAACCAGGCTGCATGAGTTGGTGCACCGTAATATAGAATCCATACAAGGCAGCACTCAGAATAAATAGACCGGGCAGGTTTAGTGTACCAACGTTTCAATGCTCTGTTTGTGGCATTTTCATCAGAGTGCAGAACAAAAGAGACATACAACCACTCACCTAATATACCCGGTGGAACCATCCATGTCGCCGTCCGTCGCACGCTCCAGTGCATCAAAGTGACGTCATCTGACACCCGCTACTTCTGGAGACACGGAGAGAACCTCATCGACATGACCTAACAACACCGATCAAATTCTATCCTCTTAGATATATATATCTTTTCTCCGCCAGGGTCCACAGGTTATCCACAGGATAACATTGGGATATGAAGACGTGACAGCGGATTTGTACCAAACGGTCAAAGCTTTCGGCCTCCCAGCATGCAACGTGCCTGTCCATATATCCCCACCTCCTGGCTCAGGCAAATCAGTTTTTTGTTTGGTGTGGCAGGAGCCGGACCATGGTCAGGGGGTTGCTGTTTTTTAGTAACCATGAGCGTTTTTTAGTATTACTGTTTTTTTTTTTTGTGATCTTTCTAAAAAGCGTCTTAGATGCACCTCAGAGTCGCTCCAACAACTCCCCGCCGGGTCGCGACAACGCTTACCCTCGTGTACAGTGTAGTTTCGGCGGGCGTCTGTGTAGAATGTACTAGCAAGCAGCGAGGAAGGCACAGGTTCTGGTGAACCTTCATGGGCTACTTTGCAGATATTATCTAATGTAGCTCAGCAGTTTATACCAGCTCCTATACCAGTGATAGGTTTCCCTATTAACCCTTACATGCAACATTCATTCTGAAGTTTATACACCTAGGGAATTGTCAGCCTCTCAAAAAAGCAGGCTGAAACGCTAGTGGTAAGTAAATCACATAGACATCATACATCTTCACAGTCTACACATGTTTTAGATGAGGATTCGTTGGAGGATGAGGACTCATTGCACTTCAGAAGGTCTCAGCTCAGTGGACATATCATCTGAGCTAATTAGTGCTATGTAAGCCATTCTATCCTTAGAAGAGGCAGCAGAGTAGGCAACTGTGTTTAAACATCCCAAAACAGCTGATGGAAATTATGGGTTACGCCCAGTAGGAAGTTAGAATTCCAAGAAATGGAATTTTAATTATCCTTGTCCAGCTGGGGACTGTTTAAAAAAAAAAAAGGGAGGTGGCTCCCAAAGTAGATTCGCAGGTCTTAGATTGGAACAAAACTCTACATTACTTTTGTTTTCAACATTAATAAATTATGTCACGGGGTGTGTGGCCTGACTGGAAAGGCAGCTCCTGCTTATATAGGTCCTTTCTGCCTTTTACAGCTGTCCTATGGGCTCTTTCTGGCCCCTCTGATTGTTTTGACACTCTGGTGTGTAGGCTGCGGACCCGGGGAGCCATTCATTTGGCTTTTGCAAGTTGCGGCCTACAACCAGATTCGAAGCTGCGGACTGAAGTTGTGCAGTGATCCCACCACGGACCGGACCTCAGCGAGGTAGCGCTGCTACTCACCAAGGATTGCGCGCCCTGTCCACTCTTGTGCCTAGCCATGCTGTTGGAGTCGTGTGGAGTGGCTGACTGGGGAACAGCGGTGGCCGCGGCTGGAGACACGGAGCGGAGCTGCTATCCCGGCATCTGATGCAGCGCATACTACGGGGATTGGTGGCCCCAGCAGGGATGCATTGGGTTAGTCAGCTCACCAGCCCGCAGCCTGCCTTCTACTGTCAGGCCGTTGGAACCCGTAGTCGTGGCAGTGGGGAATACACGGAGCGCTTGCCTATCATCACTCCAGCGTGTCCCAGCATCTCCTCCTCTCCTCCTAATTTATGGTGCTACGGGGGAATCTGGCAGAGCTGTGAATTATAGAGGACATACACGTGGGGTTCCTATGCAGCCAGATACACTACCCTGTGCCCCTGCATCCTAGTACCCTCTCCTCTCCTGCCTTATTACTGACCTGGTTCACCCGCCATAGCCGAACAGTTTCTTCTGATCTAGGCTTCCCTGCCAGAAGTGGCCATCTTGAAAACTGGCTATATAGCCACATGCCCTCCTGAAACCAGCCGCTTCTCTGGGAGCTACAGACACTGACAGCCCATGATCAGTGCCCTTCACTACAGCCTCAGTGATTTCCGGCAGGGACTTCTGCCGCTGCGGCCCTACCTGGGCAGTAAGTGATCGCCTGGACTGCTTTTATTATTATTATTATTGCCTGGCCTCCACTCCTGCTCTGTCGACTCCCTCTGATGGCTCCTGTGCGACAATGCCCCCAATTCTGACACACATCTGGCAGAAGCCAAGGCCAATAACGTGACCGCCTTTCAAGTAAGAAACTTTACGTCCACCTCCTGTAAAAGTTCGAACCAATCCGATTGCAGGAACTGCAGCACCACATTAAGATCCCAAGGTGTCATAGGAGGCACAAAGGGTGGTTGGATGTGCAGAACTTTCAAGAAAGTCTAAACCTCAAGGATAGCAGCCAATTGTTGCTGGAAGAAAATAGACAAGGCCGAAATCTGGACATTGATTGAGCCCAAGCATAGGCCAACATCCACACCTGCTTGCAGAAAGAGGAGAAAATGTCCCAGTTGAAACTCCACCGTAGGAAACTTCTTGGATTTACACCAAGACACATACTTTTTCCAAATCCGATGGTAATGCTTAGACATTACCCCTTCCTAGCTTGGATCAGAGTAGGAATAACCTTATTTGGATGGCCCTTCCGGGCTAAGATCTGGCGTTCAACCTCCATGCCGTCAAACGTAGCCTTGGTACGTCTTGATAGGCAAACGGCCCCTGCAGTAGAAGGTCTTCGTGAAGAGGAAGAGGCCTCGGATCATCTAGCAGTAATGCCAGAAGATCCGCGTACCAAGGCCGCCTTGGCCAGTCCAGAGCGTTGAGGATCGCTGGAACTCTTGATCTTTTTATTAGTTTGAGAATCCTTGGGATGAGTGGAAGTGGAGGGAACACATACACTGACTGGAACACCCTTGGAGTCACTGCCTGTGGGTCTCGTGACCTGGAACAGTACCTCTGAAGCTTCCTGTTGAGGCGAGAGGCAATCATGTCTATCTGAGGTACATCCCATCGGCGTGTTACCTCTGTGAATACCTCCAGGTGGAGGCCCCATTCTTCTGGATGGAGATCGTGTCTGCTGAGGAAGTCCGCTTCCCAGTTGTCCACTCCCTGAATGAAGATCGCTGACAGCGCCAGCGCATGTCTTTCTGTCCAGAGGAGGATTCTTGTTACCTCTGACATTGCAGCCCTGCTCTTCGTTCCACCCTGCTTGTTTATGTAGGGCACCGTTGTGACGTTGTCCGACTAAACCTGAATGGCTCGATCTTGCAGAAGATGAGCCACTTGTAGAAGGCCATTGTATATGGCCCTTAGTTCCAGAATGTTTATTGGAAAGACCGATTCCTGGCTTGACCACTTTCCTTGGAAGGTTTCCCCCTGGGTGACTACTCCCCAACCTTTGAGGCTTGCATCCGTGGTTAGAAGAATCCAATTCTGAATCCCGAACCTGCGGCCCTCGAGCAGGTGAGAAATTTGCAGCCACCAGAGTAGTGAAATTCTGGCTTTCGGCGACAGGCATATCCGCCGGTGCATGTGAATATGCGATCCTGACCACTTGTCTAGGAGATCCAGCTGGAAGAACGATGCATGGGATCTACTGTATTGTAGAGCCTTGTAGGAGGCTACCATCTTCCCCAGAAGGCGAATGCACTGATGAACCGATACCCGGGGGGGGGGGCTGGGGTTTCAAGACATCCCGGACCATTGATTGGATCACCAATGCTTTTTCCTCCGGTAGAGACACCCTCTGCATTTCTGTGTTGAGTATCATCCCCAGGAAGGGCAGTCTCCTTGTTGGTTCCAAATGTGACTTTGGAAGGTTCAGAATCCACCCATGATCCCAGAGTACTTGAGTTGAGAGCGCAATACTCTGCAACAGCTTCTCCTTGGAAGATGCCTCTATCAGCAGATCATCCAGATATGGAATTATGTTCACTCCCTGTTTGCGTAGGAGGAGCATCATCTCCGCCATGACCTTGGTGAACACCCTCGGTTCTGTGGAGAGGCCAAATGGCAACGTCTGGAACTGATAGTGACAGTCCTGTAGTGCAAACCGTAGATAAGCCTGGTGAGGTGGCCAGATCGGAATGTGATAGTACGCATCCTTGATATCCAGGGATACTAGGATTTCCCCCTCCTCCAGACCTGAGATCACCGCTCTCAGAGACTCCATCTTGAATTGGAAAACCCTCAAGTTAGCGGTTCAACGACTTCAGGTTCAATATAGGCCTTACCGAACCGTCCGGTTTTGGTACCACAAACAGGTTTGAGTAATAACCCTTAGTTTTTCGGTGAGGTGGAACTGGAACAATGACATTTGTTTGTGCCAGTTTTTGAATGGCTTCCTGTAGGATAGCACTTTCTGTCAGTGAAGTTGGTAAGCCTGATTTGAAGAATCTGTGAGGTGGGAGTTCCTGAAACTCCAGTATGTACCCCTGGCTAACAATATCTGTCACCCAGGGGTCTAGGCATGATGATGCCCAGACGTAACTGAAATCTTTTAGTCTCGCTCCCACCTGCCTGATCTCCAGGCTGAGAGGTCCACCGTCATGCTTAATGTTTGGAGGAAGCAGAACCTGGTTTCTGTTCCTGGGAACTTGTTGGTGCAGGTTTTTTGGATCTTCCCCGACCTCGTTTAAAGAAGGTGGGAGGCGGTTTGGATTTTTAAAATTTTGCGGTCCAAGAGGACTGCAGTGTAGGTGTAGGTGTAGGATAAGATTTCCTAGCTGGGGCTGCTGTGGAGGGAAGAAATGTCAACTTACCCGCAGTCATCATGGAAATCCACGCATCCAATGCATCCCCAAATAGTGCCTATCCTGTGAATGGCAGGTTCTCCACACTTTTCTTGGATTTTGCATCCGCAGTCCATTGGCGTATCTGGAGTCCTCTGCGTGCCGAGACAGCTATGGAAGTAACAGGCCAATGTCCTTCATGGCCTCCACCATGAAACCTGCAGAATCCTGTATGTGACGTAAAAATATGTCTATGTCACTCCTATCCATAGTATCTAAGTCCTCTTAGGTGCCTGATCACTTTACTATGGCTTTAGGAATCCATGCACAAGCAATAGTGGCCTTAAAGCCACGCCTGTAGCTGTGTATAGTGATTTGAGCGTAGTCTCAGTCTTGCGATCAGCTGGCTCCTTTCAGGCGGTTGAAGCAGGGACAGGTAAAACCACCTTTTTAGACATCCTAGATACTGAAACGTTTACTGTAAGTGGGTTTTCCCACTTCTTCCTATCCTCTTCAGGGAAAGGGAAAGCAATGAGAATTCTTTTAGGGATCTGGAATTTTTTCTGTGGGTTTTCCCAGGATTTTTCAAACAAGGAGTTTAACTCCTTAGAAGCAGGGAAGGTAAGCGAGGACTCTGCAGCACAGGATACAGAGTCCTTAGACATGGTAATGTGGATATACACACTTACACACACACACACACACACACACACACACACACACACACACACACACACACAGGAAAATGTCAGATACAGTTTCCCCCAGAGTACCTTCAGAGAGTCACAGAGTATAAGGAGCCAGCCACACAGCGCCCCTGTAGGCAGTTATTATGATAAAAGCCCGGTGCTGACTAACTAACCTTAATAGGGAGGGCAGCGCTCCCTGTCAGTGTCCTAGTTTCTATGATCTGCAGGGAGAAAATAAGAATTTACTTACCGATAATTCTATTTCTCGTAGTCCGTAGTGGATGCTGGGACTTCCGTAAGGACCATGGGGAATAGCGGCTCCGCAGGAGACTGGGCACAAAAGTAAAAGCTTTGAGACTACCTGGTGTGCACTGGCTCCTCCCCCTATGACCCTCCTCTAAGCCTCAGTTAGGATACTGTGCCCGGACGAGCGTACACAATAAGGAAGGATTTTGAATCCCGGGTAAGACTCATACCAGCCACACCAATCACACTGTACATCCTGTGATCTGAACCCCGGTTAACAGTATGATAAACGAAGGAGCCTCTGAAAAGATGGCTCACAACAAAAATAACCCGATTTTTGCAACAATAACTATATACAAGTATTGCAGACAATCCGCACTTGGGATGGGCGCCCAGCATCCACTACGGACTACGAGAAATAGAATTATCGGTAAGTAAATTCTTATTTTCTCTAACGTCCTAGTGGATGCTGGGACTTCCGTAAGGACCATGGGGATTATACCAAAGCTCCCAAACGGGCGGGAGAGTGCGGATGACTCTGCAGCACCGAATGAGAGAACTCCAGGTCCTCCTCAGCCAGGGTATCGAATTTGTAAAATTTTGCAAACGTGTTTGCCCCTGACCAAGTAGCTGCTCGGCAAAGTTGTAAAGCCGAGACCCCTCGGGCAGCCGCCCAAGATGAGCCCACTTTCCTTGTGGAATGGGCTTTAACAGATTTTGACTGTGGCAGTCCTGCCACAGAATGCGCAAGCTGAATTGTACTACAAATCCAACGAGCAATCGTCTGCATAGAAGCAGGAGCACCCAGCTTGTTGGGTGCATACAGGATAAACAGCGAGTCAGATTTTCTGACTCCAGCCGTCCTGGAAACATATATTTTCAGGGCCCTGACTACGTCCAGTAACTTGGAGTCCTCCAAGTCCCTAGTAGCCGCAGGTACCACAATAGGTTGGTTCATGTGAAACGCTGAAACCACCTTAGGGAGAAATTGAGGACGAGTCCTCAATTCTGCCCTGTCTGAATGAAAAATTAGGTAAGGGCTTTTATATGATAAAGCCGCCAATTCTGAGACACGCCTGGCTGAAGCCAGGGCTAACAGCATTACCACTTTCCATGTGAGATATTTCAAGTCCACAGTGGTGAGTGGTTCAAACCAATGTGATTTTAGGAACCCTAAAACTACATTGAGATCCCAAGGTGCCACTGGTGGCACAAAAGGAGGCTGTATATGCAGCACCCCCTTGACAAACGTCTGAACTTCAGGCACTGAAGCCAGTTCTTTCTGGAAGAAGATCGACAGGGCCGAAATTTGAACCTTAATGGATCCTAATTTTAGGCCCATAGACAGTCCTGCTTGCAGGAAATGTAAGAAACGACCCAGTTGAAATTCCTCTGTGGGGGCCTTCTTGGCCTCACACCACGCAACATATTTTCGCCAAATGCGGTGATAATGTTTCGCGGTTACATCCTTCCTGGCTTTAATCAGGGTAGGGATGACTTCATCTGGAATGCCTTTTTCCATCAGGATCCGGCGTTCAACCGCCATGCCGTCAAACGCAGCCGCGGTAAGTCTTGGAACAGACAAGGTCCCTGCTGGAGCAGGTCCTTTCTTAGAGGTAGAGGCCACGGATCCTCCGTGAGCATCTCTTGCAGTTCCGGGTACCAAGTTCTTGGCCAATCTGGAGCCACGAGTATAGTTCTTACTCCTCTCTTTCTTATGATTCTCAGTACTTTCGGTATGAGAGGCAGAGGAGGGAACACATACACCGACTGGTACACCCACGGTGTTACCAGAGCGTCCACCGCTATTGCCTGAGGGTCCCTTGACCTTGCGCAATATCTGTCCAGTTTTTGTTGAGACGGGACGCCATCATGTCCACCTTTGGTTTTTCCCAATGGTTTACAATCAGTTGGAAGACTTCTGGGTGAAGTCCCCACTCCCCCGGGTGGAGGTCGTGTCTGCTGAGGAAGTCTGCTTCCCAGTTGTCCACTCCCGGAATGAACACTGCTGACAGTGCTACCACATGATTTTCCGCCCAGCGGAGAATCCTTGCAGCTTCTGCCATTGCCCTCCTGCTTCTTGTGCCGCCCTGTCTGTTGACGTGGGCGACTGCCGTGATGTTGTCCGATTGGATCAATACCGACTGACCCTGAAGCAGAGGCCTTGCTTGACTTAGGGCATTGTAAATGGCCCTTAGTTCCAGGATATTTATGTGAAGAGACGTTTCCATGCTTGACCACAAGCCCTGGAAATTTCTTCCCTGTGTGACTGCTCCCCAGCCTCTCAGGCTGGCATCCGTGGTCACCAGCATCCAATCCTGAATGCCGAATCTGCGGCCCTCTAGAAGATGAGCACTCTGTAACCACCACAGGAGAGACACCCTTGTCCTTGGAGATAGGGTTATCCGCTGATGCATCTGAAGATGCGATCCGGACCATTTGTCCAGCAGATCCCATTGAAAAGTTCTTGCATGGAATCTTCCGAATGGAATCGCTTCGTAAGAAGCCACCATTTTTCCCAGGACTCTCGTGCATTGATGCACTGACACTTGGCCTGGTTTTAGGAGGTTCCTGACTAGCTCGGATAACTCCCTGGCCTTCTCCTCCGGGAGAAACACCTTTTTCTGGACTGTGTCCAGAATCATCCCTAGGAACAGTAGACGTGTTGTTGGAATCAGCTGTGATTTTGGGATATTTAGAATCCACCCGTGCTGACGTAGCACTACCTGAGATAGTGCTACTCCGACCTTTAACTGCTCCCTGGACCTTGCCCTTATCAGGAAATCGTCCAAGTAAGGGATAATTAAGACGCCTTTTCTTCGAAGAAGAATCATCATTTCGGCCATTACCTTGGTAAAGACCCGGGGTGCCGTGGACAATCCAAACGGCAGCGTCTGAAACTGATAATGACAGTTTTGTACCACAAACCTGAGGTACCCTTGGTGAGAAGGGTAGATTGGGACATGGAGATAAGCATCTTTGATGTCTAGAGATACCATAAAGTCCCCTTCTTCCAGGTTCGCTATCACTGCTCTGAGTGACTCCATCTTGAATTTGAACCTTTTTATGTAAGTGTTCAAAGATTTTAGATTTAAAATTGGTCTCACCGAGCCGTCCGGCTTCGGTACCACAAACAGCGTGGAATAATACCCCTTTCCCTGTTGTAGGAGGGGTACCTTGATTATCACCTGCTGGGAATACAGCTTGTGAATAGCTTCCAATACTGCCTCCCTGTCGGAGGGAGACGTTGGTAGAGCAGACTTCAGGAACCGGCGAGGGGGAGACGTCTCGAATTCCAATTTGTACCCCTGTGATACTACCTGCAGAATCCAGGGGTCCACTTGCGAGTGAGCCCACTGCGCGCTGAAATTTTTGAGACGGGCCCCCACCGTGCCTGAGTCTGCTTGTAAAGCCGCAGCGTCATGCTGAAGACTTGGCAGAAGCAGGGGAGGGCTTCTGCTCCTGGGAGGAGGCTGCCTGATGCAGTCTTTTTCCTCTTCCTCTGCCCCGGGGCAGAAATGAGTGGCCTTTTGCTCGCTTGTTCTTATGGGAACGAAAGGACTGAGTTTGAAAAGACGGTGTCTTTTTCTGCTGAAAGGTGACCTGGGGTAAAAAGGTGAACTTTCCAGCCGTTGCCGTGGCCACCAGGTCCGATAGACCGACCCCAAATAACTCCTCCCCTTTATACGGCAATACTTTCATATGTCGTTTGGAATCCGCATCACCTGACCACTGTCGCGTCCATAACGCTCTTCTGGCAGAAATGGACATAGCACTCACTCTTGATGCCAGGGTGCAAATATCCCTCTGTGCATCACGCATATATAGTAATGCATCTTTCAAATGCTCTATAGTTAATAATATACTGTCCCTATCCAGGGTATCAATATTTTCAGTCAGGAAATCCGACCACGCCACTCCAGCGCTGCACATCCAGGCTGAGGCGATTGCAGGTCGCAGTATAACACCAGTATGTGTGTATATACCTTTTAGGATATTTTCCAGCCTTCTGTCAGCTGGTTCTTTGAGGGCGGCCGTATCAGGAGACGGTAACGCTACTTGTTTTGATAAACGTGTGAGCGCCTTATCTACCCTATGGGGTGTTTCCTAACGCGCCCTTACTTCTGGCAGGAAAGGATATAGTGCCAATAATTTATTAGAAATTAGCAGTTTATTATCGGGGGAAACCCACGCTTTATCGCACACCTCATTTAATTCATCTGACTCAGGAAAAACTACTGGTAGTTTTTTCACACCCCACATAATACCCTTTTTTGTGGTACTTGTAGTGTCAGAAATGTTCAATGCCTCCTTCATTGCCGTGATCATGTAACGTGTGGCCCTACTGGACATTACGTTTGTCTCCTCACCGTCGACACTAGACTCAGTATCTGTGTCTGGGTCTGTGTCGACCCACTGAGGTAACGGGCGTTTTAGGGCCCCTGACGGTGCTTGAGACGCCTGGACAGGCACTATTTGATTTGCCGGCTGTCTCATGTCGTCAACAGTTTTTTGCAAGTTGCTGACATTGTCACGTAATTCTTTAAATACGATCATCCAGTCAGGTGTCGACTCCCTAGGGGGTGACATCACTAACACAGGCAATTGCTCTGCTTCCACATCATTTTCCTCCTCATACATGTCGACACAATCGTACCGACACCCAGCACACACACAGGGAATGCTCTGATAGATGACAGGACCCCACGAGCCCTTTGGGGAGACAGAGGGAGAGTTTGCCAGCACACACCAGAGCGCTATATATACTCAGGGATAACCTTATATAAGTGTTACTCCCTTTATAGCTGCTGTATTATATATATTTAGCTGCCAATAGTGCCCCCCTCTCTTGTTTTACCCTGTTTCTGTAGTGTAGTCTGCAGGGGAGAGTCAGGGAGCCGTCCTTCCAGCGGAGCTGTGAGGGAAAATGGCGCTTGTGGGCTGAGGAGATATGCTCCGCCCCCTCACGGTGGCCTTTTCTCACGCTTTTTTCTGGAAAACTGGCAGGGGTTAAATACATCCATATAGCCCAGGAGCTATATGTGATGTATTTCTTTTGCCATCCTAAGGTATTTATGTGTTTTATTGCATCTCAGGGCGCTCCCCCCAGCGCCCTGCACCCTCAGTGACCGGAGTGTGAAGTGTGCTGAGAGCAATGGCGCACAGCTGCGGTGCTGTGCGCTACCTTATCTGAAGACAGGACCGTCTTCTGCCGCCGCTTTCACCGGACCTCTTCGCTCTTCTGGCTCTGTAAGGGGGGCGGCGGCGCGGCTCCGGGACCCATCCAGGCTGAACCTGTGATCGTCCCTCTGGAGCTAATGTCCAGTAGCCTAAGAAGCCCAATCCACTCTGCACGCAGGTGAGTTCGCTTCTTCTCCCCTTAGTCCCTCGATGCAGTGAGCCTGTTGCCAGCAGTACTCACTGAAAATAAAAAACCTAAATATACTTTTACTTCTAAGCAGCTCAGGAGAGCCACCTAGATTGCAACCTTCTCGGCCGGGCACAAAAATCTAACTGAGGCTTGGAGGAGGGTCATAGGGGGAGGAGCCAGTGCACACCACCTGATCCTAAAGCTTTTATTCTTGTGCCCTGTCTCCTGCGGAGCCGCTATTCCCCATGGTCCTTACGGAAGTCCCAGCATCCACTAGGACGTCAGAGAAAATGGCGCTGGTGAGTGCTGGATCCGCTCTGAGGAAGCCCCGCCCCTTGTAATGGTGTACGGTTTCCTCCACTAATTGTTTATACTGGCCTGAGGATTTTAGTGATAGCAGGGGGATTAGCCCCTGTTATCTGCGTGACCAGTGGAGGGTTTATCCGCGCTGGCTCAGGACGCTCCTCAAAGCGCCTACACTGTGTTGCTGAGCCTTCCTGGAGCGCAGCCTGTCAGAGCTGCGCTTCCACCCTTGCGCCGGCAACCTGCTAACTGGGACGCCGGCGCTGTACTCACCACTTTCTTCTGGCTTTGTTAGGGAGTGGCGGCCGTGCTGCGGGAGAGAGCAGTTGCCTCGTGGACTTGCGATCAGCAACCTCAGGAGCTCAGTGTCCTGTCAGTAGAGTAGAGAACCGTTAACTCTTCAGTAGTGATGAGCAGGTTCGGTTTCTCGGAATCCGAACCCCCCCCGAACTTCACCCCTTTTACACGGTTCCGACGCAGACTCTGATCCTCCCGCCTTGCTCGGTTAACCCGAGCGCACCCGAACGTCATCATCCCGCTGTCGGATTCTCGCGAGATTCGTATTCTATATAAGGAGCCGCGCATCGCCGCCATTTTCACTTGTGCATTGGAGATGATAGGGAGAGGAAGTGCAGCGTTCTCTCAGTTTCTGTGTTCAGTGTGCTGCAAATATCTACGTTCTCTGCCTGAAAAACGCTCCATATCTGTGCTGCATTGTAGTATAGGAGGACAGTGCAGAATTTTGCTGACCAGTGACCACCAGTATTATATAGCAGTACGGTACAGTAGGCCACTGCTCTACCTACCTCTGTGTCGTCAAGTATACTATCCATCCATACCTGTGGTGCATTTTAGTTGTGCGCAGTATATATAGTAGGAGGACAGTGCAGAATTTTGCTGACCACCAGTATATAATATATAGCAGTACGGTACAGTAGGCCACTGCTCTACCTACATCTGTGTCGTCAAGTATACCATCCATCCATACCTGTGGTGCATTTTAGTTGTGCGCAGTATATATAGTAGGAGGACAGTGCAGAATTTTGGTGACCACCAGTATATAATATATAGCAGTACGGTACAGTAGTCCACTGCACTACCTACCTCTGTGTCGTCAAGTATACCATCCATCCATACCTGTGGTGCATTTTAGTTGTGCGCAGTATATATAGTAGGAGGACAGTGCAGAAGTTTGGTGACCACCAGTATATATATATATAGCAGTATGGTACAGTAGTCCATTGATCTACCTCTGTGTTGTCAAGCATACTACAAAAGTTCAGTAAAATGACCTAAAAATCTAAATTAAAAGCATCTGATGAGAAGCGTAAACTTGCCAATATGTCATTTACGACACGGAGTGGCAAGGAATGGCTGAGGCCCTGGCCTATGTTTATGGCTAGTGGTTCAGATTCACATGAGGATGGAAGCACTCATCCTCTCGCTAGAAAACTGCAGTGCCACTCCTAGGTGGGCCAGGTGTTTGTGTTGGCCACTTGGGTCGCTTAGCTTAGCCATCCAGCGACCTTGGTGCACCTCTTTTTTTCTTTGCATCATGTGCTGTTTGGGGACTATTTTTTAAATCAGCCATCCTGGCTGACACTGCAGTGCCACTCCTAGATGGGCCAGGTGTTTGTGTCGGCCACTTGGGTCGCTTAGCTTAGTCATCCAGTGACCTTGGTGCAAATTTTAGGACTAAAAATAATATTGTGAGGTGTTTAGAATAGACTGGAAATTAGTGGAAATTATGGTTATTGAGGTTAATAATACTATGGGATCAAAATGACCCCCAGATTCTATGATTTAAGCTGTTTTTTAGAGTTTTTTTTTTTTTTTAAAACACCCGAATCCAAAGCACACCTGAATCCGACAAAAAAATTTCGGTGAGGTTTTGCCAAAACGCGTTCGAATCCAAAACACGCCCGCGGAACCGAAACCAAAACACAAAACCCGAAAAATTTCCAGTACACATCACTACTCTTCAGGAAGTTGGTCCCACGAAGCAGGGAGGCTGTTGCCAGCAGCCTTCCTGTAACCTATCTCTAGAAAATAAAAAGCTAAGAAAACTCCTAGGAGCTCCCCTAGCTGTGACCGGCTCCTCCGGGCACATTTTCTAAACTGAGTCTGGTAGGAGGGGCATAGAGGGAGGGGCCAGCCCACACTATTAAAGTTTTAAAGTGCCAGTGGCTCTCAAAGGACCCGTCTATACCCCATGGTACTAAATGGACTCAAGTGTCCTCTAGGACATAAGAGAAAGTGGATTATAACCTAGCAGATGATGATGATTGCAGGGTATTATATGGTGTATTGCATGTAAAATACCTTGTTCCACACCTACTCTGCTGTAGGAATATACCTTTATATAAGGGAGAGTAACACTTGTACAGGCTTACCAGCGTATGAGCACACACATAAAGGAATACTACCTTACCAATGCTTCCAGGAGTAACGTTAGGAGACATTTCTCTGATCCATCAGCTCATACGCCTGAGGTTATTGTTCATCTAGAATCTCCAATTCATACGATATGTTTCCCATCCATTGTTTTACATCGGTGCTGACATAGGACTTGCCGAGTGACTACATCTCCATTTATACTTCATGGTTAGTTACCAGTACAAGAGAGAGAGATATCTAAGTCTTATTATAATATTACATTTGTTATTGTGAGTGTTCTCAGGAGGGTGGACACAATGATTGAGACACAATATTATAAAGCCTTCATTAAAAGTTATGTTTTATTATACACACATTTACAATTAAGTGTCCCAGAGAGTCGTCTTCTCCTATTGTTTACAAGATAAATATTGTTACAGAAAATGTCACATTTCCATAATGTATTTTATTTCCAGCAGATGGACACACAAGCAGGAATATCTCAGAAGGACATCTAATGTTATCCCCGGATTGTGACATAAAAGATAATGACAGTAGACAGGATTCTCCAGGAGATAACCCCATTACCCCAATTATACATCCAGCTCTATCAGCTGATCCCCCTGATCCTGGGAAATGTTCTCCTGATCACTCTGATATTGGTGCATCTGTTACAGCTCTGACAGTAGATACAGTGTTTCAGTGTTCTGTAGATGCCAAATGTTTTACGAAGAACACAAAGCCTAATAACCCACACACAGGTAAGGCAGGTGAGAGGCCACTGATATGTTCTGAGTGTGGGAAATGTTTTACATACAAATCACAACTTGTTATACATCAGAGAAGTCACACAGGTGAGAAGCCATTTTCTTGCTCTGAGTGTGGGAAATCTTATTTAACTAAATCACATCTTGTTATACATAACAGAAGTCACACAGGTGAGAAACCATTTTCTTGCTCTGAGTGTGGGAAATGTTTTGCACACAAATCGCAACTTGCTACCCATCAGCAAAGTCACACAGGTGAGAAGGCATTTCCATGTTCTGAGTGCGGGAAATGTTTTGCACACAAATCAGTTCTTGTTAAACATCAGAGAAGTCACACAGGTGAGAAGCCATTTTCTTGCTCTGAGTGTGGGAAATGTTTTACACAGAAATCACATCTTGTTATACATCAGAGAAGTCACACAGGTGAGAAGCCATTTCCATGTTCTGAGTGTGGGAAATGTTTTGCACTTAAATCATATCTTGTTAAACATCATAGAAGTCACACAAGTGAGAAGCCATTTTCTTGCTCTGAGTGCGGGAAAAGTTTTACCTGGAAATCCAAACTTGTTATACATCAGAGAAGTCACACAGGTGAGAAGCCATTTCCATGTTCTGAGTGTGGGAAATGTTGTGTAAGTAAATCACAACTTGTTAGACATCTGCGCAGTCACACAGGTGAGAAACCTTTTCCATGTTCTGAGTGTGGGAAATGTTTTGCATGTAAATCAGATCTTGTTATACATCAGAGATGGCACACAGGTGAGAAGCCATTTCCATGTTCTGAGTGTGGTAAATGTTTTGCACTTAAATCAGTTCTTGTTAAACATCAGCGAAGTCACACAGGTGAGAAGCCATTTTCTTGCGCTGAGTGCGGGAAATGTTTTACACAAGAATCAAATCTTCTTAGACATCAGCAAAGTCACACAGGTGAGAAACCATTTCTATACTCTGAGAAATAATTCCGCTCTTGTTGCACACATTAGACATCACTCAGGTGAGGAACCATTTTAATCTTCTGGAGTATACTTATCATTGCCATGCGTTGTTCTTCATGGTTCTTATCCTATCTCCTATGCTTTTTGCAATATACATGTTACCACTGGGTGAAATAGTCAGATGTCATGCCATCATCTACCACTGCTATGCAGATGACCTGTCTTTGCTCTAGGTACTGAGAACCCAGTACCAATCCTAAATGGTTGTCTAGCTGAGCTCCAGGTGTGGGTGATGCCAGTTGGCTGTGATTCAGTCCTGGTGAAACAGGTCTTTAAGCTCACCAACAAAGGGCAGGGCTACAGTTCAGCTTTGCTACCAACCAGGCTTACGCTTGGGGGTTCAGAGTTACAAAATGCTGATCATGTGCGGAATCTTGGTGTCCTAGGTGGTGGAGTGACACTTAGATATCGGTATCTGCCACAATTAGATCCTCATTTGAGGAACATAGCCAGACTCCAGCACTTTATTCCCTCAGAAAATCTACCTACAGCAGGGGTGGGCAATTATTTCAACTGGGGGGCCGCTTAACACTTCCAGCGAATATTCGAGGGCCACACACAAAATACTCAAAAAGAGTCCCCTTTTTACACATTACAGCAGACATCGTCCCCCTTTTTACACATTACAGCAGACAGCGCCCCCATTTTTACACATTACGGCAGACATCGTCCCCTTTTTACACATTACAGCAGACAGCGCCCCCGTTTTTACACATTACGGCAGACATTGTCCCCCTTTTTACACATTACGGCAGACTGCGTCCCCTTTTTACACATTACGGCAGACATCGTCCCCCTTTTTACACATTACAGCAGACAGATCCCCCATTTTACACATTACGGCAGACATCGTCCCCTTTTTACACATTATGGCAGACATCGTCCCCTTTTTACACATTACAGCAGACAGCGCCCCCGTTTTTACACATTACGGCAGACATTGTCCCCCTTTTTACACATTACAGCAGACAGCGCCCCCGGGTACTAATGGTTCCCTGAAGGAGGTCTATTATTGGGATCCCGGTGCCCTCTGGAGGGGACTTTACTTCTAATCAACGGTTGTGCTGCCCGTGTCCAGTGTATGTATGTATATATATATATATATATATATATAAACACACATATATATATATATATATATACATACAGTATATGTTTACAAATACTCACACACACACACATATATATATATATATATACACACATATATATATATATATATATATATATATAGTACACACAAACACGTATACACATTACGTATACACATTACACATTACGTATACACACCAAGCCAACACGATACAGAGCCAAATATTCCAATTTAATAAATAGCAGCATTATAAAAAAAAACTAAGAAAAAAAAAATACAGCCAGCTTACTTTTGTCTCTGCTGCTGGCAGGCTACAAGTGACACAAGGGATTGACATCCGTAAGTGACAGGAGAGCGAGAGTGAGAGCTCGTCCCTCCACTCATGCACCCTCCGCTGGCTCCACGTTCCACGCTTCTTTGCTCTGCAGCCTGCATGCCCAGTAAATGACTGAGCCGTAGGCTGCACGTTTACTCTCCATTGGACAGCTGAGCCGTTGCGGCTGTCCTTCACTTCTACGCGGTGCCGCGGCTGTAATTAGGTTGTCAGGGCAACCCATGGGGAGCGCAGCGCCGCAGATCGGAGGTCTGATCTGTGTGCGGGCGCAGGGAGCCCTTTTAGGAAGCGGGGGCCTGTGGTGCTTCCCCCCCCCCCGCTCCCCCCTTAATCCGGCTCTGCGCCCAGCGCAATTGCTAACAGAGGAAATCCCGGTCAGCTGACCCTGTGACGTGACCGGGATTTCCTCAGCGGCGCCTCGTCTGAGAGCAGTGCAATGACAAGCGGCCTGTCGGGCCGCTTGTCATTGCACTCTAATGAGGCACAGCGGGCCAGGCACGATCGGTCGCCCCGCGGGCCGCCTGTTGCCCACCCCTAACCTACAGTCATACATGCACTTGTATCATCACACATAGACTACTGTAATGTCCTCTACCTGGGTCTCCCAGCAATAGAATTGCACCGCTTGTAGCTTGTACAGAATGCAGCAGCCAGGCTGTTACCTAACCAGCCCGTTCCTGCCACATAACACCCATTCTCTGCTCCCTTTACCGGCTGCCTGTAAGATGGTGACTCTGTTACATAATCTTACTGACTCTCCCAGCCCTACATGACCAGGGTCCATGGTACCAGAAGCAGCTTCTGCCTCCTTACTGCCCTGCTTTCTTACTTCCACCTGCACATGAAGGACTGTTACCAGCAGTACCAAGAATCCCCAAGCAGTGCTGAGAGGTCAGGAGGAAGACAGGGTGGTGGCACTAGCGCAGTAGCGGGGGCTGCTGGAGGCACTGTCTGTGGGTAATATTGTCCCCAAGCAGCGCTAAGGTGTCAGAGGGGAGACAGGGCAGTGGCAGTAGTGGGGGGAGAAGGGGTGGTGACAATAGTGGGGGGATACAGGGCGGGTGGCAGTAGTGGGGGGAGACGGGGCGGGTGGTAGTAGTGGGAGGAGACGGGGCGGGTGGCAGTTGTGGGGGGAGACGGGGCGGTGACAGTAGTGGGGGGATGCAGGGCGGGTGGCAGTAGTGGAGGGAGACAGGGTGGGTAGCAGTAGTGGGGTGAGACACATAGCGCTGGCAATAGTGGGGGAGACAGGGCGGATGGTCACAGTGCAGTACCAGGGGCTGCTGGAGACAGTAAAGAGGTGTATGGGTCCCGCACAGAAGCCGTTGATAATTAGACCTAATGATGATTATGCTTCCTTATTTCTAATTAATCCCTTGTATGTGTTACTGTTATTTGCTGTGTCAGCCTATATGTGTGTTCTGTGTAATAATCCTGAAAGTAGTGCTGCTACCGATCTCATATAATTTGTAGTAACTTGGAAAAGATGAGATATGAGGTGCACTCTGGAAGCCTATAGGGGGTTAATTAGAGATGAACGCAGATGTGACATCACGCAGCCCCCGGAAAATGGTCCCGGCCCTTCTGTGCTTTAAAGGATATTTTATCCATGTTGTGCAGAGTAAAGTATTTTTTAAGTTTAAAATATAGAGAAAAATCTGTGTATCAAAGATATGAAATAAAGTTGTTTAAAAACAAAAGATTTCCTTTGAGTCTTTTTATGTGTCTGTGTATTATCTTATTTCCAGATAATTGTCGCTATGGTGACAGAAACAATTTCCTGTTAATGTGTCACTTGTATTGTTACTTTTGTGTCCAGCGGGTGGGCTCGGAAATGTTATCCTTTTCCTCGCAGCCCCAGTTGCTGGAGAAAATGAAGGAGGAGCTGTTGACGGGTCACGTTCCGCTTGAGTTGACAATTTTCTCACCAGCAGGTCTTTCCACCTCTGCAGACTTGTGTCCGGGAAGAGAGATACAACGTAGGCTTTAAACCTAGGATCGAGCATGGTGGCCAAAATGTAGTGCTCTGATTTCAACAGATTGACCACCCTTGAATCCTGGCAAAGCGAATGAAGGGCTCCATCCACAAGTATTTCCAGGGAAGACGTTAAGTCTGAGGGACTATGCACAGGCCCAAATGATAATTGTTTTATGATCCTTCTATGTATGAACCAACCGATAGAGGGAATAATCCGAAAGTGTTAATACCAAAGATTAGCTAATCTGGTTGGAGGTGCACCATTAAGCAAATTGCAATGACTGGTTAGGGGGTTTAGAAAAAACGCTAGTGGGCTTATATCTAAAGAAGTCTTAATGTGTGGCGCACTCTTATTTCTTTATGTTTCATGAATAAATTAAAATATAACTTTTTAATTATTTTTATTTAAGATAGGTTTGTCAATAGGCATGACATAAGGCAATTGATTGTCAAATACAGAAGGTTGTGCTGCGCTCAGTCCTATTTGTGATGGTAATGTGCTCGCACCTTAGTGAAATAAAATTGTATCGTTTGTCAGATTGAAGAACAAACTAAGTACTAAACCTACGACCCTTATGAGTATTTGATTGTCAGCCTGGAAAGACAAAAAAATGAATGAAGGATATGAAATAGATTATATTATTATTATCCTTTATTTATATGGCGCCACAAGGGTTCCGCAGCGCCCAATTACAGAGTACATAAATAAATAATCATACAGGAAAACAGCAACTTACAGTTGATGACCGTATAGGATAAGTACAGGGTAATTAAACATAGTTACATCAGCAGATGACACTGGAATAAGTATCAGGTGGCAGAAGACTGCTGGATTTGGTGCAGTTGAAGATTATTAAAGTAAGAAAAGGATAAGCACATGAGGGAAGAGGGCCCTGCTCCTGAGAGCTTACATTCTAAAGGGGAGGGGTAGACAGACAGGGGTGACACAGATGGGGTACATAGAGAGCGTACCTATGTACCAGCACTACCTATGTATGCATAGGCGTGTGCAGCACATTTTATTAGGTGGTGCACCGTCAGAGGGGATGTGTCTACACCACCTTTTGGGCGTGCTGACGGTCAACGCAATATAAAAATATAAAATATCCACCCTTGTACCAATCCTAATAAAGCAGATACATTGTCAGATGTTATGGTGTGCACCAAACACCCCTGATGGCGCTCACTGCAATTACACTGCTCCTCCTCAGCCTGGTCTGGCTCCCCCTCTCTTTCCCCTGCAAGCTGCAGCAGCTTACTTACAAGTCAGTCACTCACTGACACTGACAGTCGCAGACTAGTACTGCTGCTGCTGCTGGAAAAACGAGTGTCGTGTCCATGCTGCTGCCGACCGCCGTATTGAATTTGTCTTCTTAAGAGGAACGCTGGCTGCATGCTGATCCTCATCAGTGGCTGACGTTGGCATAGCATAGGAGAGAGGTGTGTATGTGGCAGATGTGATGGGTGGGCGTGCGAGCAGCCTGACTTAATCACATCACATCACGCTGTTTTTGTACATGGAGGTGTAGCCGGGAGTTTGAAAGCCGGTGGCAGTGGCACCCTTGATTAAACCAGGTGTCCGGTCAGTAATGTAGTCCTGACAAGGTGCAGTGCAGAGGGGACAGTAATCAGCCTGCGTGGCGATCGCTGCATCAGGCATGTGAGATCAGGGTGCCAGAAATTATGGGGTGCCTGTGCGCACCAGGTACCCCCCCTGCGCACACCGATGTATGTATGGGTATATGGGTAGAGCAATAATTGATATAAGCAAGTAAAATATAAAAACACAGGTTTTTTTAATCAAATTTATGAGATCCTTTCACAATGGGAGTTTGATCTCAGAAAAAAACTGTTTTAATGCTGCGCCCTGCAGAGCATTACTACTGCATACAGCCCAAGTGCTCCCTGGAGAGCGTTACTACTGCATACAAACTAAGTGCTCCCTGCAGAGCGTCACTACTGCATACAACCTAAGTGCTTCCTGCAGAGCGTTACTGCATACAACCTAAGTGCTCCCTGCAGAGCGTTACTACTGCATACAACCTAAGTGCTCCCTGCAGAGCGTTATTATTGCATACAACCTAAGTGCTACCTGCAGAGCGTTACTACTGCATACAACCTTAGTGCTCCCTGCAGAGCGTTACTGCATACAACCTAAGTGCTCCCTGCAGAGCGTTATTACTGCATACAACCTAAGTGCTCCCTGCAGAGCGTTATTACTACATACAACCTTAGTACTCCCTGCAGAACGTTACTACTGCATACAACCTAAGTGCTCCCTGCAGAGCGTTATTACTGCATACAACCTTAGTGCTCCCTGCAGAGCGTTACTACTGCATACAACCTAAGTGGCCTTTTCTGGTAACCACTATGTCTTACAATGACCACTTTGTTACTACCCGTAGCGTATCACACAATAAGACAGTGTTACTACCTATACTGTATAACAGTGGGATCGTTCTCACAGGCACAAAGAAACATAGATGTACAATTCAGCACATATTTACTAATATTGGTATTGAGAGGAAATGTTTTCCTATAACAAGTATATCATTGTAAAACCCTGTACCAGAGCAGAATCCTCAATCACATGTGTTACCCATTCAGTACATATATAAATTGATAACTGATCACATCACAAAGATCTGCACATGGAATAAAACAAGATTGTTGGTAATAAAAGATGTTCTCCTGTGACTGAGCATATCATGTGTAACCCTGTAACAGAGCACAGTTCTCTAAGGCATGCATATCCAATTCTACACATTTGTATCACTTCTGTGACAATATTGTTATTGAGAAGGGATATTCCCTGTAACAAGGTATACAATATGAAACCCTGTCACAGAGCGAGGTATACATTATATTATCCCAAGGTTAGTGCATACATAATGTCCAGCTTTCTGCCTGTTTCATTACAAAGGCCTGCTAAGTTGTCCCAACATGTATCTACACAATACTATTGCCAATCACTGAGTGACGCCTGATATAAATATAAATCAGTCAGATAACGAGTAGTAACCAGTGACTAGTAATGACGTCTGTATGCAATGACTCCACAAATCAGGAGAACCACCTTTCTGTATCTCCAGCACCTGCTACAGAAATATAACATCTGAAGAATGAATGAGGTTGGGGAGAGAGTAGCAGCCTGTAATAATGATAATATATGCTGTTATATAAACAGTGCTATAACCATTCTTCTGATAGAGATCCTTCCTCTGATAGATATAAAGAAGCTCTGGTGTATATAGGCTGAATCCCTCTTCTACTTTTATCCCATGTGCCGTGGGGCAGTGACTGGGAACAATGAGAGCAGGGAAAGCACCAGCACCAGAGCAGAAGGAAAGAGAAAGTGCAGCAGCTTCTGCTGTCCCGGGATCAGTCGCTTCCTCCCCTGTTGCGGGTACACATTGCAGAGGAGGTGAGCGGTGTCCCGGGAATGAGAGAACCGCTCTGAGTACCTGTAGCGCTGTGCAGAGAGCGGTGTCAGTACCGCTAGGAGACCTGTAATGCTGCGCTGGGAGCCGCTCGAGAGCACAGACGCCGGGTCAGGTATGAAATCCACACACCCGGAGACAGTGTACGTCTGAGCTTCCGATGACGTACGTTTCATGTTTGCTTGATCACATTGGTGCCTGGGTTTTACAATGATATACGTGTTATAGGAAAACATTTCCTCTCAATCCCAATATTATTACATATGTGCTGAATTGAACATATATGTTTCTTTGTGCCCCTGAGAATGATCCCACTGTTATACATTATAGGTAGTAACACTGTCTTAACGTGTGATAAGCTACGGGTAGTAACAAAGTGGTCATTGTAAAACATAGTGGTTACCAGAAAAGGCCACTTAGGTTGTATGCAGTAGTAACGCTCTGCAGGGAGCACTTAGGTTGTATGCAGTAGTAATGCTCTGCAGGGAGCACTTAGGTTGTATGCAGTAGTATCGCTCTGCAGGGTGCAGCTTTAAAAGAGTTTTTTTCTGAGCTCACAATCCCATTGTGAAAGGATCTCATAAATTTGATAAATAAAACCTGTGTTTAAATCCCTTTTCTATTTCACTTGCTTATATCAATTATTGCTCTACCCATATACCCATACATAGGTAGTGCTGGTCTATACATTATTTTATATCTTTCATTAATTTTTGTCTTTCCTAGGCTGACAATCAATTACCTTATGTCATGCCTATTGAAAAATCTATCTTAAATAAAAATAATAAGTTATGTTTTCATTTATTCTTGAAACAAAAAAGAGTGCGCCACACATTAAGGCTTCTTTATATATAAACCCTCCATCCACAATTCCCACATACTTAATGGAATCGCTCCGTCTTAGCTCCTACTTCAATTTCTTCAGCTGCTTCTGTAAAAGCCTGATGAGGGGAATGACCTGACTCAAGCTGGCAGTGTCTGAACTGACTTCACGTGTGGCAAGTTTGAAGGGTTTGAGAACCTTGCAAAACACAGAAATCATTCTCCATTGCGCTTGAGTCAGGTGTATTCCCCCTCCTTTGCTTATATCATAGGTGGATGTGTTGGTTTGAATGGCCTTTTGCTGCTCCTCCATCCTCTGAAGCATATAGAGTGTTGAATTCCCCTCGTTACCACCTCTTGCTTCAGCTGATGGCAGGGCATGTTCACGAGTGTTTGCTGGCGCTCCAGTCTTTGGCACACAGTGTCTGAATGTCGAAAGTGCCCCACAATTTTTTGGGCCACCAACAGCATCTCCTACACGCCCCTGTCGTTTTTAAAAAAATTCTGCACCACTAAATTAATTGTATGTGCAAAACATGGGACGTGCTGGAATTTGCCCAGATGTAATGCACGCACAATATTGGTGGCATTGTCCGATATCACAAATCCCCAGGAGAGTCCAAGTGGGGTAAGCCATTCTGCGATGATGTCCCTCAATTTCCATAAGAGGTTGTCAGCTGTGTGCCTCTTATGGAAACTGGTGATACACAGCGTAGCCTGCCTAGGAACAAGTTGGCATTTGTGAGATGCTGCTACTGGTGCCGCTGCTGTTGTTGCTGCGGGAGGCAATTCATCTACCCAGTGGGCTGTCTGTCATGTAGTCCTTAGTCTGCCCTGCTCCACTTGTCCACATGTCCATGGTTAAGTGGACACTGGGTGCAACCTCATTTTTAAGATAGTAATTTTTATTGAGAATGATCAATAACCAAAGTAATCAAAGTAATATTGTACATACACAGGTACAGGTCAAGATAAAGAACTAGCAGATGAGAATTTGTCCTCATAGCATTATAGAATTATAACATTAAGACATTGTCGATTAATGTTAGAATGAAATATACAGTTCTATGAAAATATAGCATATATATATATAACAGAGGATAGTAACATTCATCCTGTGGAAATTGAAACGTGTGTGTGATCATTCCCTTTTTTTTTTTCCCAGCTATAATATATAAACTACACAAAAACCGAGAGAAAACTTGGTAGAAATAAAAATAAGAAGGATAAGAAAAGTAAAAGAAAGAGAGAAAGTGTAAGAGCAAGAGGGGAAAGTTGAGAAAGTCCCAGATAAGGAAACAGGAGGTTGGCTGTAAGACTAAGCAAAGATGATAACAGAGGGAGTGGTAGAGGTATTAGCAATATGAGCTTTAGCAGAGTCCGGGGATGAGTAAAGAACGCGTGAGATACCTCGGGGACCATACGTTGTGGAATTGGCCCACTGTGTTGTTCCTTAAACTAGTAATATATTCCATATTGGTTATATAATTAATCTTAGTCATCAATAATGCCTTGGAGGGGGTTTGTGATCCTTCCAGCATTTAGCGATCAGACATTTAGCCGCCATGCAGAATTGCATAACAAGCCTATCTTGGGATTTGGGCAGTGACGGTATGGGGGCTTGAAGTAAAGCAATTTCTGGAGAGAGATCCGTTATGTCTGCAAGATTGAGCTATAAGCGCTCCAACTGTGGTCCGGAAGGGGCGAATAGAGGGACAGGTCGACCACACGTGGAAAAAAGTGCCCGCGCCTCTCCACAAAGTCTCCACCATAAATTCGAGGTCACAGGGAAAATGGAATGAAGTCTGGAGGGGACTAGATACCATCTGGTATAAACTTTGTAACATGTCTCCCTAAGTGCCACACTACTGGAGGCTTTAGCAGTGCACAATCTAATTTTCTCCCATTGTTCGTCTTCTAATGGATGGGAAAGATCTGATTCCCAGGCTAATTCGTGGGGTTCACGGGGAGGAGGATCTGGAGCCAAAACAGAGTTATAAATTGTGGAAATATTCCCCTTTTTGCCAATTGAAAGCAGACACATATGTTCGAAGGCGGTGGGCGATCTCAAAAGAGTAGTTTTAAGTTGTGATTTAAGAAAGCTAAGAATTTGAATATAATGGTAATGACACGAGGATGGAATACCGAGGCATTCTTGAAAATCTCCAAAAGAGGTCGGTGCAGAGTGACCCTTAACATGGATAAATCTCGTGACACCCTGGGATTGCCATGGGGCTGCCATGTGTCGGTCACTGCCTGGAGGGAAGGTGGGGTGACCCCAGATAGGTGACAGAGGTGAGGGGTATGAAGAAAGATTATAATTGATGCAGAGTTTGTCCCACAGTCCGAGGGTGAATTTAACCGTGGGGACTGAATAGGCAGAGGCTGGTCTGCAGGACCTGGGTAGCCACAGTAGGGAGTCCAGGGGGATACCCTGAAATATAGAGTTCTCAATATCAACTCATTTTCTGATCCCTCGGGGGGGATGCCAGGACACTATGTGGTTAAGTTGACAGGCGTTAAAATAAACCTGAAGATTGGGGTATCCCAAACCGCCTGAGGTTGCACTCTTGGTCAATATGGTTCGTCTTAAACGAGGTTTACGATGAGCACAAATGAATTTGTGACACACTGTTTGCAGGGAGGCCAGTGTTACTCTGGACACCATTGTCGGGATGGTTTGGAACAGATAAAGGATACGGGGGAGGAAATTCATTTTTAGGGCGTAAATCCGTCCAATCCATGAGATGTACAACCGGTCCCATTTATCTAAGTCATGCTTAAGCGTTTTAATTATAGGAACATAGTTAGCCTGATAGAGGCTAGTATAGGATTTAGTGATATATATGCCCAGGTATTTTATGGCCGAGGGCCTCCAGAAAAAAGGGAAAGAAGAGGTCAAGGTCAAGCTAGTATGAGAAGAAACGTTAAACGCGAGGGCCTCTGATTTGGTATGATTTATTTTATAACCAGAGAGGGAACCGTACAAAAGTAGTTCTTTCTGTAGGTTAGGAAGAGAAATCAAAGGGTTAGAAAGAGTCACGAGCACGTCATCTGCAAACAGATATTTTATACGAGCTCTGCCCCTCAGTAATACTCTTAATGTCAGCATTGAGTCTAATACGGGCTGCAAGAGGTTCGATACATAAGGCGAAAAGTAGGGGTGAGAGAGGGCAACCCTGACGAGTGCTGTTCTTTAAACTAAACTGGGGTGAGCTTAATCCATTAGTCAGAACCATAGATGAGGGGTTAGAATAAAGGGCCGCTACTGCAGTGATGAAATGACCATGAAGACCAAACGTAGATAATGTAGAAAACCAAAAAGGCCAAGAGATGCGATCAAACGCCTTCTCGGCGTCAAGCGCCAGAGCAATCGCTGGTGTTTTCGTTGCGTTAATTTGGTGAATTAAGTTAACAATACGTCTGGTGTTATCTGAGGCCTGGCGGCCGGGAATAAATCCCACTTGATCAGGGTCTATTAATGACGTCAACACAGTATTCAGGCGAGATGCCAGTACTTTGGCAAAAAGCTTGAGCTCGGTATTTATCAAAGAGATGGGTCTATAATTTGAGCAATATGAGGGGTCCTTACCGGGTTTCGGAATAACTATAATACGAGAGGTCGTGGAATCAGTGTGAAAAAGGGTGCCCTGCATTATCTTATTAAATAAAGAGACCATATGAGGGATAAGCTGAGGAGCGGAAGTTTTGTAATGCACCATCGGGTAGCCGTCTGGGCCATGAGCCTTAGAAGGTTTTTGGGTTTTCAGTGCCGCTTCAATCTCCTCAGCAGAAATATCAGCATTGGGAGCAGAGTTAGCTGCATCATCTAACCGAGGAAGGGCGCATGAATCTAGATATTGTTGAACCTGATCGGCGAGTGCCGAGGGGTCGGTCGGGGGGTCAAGATTATAGAGTGCTCTGTAATAATCAGAGAAAATACCATTAATTTTCTTAGGGTCGTAGGTAGCGCTACCCGAGGGTTCTCTAATAGTATGAATGGCTTGATTAGCTTTTTGGCACGTAGGCAATTAGCCAACAAAGTATGAGCCTTGTTGCTTTTGTCGTAAGATGATTGATTAGCCCAGCGAAGTGAGCGCTCAATGTTCTCAGCCAAAAGAGATTGTAGGTCATCACAGGTCTTAGAAAGGTCGGCTAGTATTTTCTTAGAATGTGTGCGTTTGTGTTCCCTATCTAGTTTTGCAATGGTGTCGGTTAATAAAGCAATTTGCGTTTCCTGATTTCTCCTACGGCGGGACGCAAATTGGATTATGGATCCTCTAATCACCGCCTTATAGGCCTCCCATATTGTGGCTAAACCGCATTCGCCCTCTACATTGACATCGAAATATTCCTGAATCCTAGTTTTAATTAAGTCCTGAAATTTAGGGATCTTCAATAGGGTTTTGTTAAGTCTCCATGTCGGTCTACCGTCAGGGATATCAAATATATCAAAAGTCGCAGCCAAAGCCGCGTGGTCAGTCCAAGTAAGCGGGACTATCGAGGAAGCGCGTGCCGTCTGGGAGAGAGGTGCACAGCTTAGGAACATAATGAAAACAGAAATTATTCCCCCTCACAGCGCTGGTAATCAGCTGCTCAACTCCATACCCAGGTACCAACACCTGTAGTTAACACTGCACAAAAAAGAGATTTGGAGAGGAGTGTACAGCGCTGAAAAACCCTTAAAATCCGGATAGTGTCTATATATAAAAAACAAAAAGGATTATTCTATCCTTTGTACATAAAAATGGGCAGTAATACAAGCTCTAACAAATAGCTTAGTGGATAATTAGTGAAAAAGCATATGATATAGAGAGCATTAATTAGAGCAGTTGGTAATCGTTATGCAAACTTCTATCCTTTGTACATAAAAATGGGCAGTAATACAAGCTCTAATAAATAGCTTAGTGGATAATTAGTGAAAAAGCATATGATATAGAGAGCATTAATTAGAGCAGTTGGTAATCGTTATGCAAACTTGATATCCAGCTGATTGTCAGTAGTGAGATCGGTTTAAACAGAATCTCTGTTTTTTGCTGTGCTCACTGTGAAACTGACACTCACTTTAAAAAAACCAATACCGTTCACTGAAAGGTATCTTTGTATTCCTTAATCCCATCTGGTGTCATCAGGATTCAGGACTCCAACAGACCAATCACAAATGGATAAAAAGAAGTACCCCTTAGGGAATTTATTCACAAAGACGTAACAAATTTTTCTTTAAAAAAGAAGGAGAACACGGAACGCATACCCGCTCCCAGACAGAGGCTGTGCTTCACCACTGAGATGTCCGGAATATCTCAGTCCGCTGTAACGGCAAACAGCCTCAGGCGTGCGGGTAAGTTGCGGCTCTCTCCTGGATCAGCTCCCACGTCACTACAGCATCAACCGGTTTCGGGGGTCCGCCCCCTTTCTCAAGAAAGGGGGCGGACCCCCGAAACCGGTTGATGCTGTAGTGACGTGGGAGCTGATCCAGGAGAGAGCCGCAACTTACCCGCACGCCTGAGGCTGTTTGCAGTTTAGGAACATATCAATGTGAGAATACTCAACATGCAGATTGGAGTAAAAAGTGTAGTCCCTAGTGGTCGGATTAAGAAAGCGCCAGACATCAAACAGACCAGCCTCGGCCATGCCTCTGTGTAGTACAGAAGAGTGTGGGGTTCGTCCACTGCGCAAGGGGCCGGAATTATCCATATATGTGAGAGCCATATTGAAATCTCCACCAACAAGTGTCTTACCCCGTCTATATGAGTAGAGGTCTTGGAAGAACTTGCGAAAAAATTTGGATTGGGCCGTATTTGGAGAGTATAGATTAGCCAATGTAACCTCCTGGTGTCCAATTTTACCTCTCACCATTACATAACGGCCTTCAGTGTTGCATTTACAGTCTAGGAACTGGAAAGTAATGGATCCTCTGATTAAAATAGCAACCCCATTTCTTTTCGCTGCATTATTGGAGTACCAGGCCATGGGAAATCATTTAGACATCAGTGAGGGATGGGAGGCTGATTTCAAATGTGTCTCCTGTAGAAAAATCACGTCACCTTTCAAAGTTTTGAGAGATCTGTGGAGATGAGAACGTTTCTGGGGTGTATTCAGCCCCTTTACATTGATGGACAGACATGTTAGCGGCATGGCTAAAGAGAGAGAAGGGGGCAATCCACAGGAAACTGATGGGGCCCCGAACTCTGCTAAAATAGGTGAGAGAGAGAAGAAAAAAGAGAGAAAAAGAAAAAATAATAGAAGTGTTTAATCCTATACACAAACAACTATATAAGATATATAGATCTAACTATCTATAAATGCAGGTATATCATTGTACATACGAACTATAACAAGAACCTAGAAAAGGAGGCGAGAAAGAAAAGACAAAAAAGTAGACGTAGTATCCCAAAGGCAGGATACCCGACTACTAAGATTGAGCTCTAAAAAAAAAGGAAAGAGCTCACTGGTGGGATACAAATGCAATGAAATAGAGGAGGGTATTAGCCCTATATTCTTAGGTATAGCTCTAATCCCTAGAGACTGGGGGAGGAAGTGTCAAGCCAAGGCACTGACACCCCCCACCCAAAACTAATCGTAAATAGAGAGAATGGGCCGTCCAGCACCATAGAGGAACCTATAGTAGAGGCAGGACAGTCCAATACAGAGAGAACCAGATGAAAAAAAAAAGATAACCAGATATTAGACATAAGACAGTCTCAAAGTAGTAATAATATCAGAGCAATGGCATTGTCGCTGAGCTGACCGCTAACTAGAGACGGGTCCCTGGGTATCGGGGCAGGGATCAATCTTAAGGCCCATTTATAGGGCAGTGTATCCGGTCCACCGGTCAGGACTGCAAGATAAAAGTACAACAACACAAGAAGTACATATATCCAGCCAATAAGAACTGTGCAGAAGTTAAGTAAAGGAGCAGTCATATCTGAAACAGCATCTAAAATGGAGGCAGCACAACACTTGAGTAAGAATATGAAAAAGATTAGTTAAACTATACGGTATCAAAACTCAAATGTAAACATAAATTGAAACAGAAGGGTCTTCACTTCTGAGAAGTAGTAGTAGGAGACAGTTGTAGTTTGTCTCCGTCTTCAGGGGAGCGGACGATATGAGCTTTGCCATCAATCTCCACAATCAGACGAAAAGGAAAACCCCAACGATACTTGTAACCGTTGTGGCGCAGTGTAGACAGAACAGAACGTAGGTCACGCCGTTTAGCAATAGTCACTGGTGACAAATCCTGGTAAATCTGGATCCGTGATTCTTCCAATAGAGTTGAAGTGGAATTCCTGCATGCCGTGGTAATGCTGTTCTTAGTCTTGAATGACAAAAACCGAAGAATAACATCACGGGGAGGATCAGAGTCCCTTGGTTTAGGCCGCAGGGCGCGGTGGGCTCTCTCTATCAGGATGGCGGATTCCGAGAGAGACGGGACTAAATACAGAAACAATCGTTTGAGGTATGGTTCCAGTTCGGAGGCCGGAATGGATTCAGGGACATTGCGAATGCGTAAGTTATTCCGCCTCTCGCGATTTTCGCTATCCTCAACTTTATCTTTAAGGAATTCCAACTCGCCAGATAGGTAGCTCATGTCCTCGCCCACTTGTTTGTGGAATTCCCGTTGGTTTTCCACCCGTGATTCCAGTGAGCTGGTGCGAGAGTCCAAGGCCGCCAAGTCGGTCTTCAGCTCACCGATCGCTGATTGGAGAGCGGTGGTGAAGGAATTTTTAAGGTCCAATATCATACTCTGAAGGGATTGAATATCCTCTTTGGTTAAGGGTGAATCTTTCGGATCCATGTTAGGGGAGGACAATAGCGAAGACGGAGACAAATTTTCAGCCGTTTTTTCCCGGCGCAAAAAGTGTGAAATATCTTGCGAGGCTCCTGTTTTCTTTGCTAGGGTGTTCGCTCTGCTCATAATATCTGGTGAAATAGAAGTGCCAGCTTAGGGATAGATTACAATAAAGGTCTGCCAGGGTGTTACGTGCTCATCAGTTGAATTGGGTAGGGGGGTGGTCAGGCATTTGTGTTTTCACATCATTCGAAAGGACCTAGGTCCCAACATTTCGTTAAAACTAAGAGAGGAATCCACAGGAGAGCGTCCTGAATCACTACACACCGTGTCGGGAGTAGGTGAGGTGCAATATAAGAGTTAACAGCAGGGGGCTTTGAGGGTTAAATCTGAGAGAATGCACTGTACATGCAAAAAGAGAGAAATATGGGGTAGGAAGCCTCAGTGCAGTGCTTGCAGGTGGTTATCTGCAGAGAGCTCAAGGGATGATGCAGTGTCTCACTGTAATATAGAGCCTGCTGTCCAGCAAGCACCTCAGGAGCAGCACAATTCAAAGGAGCCTGCTCTGCCACCTCCAAGATGGCCGCCGTCAGCTCCAGGAGTCCCTGCACCGTCTACCTCTGTCAACGATCAGCAGGATCAGAGGCCAGCCCGTGCCCCCACCGACTCCAGCAAGGTCCCTCCGGCAAGCACAGGCCACTAACGGGCCGCTCGTACGAGCGCGGCGCCCGCACCTCACACTTCGCCACAACCAAAATGGACTCCGCCACCAGATCCCCGCGGCTCGGCCCGGCTCAGCCAGCACACCACGGCTCCAGGGGCTCCCACCGCCACCTCGTCTGCTCAGTAAAGGCTCCCAGGTAGGATGTCTGCAGTGGGGTAGGTCGAAAAGCGTTGTGCGGTGCCTGGTGGTCGTAGGAGCGCGGGCGGAGGGCTCCCAAATTTAGGCCCCGGCTTCAACGTAAAGGGGTCCAAGAGGGCTTTTTCAGCAGGAGCTCCCCTGGGACACTTCCTTTCAGTTCAGGCCACAAGCCACCGTGCAACCTCATTTTTAAGGACACTGAGGACACTTTTCTTAATGTCCCTGTACAGTCCGGGAATCGCTTGCCTAGAGAAGTGGAATCTAGATGGGATTTGGTACAGGGGACACAGAATGTCCATCAACTGTCTAAATCCCACTTCACTAATGGCGGATACTGGATGCATGTCTACCACCAGCATAGTTGTTATGACCTCAGTTATCTGCTTTATAACAGGGTGATTGCTGTCATATTTAATCTTCCTTGCAAAGGACTGTTGGACAGTCAATTGCTTAGTTGAAGCAGTACAAGTGGTCCTTCGACTTCCCCTCTGGGATGACGATCGACTCCCAGCAGCAGCGGCAGCAGTAGGCGTACCACCCAAGGATCCTCTGGAAGAATCCCGATTAGGAGAGGACTCGTCAGTCATCCCAATGACATGGCCTGCAGAAACACTGACGTTCCTGACTAAGGAGGAAATTGACATTGAGTGAGTTGGTGGTGTGGCTTGCAGGAGCTTGGGTACAACAGGAAGAAGGGATTTAGGGGTCAGTGGACTACTTATGCTCTTACCCAAAGTTTCTGAACTTGACAATGACTTCTGATGAATGTGCTGCAGGTGATGTATACGGGTGTTCCTAGGTGGTTAAAATACTTGCCCCTACTTATTACGGATTGACAAAGGCAACACTTGGCATGACACCTGCTTTCCGTATTTGTGGAGAAATTATTCCACACCGAAGAGGTGGCTTTTTTGGTATTTTGCCCAGGTATGATAATGGGTTTTCTCATCCCACGGACAACAACTGTTTCCACTGGTGCCTTATTCAAACAAACCACATCACCCTCAGAATCCTCATCGTCAACTTCCTCCTGTCACGAACCGATCATTCACCACTGTGGGTTCTGGGGTCTGTCCGTTGCCAGCACGGTTGCTCCCAGTGCTGTGTGGCTGTGTGGGGATGCGGTGTGGTCAGCAGCAGAGGTGATGTAGGTTCTGGGAGCTGGGAGTGCGGGGACCGAATGCTCCGCTGTGTGTCTGCAGTATAGGAGGTGGCCATGTTGGAGACCAAATGAGTACCTATGAGCACTTGTGAAACACCTGTGGGTAAGTGTTAGCCAATCCTGTGCTTGTGCTGCCTTTAAGTAGGCTGGGATTATGTTACTCTGAGCCAGTGCTTTGTTGTATGTACTCTATGCCCTAGCTCTGTGCTTTCTCTGTGATATCCTGTGTGGTTCCAGTGGTCCTGATATCGCCTCCGCTCCCAGGGGTCTGCCTGCAGCCTTCACCACAAGAGATCCACCAGCTCCCTGCTGTGCTGTCAGTAAATCGCTCTCCAAGTGGCAACAAGTGGATTCCCGGAGCCCTGTGAGAAGTTTCCCTGTTTGTTCCGTGACTGCCTGCATCAATCATACAGTCTGTGGAAGTTTCTACCTAATCCTGATCCTAGTTCTCTCATCATCCAGTTGAACTCATTATTCACCATTGTTATCTGCTGCAGCTTCACAGTGCTTCAAGTATTATCTTCACAGCCTGCAAGTATTCTTTTCAGTATTGTATCTTCATTGTTGCTTCATTCAAGGACAATTCTTCACAACCTTCCAGTTTAACCTTTAAGCTTCTGTACAAGTCTCTACAGTTATTAATTTATGTCTACAATATCCAGTTAACACTCCTTACAGTTTGGGACCAATCATTGCTTCATTTGGACAATTCTTCATTCATTCTCAAGCCTGTTTGAATTCAGTTGTATGAACATTTCTTCTATGCATCTATAATACTGTTCCTACTTATTATTATACCATTCATTGCAGTACGTCAGTTTACATTCGGTGACTCATGATTGTCATTTAACTCATTATTGGAATAATTCTCCTGAAATAAATATATGAAACTGAACTTTCCTCGTCCTCCCTGTTTTCACCTTACTCCAGCACCTACACCTTCGGTTGGTCCAGGGTTAACGGATTGACAAAAACAGTGGGCCCTGACACCTATTCAGAGCCAGCTACACCTACATCCTCCTCATCCTGGTGTACGTCTACAGTGTTATCCTCAATCTCAATATCAGCAACTGGACTGGCAGTGCTCTTCCCAGCACTTGCAGGGGGCGTGCAAATGGGCGTAGGAGCCTCCTCTTTCCATATAGTCTTGGGAAGTTCAGTCCTAGACATCACAACCGCGGACACACTTGGACTCTCCTTGGGGATTTGTGATATCTCTGAACGCACAAATGTTTTTTCCTGTGTTTTAACAAGCTTCATTTTTTACATTTTTCAAGAGAGAGGAGGGCTTCCATCCTCATGAGAAGATGAGCCACCAGTCATGAACATAGGCCAGGGCCTTAGCCTTTCCTTGCCACTTCGTGTCGTGATTGGCATATTGCCAATTTTATGTTTCTCGTCAGATAATTTCTTTTTTTTCTGATTATTAATTTTTGCTTCTTGCTTTTTACACGCCCTCTATGACATTGGGCATCGGCCTTAGCAGACGACGTTGATGGAATTAAATCGTCAATGTCATGACTGATGGTAGCAGCAGCTTCAGCACTATTACTAGGAACTGGAAGTGGTTCCTGATCTTCCACTATTTTTTCCTCCAAATTGTTCTCCATTTCACAGGACAGCACACCTTTATTACAACACACAGAACAGTGCCCCTTTATTTTTATAGCACCCCTGTATACTTACAGTATAGAGAGCCAGTGTATTGTTACTTGAACAGCAACACCCCTATATTTTACAGCATTCAGCAGTGTGCTTTTAATTTTTAACAACTGCACCCCTGAATTTTTATAACATACTGGGCCAGCAGCACCCCTATATTTTCCAGCATACAGGAGGACAGTGCCCTTACACCCTGTACAACACAGTGACAGCCAGGACAGCAACACCCATGTACAGCTGCAGCACATGAAACACCAGTGACAGGACAGCACCCCTAACACAGCACAGGTACACCACAGTGACGGCAGCAGCACCCCTACAGAGCACACACTGACCCCACCCAATGCCACCACCCACAGAGAGAGACAGGGGTCTGTCTCCCTCACTCTCCAAGTCTGGAGTGAAAATGGCGGAGACATGTGGATGTTTATATGGAATCCAAATCCCGCGGGAATCTGACAGTGGGATGATGATGTTTTGCCTCATTCTGGTTTCCAAGTTTGGCTGGAAGTCCCGAGCCAGACTCGGATCCAGGCTCAGAGCGTGAAGTTCGGGGGGTTCAGTTCTCAGGGATCCAAACCCGCTCATATCTAATAATAATGTGTAATAAACATTACGCTGTGTAATAATGTGTAATGGGCATTACGGTGTGCAATAATGTGTAATGGGCATCACGCTGTGTAATAATGTGTAATGGGCATTACGGTGTGTAATAATGTGTAATAAGCATTACGGTGTGTAATAATGTGTAATGGGCATTACGGTGTGTAATATTGTGTAATGGGCATTACAGTGTGTAATAATGTGTAATGGGCATAACAGATGTGTAATGATGTGTAATGGACATTACAGTGTGCAATAATGTGTAATGGGCATTACAGTGTGTAATAATGTGTAATGGGCAATACAGTGTGTAATAATGTGTAATGGGCAATACAGTGTGTAATAATGTGTAATGGGCATAACGGTGTGTGATAATGTGTAATGGGCATAACGGTGTGTAATAATGTGTAATGGGCATAACGGTGTGTAATAATGTGTAATGGGCAATACAGTGTGTAATAATGTGTAATGGGCATAACAGTGTGTAATAATGTGTAATGTGCATAACGGTGTGTAATAATGTATATTGGGCATTATGATGTGTAATAATGTGTAACGGTGCTGGAGATAAGTTTCTATTTTTCAGCTGGAAGCTCATGTTGTTTGTGCGCGTTAAGCACACCAGTGCTGACAGGAGTATACCGGTGTATGAACAGAGAGGGATGCAAAGCAAACGAACTCACAGACAGACATGGGAGTATAACATAACATACACAGAAGGTGATGGAATAACTAATAAACACAAAGTGAACAAAGAAGCTTGAAGGCTCAGGAATTGGGTGTCTCCCTAGTGTCAGGAATGCTCAGATGGAATAGAGCGGACAATGAGGCGAGATGTAGTGATTTAACATGTGGAGCACCCGAAATGATGTTGCTAAGAGCAACAGAAGGAACCCTAAAGGGTTACCAACGGGTGTGGAAATAAACTCCTTGGTCAGAGATAGAAGTATAGACACAAGGACAGTATCCACAATCCTAACCCCCACTTGCAGGGCACAGGTTCAGCTTACTGCCACTAAACTGACACCTGGACGCCCTGCACAGTGAGAGAGGCAGGCAGGTCTGAGAGTACAGCCGCAAATCTGCTGGGATCACAGAATAGCAAAAGAACCCCAGCAGGTTAAACAACTGACTCCAGTCTTACTGCTAGGTCCGGATTGGCAGAATGATGTACCGAATCCCAAGGCCTATTTGTAGTAAGCAACAAGTAAATACAAAGTAACACAGCACTAGCGAACTCTCTGGAACTGACTAACAAACAAAGATTCAGCAGCACCTGCCTAGCCTGAGAAGATGGTTTATATAGCAGGTGCTGTCCACGCCCCACTCAGACCTCACAGACTGTGAGCACAAAACCAGCGCGGATTCCCTGCCGTGCAGAGCCTGTAACCACTGCACAGTAAAAACCCGGACCGGAGTATCAGCTGCGCTCAGGTTACTTCGCTAACACTTGCCTCCCGGTTGCCATGGCGATGTGGCAGCACAGAGCAGGAGATCCTAACAGTGCGTTACTATACAGGTTGTATGACACAGGTGTGTACATTACACTAGTACTTTGTAGTTAACTTGTGTGTAATATTTTTCCCACAAATATATCAGCAGAGAAATATCGCAAATTCTAGTCTGGATTAATTGAATTGTATCACGAGAACGAGTGCCTGTGGTGTGTAATAAGCGTGGACTATGCCAAGAGGACACAGAGGAATCGGGCATATGACCAGATGATCAGATACAGTAGAGCCAGGAACAGCTAACAGTGTTTTTGTAGGATTACAAGAAGTACATGTATTCACAATGTTCAGGAGACGGGACGGATGAGGTTTACAAGCCAACGCTGTGGTATTATGACCTCATGAAAACCACTTTGGAGCAAGAGACAAGGATAAGGTCACAGTGTAATCTGGATCCGGATTCTCCCACTCTTGTGGAAGAGGAGGCATCGGAGATTCTGGATCTGGTAAGTACATACACATTTTTATTGTATTGTACCCACACATTTTTACATGGAGTTAATTTTTGCTTTATATTGCTGGATATTACACCGGAGCTGGAAGTGAAGCCTTCCATGAGCGAGACAACTGAAGTGGACGACCCAACCCCACAGCCATGACCCCCGAAACAGCGGAGGTCATCCGGAAACCCACTTCTGCGCCACCCAGCTCACAACAGTTTTTTTGACTCTCGCCGAGGAGGTTCTTAATAGGCCCCCGGACTTGGAGCAATCGTTTGGCAATTACATCATGGTGGAAATGTGACTGATGAAGGAGGATCAAAAGAAGATCTACAAGCGTCTGGTTCTTGATGCTACCTCATTCACAAATGACAAATCTCTTGTTGAGGTGCGTGAGATAACACTTGGGATAAGGTTGGTTTATTATCCTCCCTGCGCTATCGCCCCTCGGTGTCTAATGTTGTAGATTTCTTGATAAAAGTAACATTTCTTGATACAAGTAAATGACTTAATCTGTTTGCTACTAGATGTCACATGTTACACATAAATCCCCGCTGTTCTTGCAGTCTGGGTTGAACATTGCATGTGACTATGTAACAGAAGACTATATTATGTTCCTCCAATAAGTGTGAATGGAATAAAATAGTCTCATCTTGTGCCTGTATTCTGTATAATGTATTATTCCTATCAGAAAGATGTTACCTGGGTGTTATATATATAGTTACTGGGATACTAGTGGGCTTAGAGAGTGTTTGATCCCAGGATGTAAAGATATTATCTTCATATACAAATTATGGATCGTACTTCATTGTCCTGGTTGAGGCCTTTGGGTGTTTGGGTCACCATGTGGATTATCATACGCAGGTCCTCCCTGTTGATGGTGTGTATGTAGTCACCCCCTCTCCAGGTTTTCTTAACCTCCTTCAGTCCTGTGACCTTGAGTAGTTTGGGATTTGATTCATGATGTTCTTTGTAATGTAAGGAAAGTGGATGTTCTTCCAAACCTTTTTTTTATATTCCGTATGTGTTCATTTATTCTCATTTTGAGTGGCTGTATAGTCCTTCTGTTATGCACACCAGTGCCTGCAGGAAAGTACTGGTGTCAGAACTGTTATGCACTCCAGTGTCTGCAGGAATGTACTGGTGTTTGAACTGTTATGCAAAACAAATGGACTCACAGACAAACTGGGGAATATGACATAACGTACACAGAAGGTGATAGGGTAACAAAATACACACAAAGTGAACAGAGAAGCCCAGAGGCTAAGGAACTGGGTATCTCCCTTGTATTAGAACTGCTCAGATGGAAAAAGCAAGATGTTGTGTTTTAATACGTAGAGAACCCGAAATGCTGTTGCTAAGGGCAACAGCAAAACCCTAAAGGGTTACCAACGGGTGTGGCAGTAAACTCCTTGGTCAGAGATGGAATGATAGACACAAGGAGAGTCTCCACAATCCTAATTCTCACTTGCAGTGCACAGGTTTTAGCTTACTGCCACTAAACTGACCCCTGACACCTAGCACAGTGAGACAGGATTAGACAGGCAAGTCTTAGAATACAGCCGCAAACTTGCTAAGTTCACAGAGTAGTAACAGAACCCCAGCAAGCTAAACGACTGACTCCAGTCTTACTGCTAGGTCTGGATTGGCAGAGTGTAATACCAAATCCCCAGGCCTATTTGCAGTAAGCAACAAACAAATACAAAGCTACACAGTACTGGCTAACTTTCATGAACTGACTAACCAACAAAGATTCAGCAGCATCTGCTTACCCTGAAAAGAGGCCTTATAAAGCAGATGCTGTCCACGCCCCACTCAGACCTCACAGACTGTGAGCACAAAAACCAGCACCGGATCCCCTGCCGTGCACAGAGCCTATAACCACTGCACAGCAAAAGACCCGAACCGGAGTATCAGCTGCGCTCAGGTTACTCCACTAGCACTTGTCTCCCGGTTGCCATGACGACGTGGCAGCACAGGGCAGGAGACCCTAACAGTACCCCCCTCTGACGAGGGGTCAAAGAACCCCTACCACCGGGTTTATCGGGGAACTGCGAGAAGAAAGAGCGTATCAGTCTGGGGGCATGAAGATCACAACTGCGCACCCACGACCGCTCCTCCGGGCCATACCCCTTCCAGTGCACCAAAAATGACAGCCGACCCCGAACCACCTTGGAGTCAAGAATCCTTTCAACAACAAACTCCCTCTGGCCACGTAGCAGAAGAGGGGAAGGTCTTCCACTGGAAGAAGGATTACTAATCGCCCGTTTTAAAAGGGAACAATGAAATGTTTTATTGATACCCAAAGAACGGGGCAGATCTAACTGAAATGCCACCGGATTGATAACCCTGGTGATCTTATAAGGGCCGATGAACCGGGGCCCTAACTTATGAGATGGCTGTCTCAACTTCAAATTCTTGGTAGACAACCAGACGAAGTCTCCTAATTTGAAGCTGCAGGGTCTTTTCCGCTTATCAAAAACCCTTTTGGTCACTAATGACACAGACACAAGGGCTTTCTTCACTTTCCGCCAAATACCTCTAAGGACCGAAACCACAGAGGAACCACCAGGCGTGGAGTCCAGGGGGTCAAAAAAATTGGCCTTAGGATGATGCCCATACACACAAAGGAAGGGAGAGATCCCTGTAGCAGAGTGAGCCGCGTTGTTATAGGCAAACTCCGCCATGGACAGATGAGCAACCCAGTCAGTCTGACACTTGGAGACATAACACCTGAGGAACTGCTCCAAGGACTGGTTCACCCTTTCAGTCTGCCCATTAGACTGCGGATGGTATCCTGACGACAAGCTGACAGAAATCTGGAGATCGGAACAAAATGCCCTCCAGAATTTGGCCACAAACTGGGATCCGCGGTCAGAGACCACATCAAGTGGCAACCCGTGGAGACGCACAACATGCAGCATAAATAATTCAGACAGGCGTCTGGCTGATGGCAGCCCAACCAGTGGAACGAAGTGCGCCATCTTCGAAAACCTGTCAACGACAACCCAGATGGCTGTCATCCCCGAGGATTTGGGCAAGTCCACCACAAAATCCATTGAAATGTGGGTCCATGGCTTAGATGGGATAGAGAGTGGATGTAATGGGCCAACAGGAACCCCTCTAGGAGTCTTATTTCGGGCACAGATGTCACATGCCCGAACCCACTGATCCACATCCTTAGCCACCGAGGGCCACCACACCGCCCTAGATAGCAACTCCCGAGTTCTGGCAATACCCGGGTGACCTGCCGACTTCTTGGCATGGAATTCCAGGAACACTCGCTGTCTTAACCTAGGAGGCACAAACAAAAGACCTACCAGAAGGTCTGGAGGAGCCTGCTCCTGTGCTCTAAGGACTAATGATAAGAGGTCCTGGGTAATGCCCACTTTAATACATGATGGGGAAACAATGGGCAACGGCTCCTCGGTGGTCTCCTGGATTGGAGCAAAACTCCGCGAGAGCGCATCAGCCTTGATGTTTTTTGACCCAGGGCGATATGTTATAAAAAAATGAAAGCGAGCAAAAAACAAAGCCCATCGTGCCTGCCTGGCATTGAGACGCTTCGCTGACTCTAAATATGCCAGATTCTTATGGTCAGTGAGAATTGAGACCACAAACTTAGCCCCCTCAAGCCAGTGTCTCCACTCCTCGAGTGCATCCTTAATAGCCAACAATTCCCGGTTACCCACGTCATAATTCATCTCGGCAGGCGAAAATTTACGGGAAAAGTAAGCACAGGGATGAAGGCGATTATCAGACACTCCCATCTGAGAAAGCACTGCCCCAATACCCATCTCAGAGGCATCCACCTCCACCACAAAAGGACGCTCTGGATCTGGGTGTCGCAGCACCTTGGCCGAAACAAATGCCTCACAAGACCAGTGAGCAACATCCGCCCCTTTCTTAGTGAGTGCCACCAAGGGCGCCACTATAGACGAAAATCCAGCGATAAATCGTCTATAAAAATTCGCAAAGCCCAGGAAACGCTGAAGCACCTTCAAACTAGTGGGCTGCACCCAATCCAGGACTGCCTGTACCTTGGAACCCTCCATTTGGAAACCTTCTGGGGAGATAATATATCCTAGAAATGCGATTTGCTGAACTTCAAATTCGCACTTCTCCAGCTTCGCCCCAAGCCGGTGGTCTCTGAGTTTCTGGAGGACTAAGCGTACATGCTTCCGATGTTCCTCCAGGGAATGGGAGAAGATTAGGATGTCATCTAAGTATACAACTAAGAATCTATCCAAATATTCCCTGAGCACATCATTCATGAAATCCTGGAAGACTGCCGGGGCATTACAGAGCCCAAAAGGCATCACCAAATATTCATAATGCCCTGAGTGGGTATTAAAGGCAGTCTTCCATTCATCCCCCTCTCTTATTCGGATTAGATTGTACGCACCGCGTAGGTCAATCTTAGAAAAAATGGTGGCAGTACGAAGCTGGTCAAACAAGACCGAAATGAGAGGCAGTGGGTATGAGTTTTTAATCGTGATACGGTTCAATTCCCTGAAGTCGATGCAGGGTCGCAACGAACCGTCCTTTTTACCCACGAAGAAGAACCCCGACCCAACTGGAGACTGTGAAGGTCTGATAAATCCCTTAGCCAAGTTCTCCTGAATGTACTCTGCCATAGCCTGAGTCTCAGGACGTGACAGGGAGTACAACCTGCTCTTGGGAAGCTTAGCATTTGGCAACATATCAATGGCACAGTCATAGGGTCGATGGGGAGGTAGTACCTCTGCGACTTTTTTGGAGAACACATCCGCAAAATCTGCATAACACCCTGGCAATCCTGGCAAACTTAGCTGCGAGAGCCTGACTGGAAGGCTCAAGCAACTCCTGAAACAATCAGTACCCCAACTAAGAATCTCCCCAGAGACCCAGTCAAATTGAGGATTGTGGGCCCTTAACCAGGGTAACCCCAACACCAATGGGGCAAAAGTACAGACAGTCACATAAAAGGACAATTTTTCAGAGTGTGTGGCTCCAATAAACAAAGAAATCTGGCTAGTGCAAGAGGTAATTTTACCTTGGGATAATGGTTCCCCGTTTAACCCACAAATCTCAATTTCCGATGCCAAGGGTACTAAGGGAACAGAGTGTTTCAGGGCGAATTGGCGGTCCATAAAAACCCCGTCGGCCCCACTGTCCACAAAGGCCTCAGTCTTGACAGTTTGACCGAGGATATTCAAGGTCACCGGAATGATAAAAGTCTTCTTGGGAAATTCTGACTTCTGGCCTGACAGGATATTTCCCATCACCCTCAGGCCCTGAAGTTTTCCGGCTTTTCTGGGCATGATACTACTACATGACCTTTATTCCCACAGTACAAACACAACCCCTGCTGTCTCCTCCGCGTCTTCTCACGCGAGGAGAGGCGGGTAGCCCCGATCTGCATAAGCTCCTCAGAAAATTCCTCAGAGTCTGAGGTTCCCTTGGGAAGGAAGGAAATCTCAGTCTCCCTTTCAAGCCTACGTTCTCTCAGCCGTCTATCCACCCGGATGGATAACTGCATGAGCTGATCCAAGCTATCAGGCAAGGGATATTATACCAGTTGGTCCTTTATCTGGTTAGAAAGACCTCTTCGGTACTGGTGTCTCAGGGCTGGGTCATTCCACTGGGTATCATGGGCCAACCTCCGAAACTCCATACAGTAAACCTCAACTGGCCTTCGCCCTTGCTTAAGGATCGAAATCTGAGCCTCGGCTGAGGCCGTCTTGTCAGGGTCATCATACAACATGCCCAGTGCCGTAAAAAAAGCATCAACACTTTTAAGCGACGGACAGTCAGGCTGCAACCCATATGCCCAGACCTGTGGGTCTCCTTGTAGCAAGGAAATCACTATGCCCACCCGCTGAATCTCCGACCCAGAAGACTGAGGCCTAAGCCGGAAGTATAGCTTGCAGCTCTCCTTGAAACAAAAGAACTGCGAGCGATCTCCAGAAAAACGATCCGGGAGATTTACTTTCGGCTCCTTAACCCCTGCAGGTGCTGCTGCTGCGGGAGCTCCGCCAGCAGCCTGGGAGGTGTGCATTTTAATGGACAAATCATTAAATTGTCGAGTCAGGACCTGCACCTGATCGACCACCTGTTGCAACGTATTTTGAGGGGTATGCTCCATATTCCCACAAAATTTCAACAGGAGTATTAGGCTGCTGAATATGTTATGCACACCAGTGCCTGCAGGAAAGTACTGGTGTCAGAACTGTTATGCACTCCAGTGTCTGCAGGAATGTACTGGTGTTTGAACTGTTATGCAAAACAAATGGACTCACAGACAAACTGGGGAATATGACATAACGTACACAGAAGGTGATAGGGTAACAAAATACACACAAAGTGAACAGAGAAGCCCAGAGGCTAAGGAACTGGGTATCTCCCTTGTATTAGAACTGCTCAGATGGAAAAAGCAAGATGTTGTGTTTTAATACGTAGAGAACCCGAAATGCTGTTGCTAAGGGCAACAGCAAAACCCTAAAGGGTTACCAACGGGTGTGGCAGTAAACTCCTTGGTCAGAGATGGAATGATAGACACAAGGAGAGTCTCCACAATCCTAATTCTCACTTGCAGTGCACAGGTTTTAGCTTACTGCCACTAAACTGACCCCTGACACCTAGCACAGTGAGACAGGATTAGACAGGCAAGTCTTAGAATACAGCCGCAAACTTGCTAAGTTCACAGAGTAGTAACAGAACCCCAGCAAGCTAAACGACTGACTCCAGTCTTACTGCTAGGTCTGGATTGGCAGAGTGTAATACCAAATCCCCAGGCCTATTTGCAGTAAGCAACAAACAAATACAAAGCTACACAGTACTGGCTAACTTTCATGAACTGACTAACCAACAAAGATTCAGCAGCATCTGCTTACCCTGAAAAGAGGCCTTATAAAGCAGGTGCTGTCCACGCCCCACTCAGACCTCACAGACTGTGAGCACAAAAACCAGCACCGGATCCCCTGCCGTGCACAGAGCCTATAACCACTGCACAGCAAAAGACCCGAACCGGAGTATCAGCTGCGCTCAGGTTACTCCACTAGCACTTGTCTCCCGGTTGCCATGACGACGTGGCAGCACAGGGCAGGAGACCCTAACACCTTCCTATGTATTGTTGCGGACAGGGACATTCTAACATATATATGATGCCCTTGCTGTGGCATGGTAAGTTGTCCTGTGTGTTAAATGTTGTGGAATGTGAAACAGACATTACTGTTTGGGTAGGTGTGGTGCTTCTAGCTTTTGTTGTGTTGCAGCCCATGCAGGTCCCTTAGTGGTAGAAGTCCCCTTCTTATGTGTTCCATCTATAGTAGTTTGTGTTTTGGTGGTACGTGGCTGTGTACCAGCTTCTTCTTAATGTCTGGTGCTTTCAGGAACACTACTTTTGGTTTTGGAGGTATGATATCTGCTAGTGTGTCATCTAGAAGTATCGGCCAATGTTTGTTTATGATCTTTTTAATCTGATTTGCTTGTTTTGTGTATTGTGTTATGAAAGGGATCTCTTTGTCTGTTTTCTGTTCTGGTCTCTTTTTGTATTGTAGGGGGGAGGTCTATCATTTCCCTTACCCATGGTATATGCTGTCTGTACCTTTTCTGTATCGTACTGTTTCTCTCTAAATTTTAAACTTAGTTCTTGTCCTTGTGTCTCATAATCGCTGACTCTGGAGCAGTTCCTCCTGAGTCTTTTGAATTGGCCTACTGGGATACTGTTCAACCAGTTTGGGTGGTGGCAGCTGGAGGTTAGTATGAAGCTACGGACGTCCACTGGTTTGTTGAACGTGTTGGTATGCATTTCGTTATCTGTGATGAATATGTAAATATGTAATTAGTACCAGTGTTGGATTCTTGACCTCATTGTCCTGGACTTCTGATCATTGTGATCTATGCACTTCTTATGTTCCTTATAAAAGCACTGTTCAGAAATCTGCCCTTTATCTTCTATACCCAATGTATGGTGGCAGCACTGATATTCTGTGGGATACGCCTGGTTACTGTTGGTATAGTCCTTGCTAAAAAGACACTTGTTCTCATGATAGAGTCACTGAATCCAGACCAGAATTGGTGATTTTCTTCTATTTTTTTATATATATATATAAAGTTTTTTTTTTAAAGTTTTTTTTCTTGTTTAATTAATGGTTGTTAATGCAAATGTCATTTTGTGTAGAATCAGAGTGTCTGCGAGACGTTATGGAGCAAATGTATAATTTACTATTTGCTACTAATTCCCTCAAAACAACCGGACCTCCCAAATGTAAGTAGAAGGGACTGCAGCAGGTATCTCCCATACCTTCATACATGGACATCTCCAGGCAAGGGTCAGGTAAGTTTATTTTTCCAAATACAACAACCCTAATTCACCTACAAGTTAAAAAACAACATTTGAACAGACATAATTAATTTAAAACTAACAAATAAAACTTTCTTTACACAGAAAGAGACCCCCCCTTCCCTCCCGTAATATCATCCCACTATTCAAATGATTTGTCAAAATCGGACACAGCCAAAATCACACCGGAAATCTTTTGATTTTAAACTACTTTATTTCATATCTTTAATTCACATATTTTTGTCTATATTTTAAACTTAAAAAATACTTTACTCAGCAGTTTGCTTGTGGTGGCGAAATGCACATGCGCAGCAGCCGCGCAGACACACACATTGTGGCGGCATCCCTGAGGGGCGAAAGCGGGCGGGCCGGGACCATTTTCCAGGGGCTGCGTGATATCACACCTGCGGTCATCTCTGAGTAACCCCCTATAAGCTTCCAGAGTGCACCTCATATCTCATCTTTTCCAAGTTACTACAAATGATATGAGATCGGTAGCAGCACTACTTTCAGGATTATTACACAGAACACACATAAAGGCTGACACAGCAAATAACAGTAACACATACAAGGGATTCATTAGAAATAAGGAAGCATAATCATCATTAAGTCTAATTATCAGCTGATTCTGTGCAGGACCCATACACCTCTTTACTGCCTCCAGCATTCCCTGGTACTGCACTGCGGCCATCTGCCCTGTCTCCCCCCACTACTGCCACCCACAATGTCTCCCCCCACTACTGCCATCTGCCCTGTGTTCCCCCACTACGGCCAACGCCCTGTCTCCCCCCACACCTGCCACCCGCCCCGTCTCCCACCAACATCTCCCCCCCATTACTGCCACCCACCCTGTCCCCCCCTACTGCCATCCACCATCTCCCCACCACTACTGCCACCCACCTGTCTCCCTCCATGGTACTAACAGTCCTTCATCAACAGATGGAAGTAACCAGGGCAGTACAGAGGCAGAAGCTGCTTCTGGTACATGGACCCTGGTCATGTAGGGCTGGGAGAGTCAGTAAGATTATGTAATAGGGGCCTACAGTAAGTCAGTACGGAGGCAGAAGCTGCTTCTGGTACATGGACCCTGGTCATGTAGGGCTGGGAGAGTCAGTAAGATTATGTAATAGGGGCCTACAGTAAGTCAGTAAGGAGGCAGAAGCTGTTTCTGGTACATGGACCCTGGTCATGTAGGGCTGGGAGTCAGTAAGATTCTGTAATAGGGGACTACAGTAAGTCAGTAAAGAGGCAGAAGCTGCTTCTGGTACATGGACCCTGGTCATGTAGGGCTGGGAGAGTCAGTAAGATTATGTAATAGGGGCCTACAGTAAGTCAGTAAGGAGGCAGAAGCTGCTTCTGGTACATAGACCCTGGTCATGTAGGGCTGGGAGAGTCAGTAAGATTATGTAATAGGTGCCTACAGTAAGTCAGTAAGGAGGCAGAAGCTGCTTCTGGTACATGGACCCTGGTCATGTAGGGCTGGGAGAGTCAGTAAGATTATGTAATAGGGCCCTACAGTAAGTCAGTAAGGAGGCAGAAGCTGCTTCTGGTACATGGACCCTGGTCATGTAGGGCTGGGAGAGTCAGTAAGATTGTGTAATAGGGGCCTACAGTAAGTCAGTAAGGAGGCAGAAGCTGCTTCTGGTACATGGACCCTGGTCATGTAGGGCTGGGAGAGTCAGTAAGATTATGTAATAGGGGACTACAGTAAGTCAGTAAGGAGGCAGAAGCTGCTTCTGGTACATGGACCCTGGTCATGTAGGGCTGGGAGAGTCAGTAAGATTATGTAATAGGGGCCTACAGTAAGTCAGTAAGAAGGCAGAAGCTGCTTCTGGTACATGGACCCTGGTCATGTAGGGCTGGGAGAGTCAGTAAGATTATGTAATAGGGGCCTACAGTAAGTCAATAAGGAGGCAGAAGCTGCTTCTGGTACATGGACCCTGGTCATGTAGGGCTGGGAGAGTCAGTAAGATTGTGTAATAGGGGCCTACAGTAAGTCAGTAAGGAGGCAGAAGCTGCTTCTGGTACATGGACCCTGGTCATGTAGGGCTGGGAGAGTCAGTAAGATTATGTAATAGGGGCCTACAGTAAGTCAGTAAGGAGGCAGAAGCAGCTTCTGGTACATGGACCCCGGTCATGTAGGGCTGGGAGAGTCAGTAAGATTGTGTAATAGGGGCCTACAGTAAGTCAGTAAGGAGGCAGAAGCTGCTTCTGGTACATGGACCCTGGTCATGTAGGGCTGGGAGAGTCAGTAAGATTATGTAATAGGGGCCTACAGTAAGTCAGTAAGGAGGCAGAAGCTGCTTCTGGTACATGGACCCTGGTCATGTAGGGCTGGGAGAGTCAGTAAGATTGTGTAATAGGGGTCTACAGTAAGTCAGTAAGGAGGCAGAAGCTGCTTCTGGTACATGGACCCTGGTCATGTAGGGCTGGGAGAGTCAGTAAGATTATGTAATAGGGGCCTACAGTAAGTCAGTAAGGAGGCAGAAGCTGCTTCTGGTACATGGACCCTGGTCATGTAGGGCTGGGAGAGTCAGTAAGATTATGTAATAGGGGTCTACAGTAAGTCAGTAAGGAGGCAGAAGCTGCTTCTGGTACATGGACCCTGGTCATGTAGGGCTGGGAGAGTCAGTAAGATTATGTAATAGGGGCCTACAGTAAGTCAGTAAGGAAGCAGAAGTTGCTTCTGGTACATGGACCCTGGTCATGTAGGGCTGGGAGAGTCAGTAAGATTGTGTAATAGGGGCCTACAGTAAGTCAGTAAGGAGGCAGAAGCTGCTTCTGGTACATGGACCCTGGTCATGTAGGGCTGGGAGAGTCAGTAAGATTGTGTAATAGGGGCCTACAGTAAGTCAGTAAGGAGGCAGAAGCTGCTTCTGGTACATGGACCCTGGTCATGTAGGGCTGGGAGAGTCAGTAAGATTGTGTAATAGGGGACTACAGTAAGTCAGTAAGGAGGCAGAAGCTGCTCCTGGTACATGGACCCTGGTCATGTAGGGCTGGGAGAGTCAGTAAGATTGTGTAATAGGGGACTACAGTAAGTCAGTAAGGAGGCAGAAGCTGCTTCTGGTACATGGACCCTGGTCATGTAGGGCTGGGAGAGTCAGTAAGATTGTGTAATAGGGGCCTACAGTAAGTCAGTAAGGAGGCAGAAGCTGCTTCTGGTACATGGACCCTGGTCATGTAGGGCTAGGAGAGTCAGTAAGATGCTGTGATAGGGGCCTACAGTAAGTCAGTAAGGAGGCAGAAGCTGCTTCTGGTACATGGACCCTGGGCATGTAGGGCTGGAAGAGTCAGTAAGATTATGTAATAGGGGCCTACAGTAAGTCAGTAAGGAGGCAGAAGCTGCTTCTGGTACATGGACCCTGGTCATGTAGGGCTGGGAGTGTCAGTAAGATTATGTAATAGGGGCCTACAGTAAGTCAGTAAGGAGGCAGAAGCTGCTAATTAGCAATCTTTTTTCTAGCGTGCTGGGGGCCGCCCATCGCAGGGCGAGGCAGCCTAGTACGTGGACCGGCGCCTCCCCCCTTTATGAAGCAGAAATTGCGATCTCTCCACAATTTCTGCTTCATCTTAGAAACTAGTGAAGCATCCTGCCAGCTTAGCTGTGCCTGCAGGATCCCCACCGCGTTCTTCTAGATTGCGATGGCTGCGTGTGATGTCATGCAGCCACAGTGAACATGACCGTTTGTCCGCCTCCCTTTCTCGCAACACCGCACTTGTAACGCTCCATCTTCTCACTGGAAATGGAGCTTTACCCCCCACCCCGTGACCGCCTCTGCCTGTTTAACAAGAAGCAATCACATTTCCTACAGCCCCCTGTAGAGAATGCAGGTGCATACGCAGGACGGGCGCTGCGCATGCGTCCGCAAGTTTTTCTCAATAATTCCGTTTGGATCACACACTGTAGTCCAACCTGAATTAGGCCCAGAGTCACCATCTTACAGGCAGCCGGTGAAGGGAGTAGAGAATGGGTGTTATGTGGCAGGAACGGGCTGGTTAGGTAACAGCCTGGCTGCTGCATTCTGTACAAGCGGTGCAATTCTTTTGCTGGGAGACCCAGGTAGAGGACATTGCAGTAGTCTATGTGTGATGATACAAGTGCATGTATGACTGTAGGTAGATCTTCTGAGGGAAATAAGTGCTGGAGTCTGACTATGTTCCTCAGATGAGGATCTGATTGTGGCAGATACCTGATGTCTAAGTGTCACTCTACCATCCAGGACACCAAGATTCTGCACAGGATCAGCATTATGTAAACCTGAACCCCCAAGCGTAAGTCTGGTTGGTAACAAAGCTGAGCTGTAGCCCTGTCCTTTGTTGGTGAGCTAGCATAAGGACCTGTTTCACCTGGATTAAGTCACAGCCCGCTGGCAACACCCACACCTGGAGCTCAGCTAGACATTTAGGATTGGTACTGGGTTCTCAGTACCCAGAACAAAAGACAGACCATCTGTAGGCAGTGGTAGATGAGGGCATGACAGCTGATTATTTCACCCAGTGGTTGCATGTATATTGCAAAAAGCACAGGACATAGGATAAGAACCTTGAAGAACAACGCATGGCAATAATAAGTATACTCCAGAAGATTAAAATGGCTTCTCACCTGTGTGATTTCTCTGGTGTGTAACAAGATGTGATTTCTGGCTAAAACATTTCCCACACTCAGAGCATGGAAATGGCTTCTCACCTGTGTGACTTCTGTGATGTATAACAAGATATGAGTTCTGTGTAAAACATTTCCCACACTCAGAGCAAGAATATGGCTTCTCACCTGTGTGACTTCTCTGATGTTTAACAAGATCTGATTTCAGGGCAAAACATTTCCCACACTCAGAACATGGAAATGGCCTCTCACCTGTGTGACTTAGCTGATGTCTAACAAGTTGTGATTTCTGGGCAAAACATTTCTCACACTCAGAGCAAGAAAATGGCTTCTCACCTGTGTGACTTCTCTGATGGCTAACAAGCCCTGGTTTGTCTGCAAAACATTTCCCACACTCAGAACATGGAAACGGCTTCTCACCTGTGTGACTTCTCTGATGTATAACAAGATGTGATTTCCGGGCAAAACATTTCCCACACTCAGAACATGGAAATGGCTTCTCACCTGTGTGACTTTGCTGATGTGTAACAAGACTTGATCTCCAAGTAAAACATTTTCCACAGTCAGAACATGGAAATAGCCTCTCACCTGTGTGACTTCTCTGATGTATAACAAGTTGTGATTTCCGGCCAAAACATTTCCCACACTCAGAACATGGAAATGGCTTCTCACCTGTGTGACTTTGCTGATGTGTAACAAGACATGATTTCCAAGTAAAACATTTTCCACAGTCAGAACATGGAAATGGCCTCTCACCTGTGTGACTTCTCTGATGTCTAACAAGAGCTGATTTGTATGTAAAACATTTCCCACACTCAGAACATGGAAATTGCCTCTCAGCTGCCTTAGCTGGCTGATGGGTAATAAGCTTTGTGTTCTGTGTAAAACATTTGGCATCTATAGAACAGGGAAACACTGTATCTACTTTCAGAGCTGTAACAGATGCACCAATATCAGAGTGATCAGGAGAACATTTCCCAGGATCAGGGGGATCAGCTGATAGAGCTGGATGTATAATTGGGGTAATGGGATTATTTCCTGGAGAATCCTGTCTACTGTCATTATCATTTATGTCACAATCCGGGGATAACATTAGACGTCCTTCTGAGATATTCCTGCTTGTGTGTCCATCTGCTGGAAATAAAATACATTATGGAAATACAAAAATGAGAACACACAATAACAAATGTAATATTATAATAAGACTTAGATATCTCTCTCTCTTGTACTTGTAACTAACCATGAAGTATAAATGGAGATGTAGTCACTCGCTAAGTCCTATGTCAGCACCAATGTAAAACAATGGATGGGGAACATATCGTATGAATTGGAGATTCTAGATGAACAATAACATCAGTCATATGAGCTGATGGATCAGAGAAATGTCTCCTAACGTTACTCCTGGAAGCATTGGTAAGGTAGCATTCCTTTATGTGTGTGCGCATACGCTGATAAGCCTGTACATGTGTTACTCACCCTTATATAAGGTATATTGCTACAGCAGAGTACGTGTGGAACAAGGTAACTTACATGCAATACACCATATAATACCCTGTAATCATCATCATCTTCCAGGTTATAATCCACTTTTACACCCCCCATCATCAGTGTCTTACCTCTATTCTCTCAATAGTAATAAGGATGATGTGTGTACAGTAAGTATGATATAGAGAATTACATATCAGGATCTATACAGCTGCCGCCATACTTCTGCTTCTCATACGTGTGCTACTGGCAGCAGTGAACATCTGAGTGAGATTGCAGGGAAGACAGCAGAGTCTGATGAGAAAGAGATTGGATCTGCCTTTGCAGGGATGTACCACACCTGTCACCCCTGTTAGTATATAAAATAATAAATAAGAGGGGCCTGAGTCCATCCAGACATGCTTTCTGGAGTTTTTATTACTACGTGGCTTCTTATCTACCCTACCTGATAGCTGTCGGCCACCACTGGAGGCAAGAAACAATCTATTAAGTCCCCCACTTCTCCTGCCCTAAAGCCGCTCACTCCGCTCAGTCCGGGCACCGTTCACTGCCGCAGCCTAGTGACGCAGCTGAAGCCACGGGCTGTATTCTGGAGCTAAGTGTGCCCAGTCTTTCCTGCACGCTCCGGATAGCTGACTTGGAGGCACTTTTGCCTCAGGTGGGAGCACTGGCTCTTCCGCTACTGCTGGGGGCAGAACAGGCTGCGCACAGTCACCGGAGCCCGGCAGTGATATTGGGAAGTGAGGTGATGATCAAGCACTCTTGCTCCGTTGCCCTTTCTCCAAATTCCACTAGCCGATCTGCTAAGGTATCCGTGTCGCCCCACCTGGGACGTTGGACCTCCGGCCCTGCTAGGTATGAAACATGGCTGCTGCTAATAGAGAGGCTGGGGCTTGTGGGTCTCACCGGTTCTGTACAAAGGTCCACTGGTAGGCCGCCCTCTTCAATGCCAACGCCCTTAGTACTCTACCTCCGCCCAGCGGGACTCCGCCAAGCTCACGAGTGCCGCCCTCATGATGCTTCTGGACACATTGAAAGGGATATCCACACCCTTCTCCTGATACACGATCTCCAGATCGTCCTTTGACATTCCACTGAAGACCGCCATCTTGTGCGTTCTCCTGCAGTGCAGTTACTCCTCTCCTAACTCGGCTTCTCCAATCAGGTGACCGAAAAGCCACCTAGGATTATCCCACCGCTATGCCAGCAATTTCTGTGACTGGATGGTTCTGTACGAAAGCCCTCACCCTGCCTTGCGTCCTGCTCCAGTCACAGAATGGATGTTTAGGTCACACGGGATCTGGCCAATTAGGGGATTCCCAATTACCATTAGTAACCGCCTATTACTGACTCCACCCACTGCGTAATGGGCAGGTACTACACTGCCACCACCAGAATCCTTGTCGCTATGGAGTCTGGAACCATGGTACTGCTCTGTATGTGTCTACACGCTATCTTTCCACACCTGTGTGGTGTCGATGAATCACCACTAGTCGCTGGACTTGGTCTCTACACAGTAGCTGGCGGGAGGCGAAGCTTGGAGACGCTGAGTGCACCCTGGACAACCGGAAAACGGAACTATGTTTGGCATAGCACTGCAGATCACAAGATGAAGCGGTCATCTTGAGGCAGATGTTTATTCACCCAGTCTTAAAAAAGACTGTTCCCTATTGCTAGTGGCAACAGCAATACAGCAAGATGTTTACAGCAGAGTGAAAATAGTATAATACCTCTGGAGGCTAACAGGCCTCTTCTTTTTATCTTACGCCAATACACATACCACAGGGGGCAAGTCCACCGTGCTGTTCTCAACCAATCATTGTTTACCCATGTGATGTGCATGCCTTGGCCACATGCACAGCTATCATTGTCCTCTACGGACGGTGGGGAGTAGTCGCTCTCCTTTGACCGTCCCATCCTGGAGGGTTGGTATCCACCCTGGTGACGCTCAGTCTAGGCTGGGGGAAGTTTTCCCATCTAAACTACTTCCAGGAATCTGCCCGGGTACCCAGCTCACCATCTTCAGTCTAAAATTGGGCTCCAGAGATGGGCAGCCTAGATCCCAGGTCAGGCTTTCCTGCCCACCAAAGGTGATCCCTAAGGAGCTCCAGAAAACCACTCAGCTTGTTTTAAAGCTGAGCTGCTCCTCTCTCTCCTCATGATACTTCCATGTGGGAGGCTAGAGAGGAAGGCATTCCATTTTGGGGGAAAAGTACTGAGGGAATCCAACAGCCTACACCAGGCATGTCCAAATTGCGGCCCTCCAGCTGTTGTGAAACTACATATCCCAGCATGCCCTGACAGTTTTGCTGTCAGAGAATGCTAAAGCTGTGTCAGGGCATGCTGGGATGTGTAGTTTCTCAACAGCTGGAGGGCAGCAGTTTGGACATGCCTGGCCTACACAGTAATGGATTCCCCCCTCCTGGGACACAAACAAGTGCATTCCACCTTAAATACAATTCAAATACACTATACACATTGGCCCTCATTCCGAGTTGTTCATTCGCTAGCTGTTTTTAGCAGCCGTGCAAACGCTAAGCCGCCACTCTCTGGGAGTTTATGTTAGCTTAGCAGAAGTGCGTTCGAAAGGAACGCAGCGCGGCTACAATATTTTTTTGTGCAGTCTTAGCTTGCGATCACTTCAGACTGTTCAGTTCCTGTTTTGATGTCACAAACACGCCCTGCGTTCGGCCAGCTACACCTGCACTTTTCCTGGCACGCCTGCGTTTTTTTGAACACTCCCCGAAAACGGTCAGTTGACACCCAGTAATGCCCTCTTCCTGTCAATCACTCTGCGGCCAGCAGTGCGACTGAAAAGTGTCGCTATACCTTGTGTGAAACTACATCAATCGTTGTTAAAGAACGCCGTGCGTGCGCATTGCACCGCATACGCATGCGCAGAAGTGCCGATTTTTTTGCATGATCGCTGCGCAGCGAACGAAAGCTGCTTGCAAACAACTCGGAATGACCCACATTATTGCTTAATAAATAAATAAATATATATATATATATATATATATATATACACACACATACATATATATATATATATATATATATATATATATACACATACATACACACACACACATATACACAGTGTTTGCAAATACGCTCTATAGCGCGTATTTTACCCAGATCGGAGGACGGGGACTCACTTTTCAAAAACGTGTGGATCCCCGAGGACGCGCTCCGCTGCAGCCAATTCATGGCTCTCAATTAACTGCGCTTCCTGCCTGTAAAGAGGAGGTGGAGCCTTACCACTACCAGTCCTCTGGTGGTGCCTCCCCCTCCTGGTCACATGCAGCCGCGGATTCACATGGGGGCCGGGCAGAGAATGAAGACGGCTCTACGGCTGCTCTACGCTGTGCTGCGGGCGGGAGGTGAGCGCCGGTGACAGCGTAAGTGCTGTGGGGTAGGGTAAGTAGCCTAGGAGCGGGTGGCTGAACTTGGGTGGTGGCTTTCCTTGCATGCCTTGTGTGTCTTCTGGGAGTGTCATGGGCTTGTAGCCCGACCTCAGTGGTTGTTTCAGGCATCCACTACAGTAAGTTTCCCTGATATTCCCAGCGCCATTCACAAATAGACCAAGCTAAGGATCTATGAGACTATAACATGAATCAATTGTGCAGGCACTGCTGCTACCTGTGGTGCACCCGCTACTTCTTCAGTCAAAAGCATTTATACAAGTGATCTGAGCCCGGGCAACATCATATAAGGCTAGAAATGAGAAGACACACCGGCATCCCAATCGCAGCACTGCCGACACCTAACCCTCCCACTCACAGCCTAACCCTAACCTCCCCCCAGCACTGCCGACACCTAACCCCCTTACCCACTGCCTAACCCTTACCTCCCCCCAGCAGTGCCTAACCCTAACCCCCCTTACCCACAGCCTAACCATAACCTCCCCCCAGCAATGCCTAAACCTAACCCCCCTTACCCACAGCCTAACCCTAACCTCCCCCCAGCAGTGCCTAACCCTATCCCCCCTTACCCACAGCCTAACCCTATCCCCCCTTACCCACAGCCTAACCCTATCCCCCCTTACCCACAGCCTAACCCTAACCCCCTTTACCCACAGCCTAACCCTAACTTCCCCCCAGCAGTGCCTAAACCTAACGCCCCTTACCCACAGCCTAAACCTAACCTCCCCCAAGCAGTGCCTAAACCTAACCCCCTTACCCACAGCCTAACCCTAACCTACCCCCAGCAGTGCCTAAACCTAACGCCCCTTACTCACAGCCTAACCCTAACCTCTCCCCAGCAGTGCCTAAACCTAACCCCCTTACCCACAGCCTAACCCTAACCTCCCCCCAGCAGTGCCTAAACCTAACCCCCCTTACCCACAGCCTAACCCTAACCTCCCCCCAGCAGTGCCTAAACCTAACCCCACTTACCCACAACCTAACCCTAACCTCCCCCCAGCAGTGCCTAAACCTAACCCTCCTTACCCACAGCCTAACCCTAACCTCCCCCCAGCAGTGCCTAAACCTAACCCCCTTACCCACAGCCTAACCCTAACCTCCCCCCAGCAGTGCCTAAACCTAACCCCCCTTACCCACAGCCTAACCCTAACCTACCCCCAGCAGTGCCTAAACCTAACGCCCCTTACCCACAGCCTAACCCTAACCTCCCCCCAGCAGTGCCTAAACCTAACCCCCCTTACCCACAGCCTAACCCTAACCTCCCCCCAGCAGTGCCTAAACCTAACCCCCCTTACCCATAGTCTAACCCTAACCTCCCCCCAGCAGAGCCTAAACCTAACCCCCCTTACCCACAACCTAACCCTAACCTCCCCCCAGCAGTGCCTAAACCTAACCCCCCTTACCCACAGCCTAACCCTAACCACCCTTACCCACAGCCTAAACCTAACCCCCCTTACCCACAGCCTAACCCTAACCCCCCTTACCCACAGCCTAACCCTAACCCCCCTTACCGACAGCCTAACCCTAACCCCCCTTACCCACAGCCCAACCCTAGCCCCCCTTACCCACAGCCCAACCCTAGCCCCCCTTACCCACAGCCCAACCCTAACCCCACTTACCCACAGCCTAACCCAACCCCCCTTACCCACAGCCCAACCCTAACCACCCTTACCCACAGCCCAACCCTAACCCCCCTTACCCACAGCCTAACCCTAACCCCCCTTACCCACAGCCTAACCCTAACCCCCCTTACCCACAGCCTAACCCTAACCACCCTTACCCACAGCCTAACCCTAACCACCCTTACCCACAGCCTAACCCTAACCCCCCTTACCCACAGCCTAACCCTAACCCCCCTTACCCACAGCCTAACCCTAACCACCCTTACCCACAGCCTAACCCTAACCACCCTTACCCACAGCCTAACCCTAACCCCCCTTACCCACAGCCTAACCCTAACCACCCTTACCCACAGCCTAACCCTAACCACCCTTACCCACAGCCTAACCCTAACCCCCCTTACCCACAGCCTAACCCTAACCCCCCTTACCCACAGCCTAACCCTAACCACCCTTACCCACAGCCTAACCCTAACCACCCTTACCCACAGCCTAACCCTAACCACCCTTACCCACAGCCTAACCCTAACCACCCTTACCCACAGCCTAACCCTAACCCCCCTTACCCACAGCCTAACCCTAACCACCCTTACCCACAGCCTAACCCTAACCACCCTTACCCACAGCCTTTTCAGGACACTATAGTGTGTATAATAGCGTCTCTCCCCCTTATTTACACCCCTGTACCAGTTTCCTGTGTGTCCTGAGTGTCTGGAGGGGCTGTGTGTCCTTCCTGCTGCAGCTGTAAGCAGAGGAAGGCGCCAAAACGCCACTGGTCCCGCTCTAAGGAAGCTCCGCCCCCTGTAATGGCGGCAGAGCTATACATTTATACTGGCAAATGTCTCCTAACAGGTGTAAAACGTAACATGAATCCCTGTTTCCACCACCGCTGCCAGTGTACACAGGGGGCTATAGCGTATCCTTCCGTAGAGCATCCACATGCCGCACCTGTGATCGCGCTGCAGCAAGAGCCGGGGGACCCCCCTAGCGGGGCCCCCGGTTTGTACTCACCACTCTTCTCACCTCCCGGCATTGTTAGGGGGTGTGCGACGTGCTGCGATTGCGTTTGCTAATGCACAATGCCCTGCGGTACCAACAACCTCTCAGTACGGTGGTCCTGCAGCGGGGAAGCGGCTCTGACGCCTGAAGAGACCGGTAACCGCCCCCACTCCCCCAACTCCCTCAGTGCAGGTATACTGTTATACTGTTGCCCAAACAGCATACCGACAATAACAACGTTTAAAATAAACTGAAGAAAATCCTCTGGAGCACCAGAGTGGCATCCTCTCCTGAGGGCACACTGTTCTAAACTGGCTGCAGGAGGGGGCATAGAGGGGAGGAAGAAAGCACACCCAGTGGAAGAAATCTAAAGTACACCGGCTCCTTTGGACCCCCTCTATACCCCATCTTACAAAGTCCCCAGTATCCCTTGTGGATGTTAGAGAAAATAGGATTTTAATACCTACCGGTAAATCCTTTTCTCTTAGTCCGTAGAGGATGCTGGGGTCATCATAGAACCATGGGGTATAGACGGGATCCGCAGGAGACATGGGCACTTCAAGACTTTGAAAGGGTGTTAACTGGCTCCTCCCTCTATGCCGCTCCTCCAGACTCCAGTTATAGGAACTGTGCCCAGGAAGACGGACATTTCGAGGAAAGGAATTATTGTTAAACTAAGGCGAGATTCTTACCAGCTAACACCTCAAGAATGCCGCAGAACATGGCATTCAACAGAACACAAGCCTACGGCATGAACAATTGCAGCAACATGCTGACAATAACGTAACACAACATTTGTGTAACCACAACTAATATCTGCAGATAAGGTACGCACTGGGACGGGCGCCCAGCATCCTCTACGGACTAAGAGAAAAGGATTTACCGGTAGGTATTAAAATCCTATTTTCTCATATGTCCTAGAGGATGCTGGGGTCATCATAGAACCACGGGGTTATACCAAAGCTCTAGAACGGGCGGGAGAGTGCGGATGACTCTGCAGCACCGACTGACCAAACTTAAGGTCTTCATTGGCTAAGGTGTCAAACTGTAGAACTTTGCTAATGTGTTTGACCCCAACCAAGTAGCTGCTCGGCAAAGTTGCAATGCCGAGGCCGCCCAGGATGAGCCCACCTTTCTAGTAGAATGGGCCTTCACCGATTCCGGTAACGGCAATCCAGCCGTGGACTGAGCATGCTGAATCGTGTTACAGATCCAGCGTGCAATGATCTGCTTGGAAGCAGGACACCCAACCTTGTTGGGAGCATACACGACAAACAGAGCCTCTGTTTTCCTAATCTGAGCCGTTCTGGAGACATAAATCTTCAAACCTCTAACCACATCCAGAGATTTTGACTCAACGAAGGCGTCAGTAGCCACATGCACCACAATAGGTTGTTTCATGTGGAAAGAAGAAACCACCTTCGGTAGAAATTGTTGAGGTGTCCTCAATTCAGCTCTATCTTCATGGAAGATCAAATAAGGGCTCTTGTGAGACAAGGCCGCTAACTCAGACACCCGCCTTGCAGATGCCAAGGCCAACAGGATGACCACTTTCCAGGTGATGAATTTCAACTCCATCGTCCGTAAAGGTTCAAACCAATGTGATTGAAGGAACTGCAACACCACATTAAGATCCCATGGTGCAACTGGAGGCACAAATGGAGGTTGGATGTGCAACACGCCTTTCCCGAAAGTCTGAACTTCTGGAAGGGAGGCCAATTGTTTCTGAAAGAAAACCGATAAGGTTGAAATCTGTACCTTAATTGAGCCCAATTTTAGGCCCGCATCCACACCTGCTTGTAGAAAATGGAGAAAACATCCTAGCCGAAACTCTTCCGTAGGAGCCCCCTTGGATTCACACCAAGAAACATATTTTCTCCAAATACGGTGGTAATGTTTAGACGTTACCCCTTTTCTGGCCTGAATAATTGTGGGAATGACTTCACTGGGAATACACTTACGGTCTAGGATTTTGCGCTCAACCGCCATGCCGTCGAACGTAGCTGTGGTAAGTCCTGATACACGCACTGCCCCTGTTGTAACAGGTCCTCGCGCAGAGGAAGAGGCCAGGGATCTCCTATGAGTAATTCCTGAAGATCTGGATATCATGCCCTCCTTGGCCAATCTGGGACAATGAGGATCGGCCGGATCTTTGTTCTTCTTATGGTCTTTAGAACCTCTGGAATGAGAGGAAGTGGAGGGAATACATACACCGATTGAAACACCCACGGTGTCACCAGTGCATCCACTGCAATTGCTTGAGGGTCCCTTGACCTGGAACAATATCTCTGAAGCTTCTTGTTGAGACAAGATGCCCTCATGTCTACTTGAGGAACTCCCCAACGACTTGTCACCTCTGTGAAGACTTCTTGGTGGAGGCCCCACTCTCCTTGATGGAGACCGTGTCTGCTGAGGAAGTCTGCTTCCCAGTTGTCCACTGCTGGAATGAAGATCGCTGACAGAGCGCTTGTATGCTTTTCCGCCCAGCGGAAAATCCTTGTGGCTTCTGCCATTGCCGCTCTGATTTTCGTTCCGCCCTGACGGTTTATGTACGCTACTGCTGTTACATTGTCCGACTGGATCAGTACAGGCAGATCTCGAAGATGTTCCGCTTGCAGAAGGCCGTTGTAAATGAACCTCAACTCCAGAACATTTATGTGGAGACAAGTTTCCTGACTTGACCATCTTCCATGGAAGTTTTCTCCCATTGTGACTGACCCCCCCCAGCCTCGGAGGCTTGCATCCGTGGTCAGCAGGATCCAGTCCTGTATCCCGAACCTGCGCCCCTCTATGAGGTGAGAGCTGTGCAGCCATCACAGGATTTATACCCTGGTCTTGGAAGACAGGATTATTCTCCGGTGTATGTGTAGGTGGGACCCGGAACACTTGTCCAACAGGTCCCACTGGAACACTCTGGCATGGAACCTGCCAAACTGAATGGCCTCGTAGGCCACAACCATCTTCCCCAGCAACCAAATGCATTGATGGATTGACACTCTTGCTGGTTTCAGAATTTGTTTGCCTTGTCCACTGAAGAAAGACTCTCTGTAGTTCTGTGTCCAATATCATTCCCAAAAACGACAACCGCATCGTCTGAATCAACTGCGATTTTGGCAAGTTTAGGGGCCAACCATGTTGCTGAAGAACCGTCACGGAGAGTGCAACGTTTTGCACCAACTGGTTCCTGGATCTCGCCTTTATCAGGAGATCGTCCAAGTATGGGTCCTTGCTTGCGAAGGAGAACCATCATCTCCGCCATCACTTTGGTGAAAATCCTTGGAGCCATGGACAGACCAAACGGCAACGTTTGAAATTGGTAATGACAATCCTGAATTGCAAACCTCAGGTAAACCTGATGCGGAGGATAAATGGGAACATGTAAGTAGGCATCCTTTATGTCCACCGACATTATAAAATCCCCTTCATCCAGACTGGAGATCACTGCTCCGAGAGACTCCATCTTGAATTCGAATTTCTTTAGGTAGAAATTTAGGGATTTCAGGTTTAGGATTGGTCTGACCGAGCCGTCCGGCTTCGGGACCACAAACAGGCTCGAATAAACACCTTCTCCCTGTTGTGACTGGGGAACCCTGACGATAACTTGATTTTGACACAACTTTTGTATTGTGTCGCAAACTACCACCCTGTCCGGAAGAGAAGCTGGTAAGGCAGATTTGAAAAAACGGCGAAGGGAAACGTCTTAAAACTCCAGCTTGTACCCTTGGGATACCATTTGTAAAACCCATGGGTCTAGGTCTGAGCGAACCCAAAACTGACTGAAGAGTTCGAGACGTGCCCCCACCGGTGCGGACTCCCGCATAGGAGCCCCAACGTCATGCGGTGGAATTGGCAGATGCCTGGGAGGACTTCTGCTCCTGGGAGCCTAACAAGGCTGGTGATCGTTTACCTCTTCCCCTTCCTCTAGCAGCAAGGAAGGAAGAACCTCGGCCCTTTCTGTATTTATTGGGCCGAAAGGACTGCATCTGATAGTGATGCGTTTTCTTTTGTTGTGGAGGAACATAAAACAAAAAGGATGACTTACCTGCGGTAGCTGTAGATACCAAATCATCAAGGCTGTCACCAAATAAGGCCTTACCTTTATATGGTAGAGACTACATACTTTTCTTGGAATCAGCATCAGCATTCCATTGGTGAAACCACAACGCTCGTCTAGCTGAGACTGCCATGGCATTGGCCTTTGATCCCAATAGACCAACATCTCTCGCGGCTTCCTTAAGGTATGCTGCAGCGTCCTTGATATAACCCAGCGTTAAGAGGATGCTATCCCTATCTAGGGTATCTATTTCAGAAGACAAGTTGTCTGCCCACTTTTCGATAGCACTACTTACCCACACAGATGCAATGACAGGTCTGAGTAGCGTACCTGTGGTCGCATAAATGGACTTTAACGTAGTTTCTTGTTTACGATCTGCAGGATCCTTAAGGGAAGCAGTGTCAGGTGACGGAAGAGCCACCTTTTTAGTCAACCTAGACAAGGCCTTGTCCACAGTGGGGGGGTGACTCCCACTTTTCCCTATCCGCCGAGGGAAACGGATAAGCTACCGTAATTCTTTTGGGAATCTGAAACTTTTTGTCAGGACCTTCCCAGACTTTTCAAATGGAGTGTTCAGTTCATGAGAGGGAGGAAACGTCACTTCAGGTTTCCTTTCCTTATACATACAGGCCCTTTTATCAGAGACAGCCGGGTCCTCAGTGATATGTAATACATCTTTAACTGCCACAATCATGTATTGAATGCTAGTTGCCAATTTTGGATCTAATCTGGAATCGCTATAGTCGACACAGGAATCAGAGTGTGTCGGTATCAGTGTCTGCCAACTGGGCCAACGTACGTTTTTGTGACCCTGAGGGGACCCGACTTTGCAATAACATATCTTCTACAGATTTCTTCCATGCCTGGGTCTGAGACTCAGACTTATCCAGCCTCTTACTAATAAGAGCCACATTAGCATTCAAGGCGTTCAACACATTTACCCAATCCGGCGTCGGCGGTGCAGACTGGGTCACCCCCGCAGTAGTCTGTGTCCCCAATACAGCCTCCTCCTGGGAAGAGCCTTCAGCCTCAGACATGTCGACACACGTGCACCAAACACCCACAGACAAACTGGGCATATAGGGGACAGACCCACAGTAAAGTCTGTCAGAGAGACACAGAGGGCTCACAACCCAGCGCTAAATCAACGGGTCTGAAAACACCAAGAAATTGCCTCAGACCTAAAGCGCTTTTACAGTCACATATATATTGCACCAATTGACCTGCCTCCTCCTGTTTTGTACCCCTGGTACTTGTCAGTGTGAGGAGGACCAGCGTCTCTGCAGCCTGCGGAGAAGAAATGGCGCTGTGAGGAAGAAGCTCCGCCCCCTTAATGGCGTGCTTCTGTCTCGCATTCTCTGATATTTATACTGGCGGGGGTTAGGACAGTGCCGTGGCACTAATGTCCCCTCTTGCCAGTGGAATAATGAGGATGATTTTAGCTGCCCAGGGTGCCCCCCCCCCCGCGCCCTGCACCCTGTAGTGCTGTGTGTGGGAGCTCAGCACGCAGCGTCTGCCCGCTGCGCAGTACCTCAGAAAATGCCGTCAGTGAAGCTGAAGTCTTCTTTTCTTCTGCTACTCACCTGTCTTCTGGCTCTGAAAGGGGGTGACGGCAAGCTGCGGGAGTGAGGATCTAGGCGTACCCAGCGATCAGACCCTCAGGAGCTAATGGTGTCCTGTAGCCAGAAGCAGAGCCATTGAACTCACTGGAAGTGGGTCATACGTCTCTCCCCCAAGTCCCACGAAGCAGGGAGAATGTTGCCAGCAGCTTCCCTGAACATAAAAAACCTAACACAAAGTATTTTCAGAGAAACTCAGTAGAGCTCCCTGTAGTGCGTCCAGTCTCACTGGGCACAATTCTAAAACTGGGGTCTGGAGGAGGGGCATAGAGGGAGGAGCCAGTTCACACCCTTTCAAAGTCTTAAAGTGCCCATGTCTCCTGCGGATCCTGTCTATACCCCATGGTTTTATGATGACCCCCCCAGCATCCTCTAGGACGTATGAGAGTGGTTTATATATAGACTGGCATGTGCTAATAGAGACACTCTCATTGAATACCTGGCATGTAATACGATAGGCAGAGGTACTGCTAGCACACAGTATGGCTGCTGGTGACACACAGTGACATGATGTGAGGGGGAGAGCAGGAGTATAATAGGGGCTGATGTCTCCTGATATATGAGATACACCAGAGAGTGTGGGGAGGAGACTGGTCAGATCTCTGGGCTGGTAACACACAGTGACAGGATGCGAGGGGGAGAGCAGGAGTATAATAGGGGCTGATGGGTCCTGATGTATGAGACACACCAGAGAGTGTGGGGAGGAGACTGGTCAGATCTCTGGGCTGGTAACACACAGTGACATGATGTGAGGGGGAGAGCAGGAGTATAATAGGGGCTGATGTCTCCTGATGTATGAGATACACCAGAGAGTGTGGGGAGGAGACTGGTCAGATCTCTGGGCTGGTGACACACAGTGACATGATGTGAGGGGGAGAGCAGGAGTATAATAGGGGCTGATGTCTCCTGATGTATGAGATACACCAGAGAGTGTGGGGAGGAGACTGGTCAGATCTCTGGGCTGGAAACACACAGTGACATGATGTGAGGGGGAGAGCAGGAGTATAATAGGTGGCTGATGTCTCCTGATGTATGAGATACACCAGAGAGTGTGGGGAGGAGACTGGTCAGATCTCTGGGCTGGTAACACACAGTGACATGATGTGAGGGGAGAGCAGGAGTATAATAGGGGCTGATGGCTCCTGATGTATGAGATACACCAGAGAGTGTGGGGAGGAGACTGGT